>NC_056739.1:1622411793-1622721793 GCF_019279795.1 Protopterus annectens
ATCTGAATTATACATGACCAGTACTGGATTCTTTTATTATTGTTGCTATTTCTATTTTATACAAGTGCCTGTTTTTGTGAACTTACACTTGTGAAGTATTTTTCACTACAAAATCCATACTGCTGTGTTTAATCTCTCAGTGTTGTTACATTCAACAGGAATAATTGCTGTTTGTCTGGCACCAGGCCTTGTGCTACCTGGATTGTCCCATCCAGTTCTGACCACTTGTTTCCTGTTAATACTGGGTGAATGCTATGTGATTTGCAGAACTTAATAGCTTTGATAATATTCAACATATGTTTTCCTCTGAAGAACTAATAATCTATGAGTGAGTGATCATATGTAGGGCTGATCTATTTATATCGTTCTGTAGTGCCCTGATTTAAGTTTCTAAGCCATTTTGTTCTTATATTTGTGATTGGGGTTTCAGAGTCATAGGAAATAACTCCTTTCTCGCTCCGCTGCTTAGAAGAACTGTTTAAAAGTTAAGAAGTATTAGTGTTGGTGAATCTGTGTCTAGTTTGTTGTATTGCTTCACTGTACAGCTGTTATAAAGTTTGATTTACTCTTAGGTATAAAATATTTTTGGTTGAAAAAAGATGAGTTAATGGATGTGGCCTGTTGTGATGCTATATGTTTTCTTATGGTCTGTCATGAAATGTCAGCCCTCTGATTAGACCAATGGAATTATTTAGTTAAGAGACAGTCAGTCAACAGTGTTACTCTGGTGAAGTCACTCAATAAGATACCATCCCTCAAGTCTTAGTTTTATTCAAAACTGTATCCATTTTCTTTATCAAATTGTTATCCATGTAATTAATAAAGTTGCTTTCAAATGATCCACTGCCCATCACGCTATTTTATTGTATGTGCTCCCACTGCCATTTTTCTGACCCTGAGGTCTTGTGACCTTGTATTTAAAAGTTTGGATTAGTTATATTAGTTTAGAAGCTACATTGGACAAAGTCCATTAGATTAGACAGTCTTAGTTGACCATGGATCTCTTATAAGCAATGCATTAGCTGCACAGTAACCGTTTAAATTAAACCATGCTATTCACCACATGAAAGTTAATTCCTGTGCATTCTGGTTTACTTGGATTAAGGTGATGCATCTAACAGGAAACTTTGGAAATGATCTTTGAAAGTTTTATTTCATGCATTTCATTGTGTTAACTGCATTAATCTCAGTGAGCAAAACGTTTTCTTTAGATGGAATGTGTAGGAGTACTTCACATTGTATTATAAACCTAAGGACAATTTATTAATGCAGTCAATCAAACCAAGCTGCATTTCTTTTGCATGTGGAGCAAAATGCAAATAACTAGAATAAAAACATGTCAACATTCATATACTGACAGTAGAAACATAACATGCAGAGTCGAAAACTAAACCCAGGACTCTAGAATCAAGTGGCCGCAGCAGTAAGCGCTGTGCCATCATGTTGCCAGTGGTAAGGGCTACTGCACACTTTCAGCTGGTAGAAAGCAAAATGACTTATAATCCTTGGTCTCATATAATTAGCACAACATGTGGACAAACATGCCTAGATAAGTAATGCGAAAGTTCCTTGAAGTGAAGGTCAGTGGTTAATATGACTATAATGTTGTGAATACCAACAAAAACGAAAGCATTATTCTTACCACAGCTATCTTTGGTGGAGTACTGCAGGCAGAAAACAAGGAGCAAAAATATTTTGAACTGGATACATTATGTAATCCTTAAACAAAAAAGAAAATATCTGATGAACTACTTTAGGATACAAACCTCCTGAAGCAACATAATCTAGTATTGCACTCCAAACAACTCTAAGGCCTAAGATAAATTTCAGGCCCAAAATGCTGTCTTTAAGAATACTTTGCATTCTAAGGAAGAAGAGAACACTGTGGTAATAGTAGTAACTGACTCCCATATTACAAGTATAGGAAATGAAGTGAATGATAAAGAGCAGGAAATCATGAAAAGATCTGTAACTGGTGATAATTGTTGTTGTTGTTGTGTCTTTCGGCTTTCCCGGTTAGGGGTCGCCACAGCGGAACTCCGGTCCGCTAATGATAGGCAAAAGATTTTTACGTGCAGAGTTGCCAGCCCTGATGCACAGCCTTCAATGAAGGTATGCCCCTACATGCATGTCTCCACACAGAAGACGCTTTAGCTGAGAATCGAACGGACAACGTCTTTCTCTGAGGCGACAACGCTACCACAGCACCACCACCGCAGTATAATATTTAATCTAGTCTAAGTGTGCAAAAATAGACTGGCATACTTCAAAAAATATTTATGCAAGCACAGGACACTGAGATAGACTCTGCATGGCATTCTTACTATTCAAGACTTCATGAAAGTGTACTGTGAAGAAAGCTTGTATTACTGAAATGAAAATATATACTTGGGGTTTCTATAGCTTCTGTAAGAATAGCTAGTTTTGTTTGTTAGCAAAAGCTTTCCATACAAAATCATCACTGTACCCTTCTTATTTTATCTGGCACAATGCACATATATCAAGCTAAGTATTAAATATTCATTTTCCTATATAAAGGGTAACTGTCAGGCATTAGAAGAAACAAATTTCATCTCTTGCACCAAAATGATCATCTGAATGAGTGAACAGGAATAGCTAGCCCTGGAATATCACTGCATGTCATGTTTGAATTCTCCATAACCCACTCACTTTCAGCCACATATTCCATAAAGTGGGCACACATATCTCAAACCTCTGCATGAGGCAATTTGGCTTCACTGTACTTTATTACCTGATTGCACAAAGATAGAATTCTGACACCTATCCCAAAGCACAATTGGTGGTAATAAGCAAAGTAATATTATGTTTATTAACTATTTTAGTGTGGACATGCTTATTTATAATATATTACAGCGATATACTATACAGTAAGGGAAGTGCAGTTTTCAATCGATTAATTCTGTCAGAGAGACTCACCAAAATATTATGATACAGTATCAAGGTTTTGCAGAATGGTTTCCTGGAAAATCAACGCATCTGCTATATCTTTTTTTGTCAGTTACTACTGACTTCAGAACTGTAGGATGTGCATAGTTTTATCTCTCCCAAGTGTCACCACATACTGGGGCATACCCTGGGCATGCTCCTCCACCAGGTAGATCCTGTGCCTATTGACAGGAAATCCACTCTGCATTTGAGCTCTGCACACCCCAGACAACAGAGAGCAGAGCCGGGGTGTGTGGGCCACCATACTGCAATCAGATGGGTTTGTCTTTAGGTTTCTTCCATTCTACAATGTGATAAGCTTACTACATGAGTTGAGGATGCAATAGAATCCATAAGGGAGCTGCCCCTAACCAGTAGTGGTGATGTGTCCTTTCTTTGCCTGCTGACCCTGCAGTGCAATGGCTACCTCTTGTCATTACTCAGGTATGACAACTTGTGCTTGGGACCTTGGTTTGTGACCCAGCACATTTCCACACCTTCTCCTCAGAAGAGACAAGAAGGCATTTACTTATCGTCCCCCCCCCCCCACCACCACTACCATCTTTGTCTCCTTCAGCACCTGGGATGCTAATCAAGCCAAGGTTATAGTCATGGCTACATCAATGGAACTGACTGCATCTGATGCATCCTGGCCCATTCCTCTCTAGACAGCATGTGGACTGTAATATACCTTTACCTGTGGTATATTCCCTCACTTCCAAATGCATTTCAAAATCTAGCATGGCATACTCTACCTAAAAATTCACTAGACATTGGGAAGATTCCATACACTCCCATGCCCAGTGCTATGAGCATAACTTTTAAATACCCCCTGCATAGATTCTTTAGAGAAAAGGATAATCTTGTTAATTGTGTGACTGTCAGAACTAAATGCTGACCACTTTGAGTGCATATCACTGACCAACCATTCTGCAGAATGTATTTCAGGTAATACCATGTGTGCCTCTTAACCCTCATAAACCTAGCTCTAAAGGAGGAGAGGAGGTTAAAGAGGTGTTATCGTCTGCCTTACAAATGATAGTAATGGAAAACATCTTTATAGACATGTCTGCAGTATTATGTGTGGTAAATTTCCTAAGTTATACTGTCCCTTTTAGAAGAACAAATATACTAAAATTATTATAACACAAAAAAAAAACAGTAAGAGCAGCACAGACAAATGGTCCAGCACAAAAATAAAATAGAAACCAATGAAAATAAGTAAATGACCAAACCACGGCAAAAAATAACATAAACAAGTTTAATAGTGATTGCTTTCACAGCAAACCATGCCACTTCATCAGGCAATTCAACATTAGCTAATTAGATAGTCATATGTCATATTTTATATCATGTTTTTTATATTTTATATGTGTATTTTGTGTATAAGCAAATGTGTTCAGATATGTAATTGTATAGTTGCTTTGTGTATATATTTTTAAGGGCTTTACATAGATAATGAGATGAGAAATGTTATTGGTTGGTAGGGATTTTAAATGTGATGTCTTATGTATGTTGAATTGCCTGATGAAGTGGCATGGTTTGCTGCGAAAGCGCTCACTATTAAACTTGTTTACGTTATTTTTTGCCATGGTTTGGTCCTTCACATATTTTCATTGGATACTAAAATTCTACAATGTCTTGAGAAGCTGTTATATGAGGCTTAAGATGTCTACTACTCATTTGGCATTACAGATATCTGCTATGTCCAAGAGAAGGTACGTTTACAGTATAACAATATAAATACTATATAAATAAATGGTAGTAGCCAGAAGCATGGGGGAACATGCAATTATACCTTGCTTCAAAACCGAACGACAAGCCCCCAGGCAGATTTGCATGTATACATAGTAGGCGCATCTGCAAGACTGCAAATATGCTAGACTTCCTTCCATGTTACTTATACACCTGGAAGGTAATTATGTAATGCATTTAAATATTGTAACAGAAGGTAAACATTTATTTATATTTTTATCTGCAGGTCATAAAACTTAGATATTATTATTACAAATAAATGACTTGATCAAGAGACTTTCAGCTCAGTCAGGGTATATGATCATGTGATCAAAACTTCAGTCAAGGCATATGGCCAGTTCAAGGAGTACTGCTGTTTACCCTTAAGGTGCAGTGGCACAGAAGATGATCACATTAAATAGGAGGTGCAGTGGGCACATCAGGTGCAGTCTTATCTGTCCTCCCATAAAACATAATTACAGGTTTGTATTCTAAACAGATTTGTATCATTTTGTGATAAAATATCTGCCTGATACAAATTACTTCAATCTAAGGCCTAGAATCATTACAATGAATGGAAGTAATGTAGTAAATAAAATGGCTTAAGTGATAAATGGTTTTGATAATATAAACATTTAATGGTTTAGTTGTACTCTTTAACAAAGAATCACTGCTTGATGATGAACTTACTTATACTGTGAGTTCTTGAACTGAGACATTCTTTTCCACTTGTTTGACACATTGAACTTTTCTTCTGCCAAGAACATGCCATTCCTTATAAGTCACTTGTTAACATCATAACTCTTATTTTTACTCATAGTACTGTTCCTTATACAAAAGATCAGTTTCTGCTGTGCCCTCCTAAGGCACTCTGTACAACACCTCTGGGGACTCTGCCCTATTAGAGCCATAGATGGCATCAGTACCTTAAGTGGCTTTGCCTCTGTGCTGTCATCCCCTGTCTGGGGCATTCTACCTGAACATTTCCACTCTAGGGGGATGTATGTGACTATAATTCCATAAAGTCATCCATCATGGCAAATACAGCAGTTTGGTAATCCATCCTTTATCAGGCATGAACTTGGTCACCCATCCATCCTGGATTATGAATCTTGTGCTATATAGTACAGCTGTCATCATCCATCCTTCCATGGGTATGTCTGTCTATTATCCACCTATATAGGAGGCCCATCTGGCCATATTCCTTGTCATCAGGGTTAATTTATCTTATGGCATAAGTTAAGCTGTTTCGTAAGTGGGCAGTAAGAACTTGCTCTGTGCACCTTCATGGTCTGTCTCTCACACCATCTGTGTACATTACTGTTTTAGTGTGGACATGCTAAGCACAGAACATTTGTCCTAATTTTTGATTAGTTCTTTTGCCACATACTAACACTTGCTCTCCAGTAGTAAAATTTCTGATTCTACTTCAAAAGACTTGATTAAAAAAATGAATCATAAATTGCCAAAAGAAAATTTTGTGAATGCATATCTTACTGAATATAAATAAGTCAAACTTGAGACTCCTACACCCTATACTACGCTATTATAACTTACCCCTGAAGTTGCACATTATCAAGGAAGGAAGGGAAGCAATTGAAGTGCTTGTTGTAAAATTCTAAGGACAATAATATGGATCTTTGGAACAAATTCCAAATGGGATATAGAAGAATACATCTGAAGTGCAACACTGTTTTATCTTGGAGCATTCACACTAGTCTGAGATAAATTATGTTAGGGGGAGCAGGGGCAAAGTCCATCATGCTGATATGATTTAAAGGCATAACACAACATTTTGGAATTCACTGTTTTTGTTGAAGTTCTAGTTTAATTTTCAAGGTGTGGTACTTTCAGTACTGGGCCTTCCACTTCTGACAGGGAGCCAAATAATACTTTCTAGAAACCCTTTCTTCCATTTCCTCGAACAGTATGTGACCTTATTATAATAAACTAACAGGAAGATGTGTGTGGGACAAAGTACTCCATGTGGGGTATGCTAGTCGCCTTACCTTACAATAAGATTTAGACTGGATGTATATTTTGTAGTTTGCATTTCATTTTTGTAGCATATTTGTACTTTAAATTAAGAATGATGTTTTTTTTTACTTGCATGCATGTCAGTGCCAACAATAGTGTAGTTTTCCTTTTAACTTTATTATGCACTCTTGTATTTTTATCATAGCTGACATTTATGCAACTTGATTTTCTAAGTGCCAAATCACATATTTCATCTATATTAACATTACATGCATTTTTATACAAAAGTATGCATATACATGTGTCCAATATTTCCCATATAATGCCATCTGATTTATGCTTAAATGTTTTGCAGATTAATGGTCCTTTTCAGAAGGTTACCTCTTATTTGTTTTTACATAATTTTGGATTGTTGCATATACTGCATATTGCAGGAGATGTGTACTATCCATTTTTGACATTTTGTGTTTCAGACATTTTAAAATGTGGGATATAGTTGCTGTCTGCCATTCATGTTCTGAAATAATTTGTCTTGTACTTGCTTCCAGAAACATGGTTTTAAGAATTCTAAATGAGAATTGGAGGGTGGTAAAGCTTTGTTTGTGAGCAACATGTTTAGTGTTGCGTTTCTCATACTTTGAGTTTTAATATGAGAAAAGGTAATTATGTACTCTCAGCTGTAGAACCCTCTGATTAGCACTCTTAGCTTTAATGGTGCTCCTAAACGTTTTCACAAATCTTTCCGCAGATCCATTTGTGATTGGATGGTGGGAAGAAGATGTCATATGTATGATGTTATTTCCTTTGTGAATGTCTAGATCCCTTAGGAATGAACTGGGAACCATTATAAGTGTGCATCTCTTCTGGCAAACCATTTCTTCCAGACATTGCCTGCAGCACAGTAGTCATTTTCATAGAGGTAATGAAGGCCATACAACAGCCTCTGACCACATAGAGTTAGATTTTATCAACAATCAAAAATGTGGACTCCTTGAATGGCTCTGAAAAGTCAGTCCCTGGGATTAATTAACGCCTACACTATGTGAACACTAAGTGTACACTAGTGAGTGAACAGACAACACAAGCATAACTCACACCTTCTTCTTCCTCTTCCCAGTTTTAGTTTTCCTACTGATTTTCTTGCAGCTTCAGTTACTGAGGGGGATTTATAAAGGTTATCACAACATGTAGACTATGTGTACACTTAATATAATGTTTCTGAGTGACTAGAAGGCACAGAAATGTGGTAGGGATATTCTTGACTACAGACCATGTACACCTAGTGTAGGTGTTATTCAGTCTGGCCCAGTGTGTAACTGTATTGCCATAGTGAGCATGACAATTCCTAATAGAAAAGAGGTGTTTATTATGGCACATTCAGAACAATTGTTATCTACTACAGCTTGTTGTTAAATCTTTGATTTGCTAATCTATACATGGCCACCATATGAAGCTAAGAGCTGAAGACTTTATTTCCCAAATATTCTTTGCGGATACTGTCTAGCACTATACACACTGTAGATGCAATGCACAGCAAGTCATATTGTTTCTGCTATCCTTTTATAACCATGTCAAGATTTGGACAGCAACATCTAATTTCTTACGTCTTTCTGGATGAGGGAATTTGTATTTTGCAGTTTATTAACTATTGTAGCATAATACATGTCTGAATGCTCAGTAGTGCTTGGCTGTTCTGCCTTCTCATACTGTAGAGTGACAGCCCACTGGCATTGCCAGGCTGCATTAGTCTTCTTATAATCAGTGTCACAGGAATGTTTTCCAAGTAACAGTACCTAGCACTGCAAATGTGCTGCTGTCATGGATGCAATACTTTTTCTTGGATAAAAACTCATTTAAGTACCTCACCAAGAGGATTACTGGCCTCAAACATATGTCCTATGCAGCCCGACTGAAAAAACTCCGGCTGTACTCAGTGACATATCGCTTACTCAGAGGTGATCCCTGCCTGACTTACAAATCCATGTCCAACTCAGAATTGATTGACATCCTCCACCTAAAGAAATCCAAGTCACTGCGAGCCACGTGCTCTAGTGAACTAAACCTCACCGCAACAATAAATAGAACATGCTGGAGGGATAGATTCCTGTCACAGAGACACCCCATGCTTTGGAACAAAATTCCAAATTACATCAGGCAGAGCCCCTCACACTCTTCAAGAGAAACCTTGACGAGTGGATGGGTAACAGAAAATACACCCCTGGGATCACTTTATTGGCTCTGCTTGACAGAGGAACAGTTAATTAATCAATGGGGTGGTGAAAGCCAACAAACTCTGGAATGAACTGGGAACCATTATGAGTGCACATCTCTTCAGGCAAAACTTCCGACATTGCACTGCAGCACAGTCAGTCATTTATATAATGAAGGCCAGCCAGGCTTCTGGATCAACAGCCTCTGAGCAGAAAAGAGGAAAACTCCCAGGATGCAAAAACTCCTCTTTACTAGCCTCAGTGAAAAGAAACTGAGATGCCTCATAAAATCCTCCAAAGCTAGTTACGAAATAAAATTGCCAAAGATTCCAAAGACAAATCCACAAAGCATTCTATAACTATGTCAAGAATCTAAATGGCAATGCTCAGGATCTGCTCTGAGCTAAAACAGAATGGCATTAAATATACTGATCCGAAGGATATTGCTAATATCCTGGCAGATCGATTCAGTGCCAACTTCACCCTCCTCTCACCCCTAAATGGCCCATCTCAATACCGGAACACAAATTCAGTAATAACAGCCACACAGGTACAAAACGCACTCTCTAAAGCCAAGAATACAGCATCCATGGGACCAGATGACATCCCGGGCTGTGTACTACATGAACTACAATATGAACTGGCACCTCACCTAAGTGTCATGTTTAATCATAGCCTCACCTCAGGTTTCGTGCCCACTGAGTGGCGCAGAGCTACAGTTCTCCCAATCCACAAGGGGGGATCCACCTTGGATCCCGGAAACTACCGTCCCATCTGTCTGACAAGCCTTATCTGCAAAGCTGTGGAGCGTATTATCATGGAACTTATAAACAAAGACATTGGCAACCTTCAAACACTGGACCCCACCTAGTTTGGGTTTGTGAAGGGCCGATTTTGTCTCCTGAACCTGACTGACTTCTTTGAATCAGTCTCCAGAGCCATGGACAAGGGTAAGGTGGTCCACACAGCCTATCTAGACTTGCCAAGGCCTTTGCCACCATCCCCCACTCTGGAATCATAGATAAACTTACTAAGTTGGGCATTAATCCCTATGTCACCCAATGGGTTGCTAAATGGCTTACTGATAGAACCCACACTGTAAAAGTAACCGACTCTAAATTCAGCTCCAGACAAGTGACAAGTGGAGTACCTCAGGGTTCAGTCCTGGGGCCGCTCTTGTTTGGCATCTACTTCTCTGAAGTACAGGTCAACACTAAGGGACTCTGGCTAACAAAGTTTGCAGATGACTGCAAACTGGGAGCCATTATTGAATCCCCAAATGATGTGGATACTCTACAAAAGGGCCTTACAGAAACAGATGCTTAGTGCCAGAGCTATGGGCTCAAGCTCAATGCCAAGAAATGTATTGTTATCCCCTTTGGGAAAAAACATGTATCCATGAATTACCATATAGGTGGCAGTACACTAAACACAGAAAGTGTGATAAGAGAATTAGGAACACAGGTGGACAGTGGTCTCACCTTCGATAACCACATCGCCACAACAGTCAGGAAATCCTTCTATGTGGCACACCTCATCACGAAGGGCTTTTCATCCAGAAAAAAGGAGGTCATTGTCCCACTGTACTCATCCCTCATTAGACCCATTATAGAATACAACGCCCCATTTGGTATGTACCTCTCATGACATCTGCAACAACTGGAAAGGCCTCAGAAATACCTCACTAAAAGAATCACAGGCCTAAAGCAGATGCCCTACACTGACCACAAAAAACTCCAGCTATACTCTGTCGCATATTGCCTACTCAGAGGCGATCTCTGCTTAACATACAAGGCCATGTCAAACCCAGAGCTGTTGGACATACTACACTTGAAGAAATCCCAATCCTCAGAGCCACACCCAGGGATCTAAACCTTGTCATCACAATAAACAAAACATGCTGGAGGGATAGTTTCCTGACCCAGAGACTCCCTAGACTCTGGAATAGATTGCCCATACATGTCAAGCAGAGTGCCTCTTTGGACCTCTTCAAGAGGAACCTTGACGATTGGATGGGAGAAAGGAAATTCACCCCAGGAATCACGTCAGTCACCCTTCTAGACAGGGGTAAAGGAAAGTAAATAATGTGGGAAGAAATAGCCAGGGAATTGTTATGGCTAGGCTTGTATAGGCCCAAGGGCTGATAGCCTAGTACCACCCTATGAACCTATGAACCTATGAACCACATAGAGTTAGATTTCATCAACAATCAGAAATGTGGACTCCTTGAATGATTCTGAAAAGTCAGTCCCTGGGATTAATTAACGCCTACACTATGTGAACACTAAGTGTACACTAGTGAGTGAACAGACAACACACGCATAACTCACACCTTCTTCCTCCTCTTTCCAATTTTAGTTTTCCTACTGATTTTCTTGCAGCTTCAGATACTGAGGGGGATTTATAAAGGTTATCACAACATGTAGACTATGTGTACACTTAATATAATGTTTCTGAGTGACTAGAAGGCACAGAAATGTGGAAGGGATATTCTTGACTACATACCATGTACACCTAGTGTAGGTGTTATTCAGTCTGGCCCAGTGTGTAACTGTATTGCCACAGTGGGCATGACAATTCCTAATAGAAAAGAGGTGTTTATTATGGCACATTCATGACAATTGTTATCTACTACAGGTTGTTGTTAAATCTTTGATTTGCTAATCTATACATGGCCACCATATGAAGCTAAGAGCTGAAGACTTTATTTCCCATATATTCTTTGCGGATACTGTCTAGCACTATACACACTGCAGATGCAATGTACAGTAAGTCATATTGTTTCTGCTATCTTTTTATAACCATGTCAAGATTTGGACAGCAACATCTAATTTCTTACGTCTTTCTGGATGAGGGCATTTGTATTTTGCAGTTTATTAACTATTGTAGCATAATACATGTCTGAATGCTCAGTAGTGCTTGGCTGTTCTGCCTTCTCATACTGTAGAGTGGCAGCCCATTGGCATTACCAGGCTGCATTAGTCTCCTTATAATCAGTGTCACAGGAATGATTTCCAAGTAACAGTACCTAGCACTGCAAATGTGCTGCTGTCATGGATGCAATACTTTTTCTTGGATAAAAACTCATTTAAGTACCTCACCAAGAGGATTACTGGCCTCAAACATATGTCCTATGCAGCCCGACTGAAAAAACTCCGGCTGTACTCAGTGACATATCGCTTACTCAGAGGTGATCCCTGCCTGACTTACAAATCCATGTCCAACTCAGAATTGATTGACATCCTCCACCTAAAGAAATCCAAGTCACTGCGAGCCACGTGCTCTAGTGAACTAAACCTCACCGCAACAATAAATAGAACATGCTGGAGGGATAGATTCCTGTCACAGAGACACCCCATGCTTTGGAACAAAATTCCAAATTACATCAGGCAGAGCCCCTCACACTCTTCAAGAGAAACCTTGACGAGTGGATGGGTAACAGAAAATACACCCCTGGGATCACTTTATTGGCTCTGCTTGACAGAGGAACAGTTAATTAATCAATGGGGTGGTGAAAGCCAACAAACTCTGGCTAGGCTTATGAATGCCCTCGGGCAGATAGCCTAGTATCTACCTATGAACCTATACCGCACCTGCTAAGAGAAATGATAGTGATTTTGGCTACAGCCATTCTGTGGCAATATACATATTCTTCAATAGACGTTTAGTGCAATTTTTCGTATCCATTCTCTGCCATACAGTGTCTCCTCTCATGTTTAGTCCACACAGATTTGTCCCTTAATGCATCAGATAATATACCTCCAAACAATGTTCTAGAAGTCTGTGAAGTTTGATATATATCAAAATTTATTATCATTCCTAAACTGATTTCTGAATCTGAATTATTCTGCTGTAAGAGCTGGTTTTGGGATTAAATGATTTTGCAATCTTTCTACAAAATTCTAATTTGGTTCTGATGCTGATACTTTTGAATTATGCAATAGTATGTACCTTTAGGTATCCATCATGTTGTAAAGTAATCAAATAGTGCCGCTTCACTTTCATTTTCAGACAGAAGTTCTACAAATTTCAGTGTAATCTGACCAGCTTTCCAGGGAAGCAACAAAAGCATTTTTTAACACTGACTGACATTTTACATCTATCTTGTCCTTCAAGGCCGTATATATCACTCATTATTAGCATTTCATATTCAAAGTCACTTTGTATAGTATGCCAAAACTACTTTGTATAATTTTCATTTGCATGAATAATCACTGTACATGCTTGTTTTATGCTACAGGCAACTCCTCAAATTATATTATAAATTAATAATCACTGTATATATATTTTTCTGTACAAAATCATATTGTGTAAGTTGTTTGCTTATAACTTTAATAATTTGAGTCTTTAAAATGTAAAACTGCATGTATTGATTTTTAAACAAACTGTCACTTAGAATGATTAGGTTTTGTACATCATTAAAACCAATGCCTTTCTTGTTGTCTTCCCCTTATGTTAGTTTGACTATAAAGCATCCTGCTTCATTAGTTGTTCACAGTTTCATAGGTAAGTACTTGTCTAGCTTCGCCTGTGGGACATTTTAAGCCTGGCCAATTTCCCTTTCAAAATAACCAATCTCATTTGTTATAGATTAGCCTTACCTAGTCAATGGTCAATAATTGTATATTAACCCTAATGAGAATAACTGGGATCATACTGTAGATAATTTGAGGAACTTATGCATGGGATAAAGCATTTAGGAGCTGCCTCTGTCCCTTAGTATGCACAGGGGGTAGTTGTGAGATAAAGTTTCTGTTTCCCATACATATATCTAAGTTGTGCTTGAAAATGGGCAGCAGCGGTATCCCCTGTGAGATATACCTGTCCCTCCAAACCACTCTGCTAATGTTACAAAAGAGGTTTAGATCCCCAGACTGAGCATTACTGATGTCAGTTGACTTGCTGATGTGCAGTAAATCCATCAGTAATGGGTTGTAGAACTGCTTGTATACCAGACACAGGTCACCTCTTAGCAGTCTATAAGATACCGAGTATAGTGACAGGGCTTTGAGTAGGCACATGTGGGGCATGTTGTTTAGGCCTTGTATGCTTTTAGTAAGATATCTGTGCAGTTGTTCCAGTTGTTGCATGCATCTGCTCAGATACATACCAAAGGGGGCCTAATGAGGGCTGAGTAAAGGGGGACAATAACATCCCTAGATCTCGACACAATCCCTTTATTTATAAGCTGTGCAATAGAGAAGGACTTTCTTACAGCAATAGACACATTATGGTTCTCACATCCTGAACAACTGGGTTAACTCTTAGGGTTGTTGACATTAAATACACAATTATTATTTTGTGATGTGACTCCTTTTAGTGTTTACATATTTTTCCCTCCCATTGTTTTCCTCAGATCCTGAATAAATGATGCCGGCCAAACCAACCAGTACTGCTCTTATCTCTTTTTCCACCCTTACTACATCTGCTCATACTAGTGAGCACTAAAACACCAAGTGAGAAGTTCCTCTTCCTAGAATGCTAAAGCTTGATTTATCCTCTCCTTCTTATCTTCCTGCTTGTTTATGCACAGTCTAGTACCAAGATGGAAGGTCAATCTACCTGTTTCTCTTTTGTTGCAGCATTTGGTATCCTTAGGCAGTGTAGTAACTGCCTTATGCTCTCAGATCTGACCTGGTCATTACTAAAATGTGTGACTGTTGCTCCACACCAATAGTCAACTCCTCCCTGGTTAGACCCGATCACAAGCTAATCACCTTGAAAATCCACCCCCCCCCCCCAACAAAGGTAACCACCATGAAAAACTTCTCCAAAGCTAAATTTGGGCTCCTAAAAACAGAGGTGGCTAACTTCATGGCATCCATGCAAATGGAGAATAGCTGTATGACCGTCATATCATACACCAATGCACTGCACAAACACGTACACAAATGCATGGATCTCGCCATACCCAATAGAACTAAGATGCTCTCCTCAAAAAAGTGAAAGCCAATCTAGTGGTCCCCTGCCATAAACAAGCTCTACAACAGAAGGAGGAAACTTATCCAGAATAAGGTGAAGTCCCAAGACTGGAAAGACTCCCTTATCAGCCTCAGCAAAAGGTTGAGATCCCTCATCAAATCCTCTAAAGCTATCTATGAAAACAGAATGGCAGCAGATAGTAAAGTCAACCACAAGGCCTTCTATAGTTATGTAAAGAATCTCCATGGCAATACCCAGATTTGCTCTGAGCTACTGCACAGTGGTATCTCCTATACTTAGTCAACAGATATTGCAAATATACTGGCGAACAGATTCATTGCTAACTTTACCCCCCAAAAGACCAATCACAATACCAGTAGATTGCCAGGCACCCAGTATTACTGCTGCACAGGTTAAAACAGCACTGTCCAAGGCCAAGAATACAGCTTCTATGGGACCTGATAGTATCCCTGGCTGTGTTCTACATGAACTACAGAGTAAACTGGCACCTCACTTGTGTGCCCTGTTCAATCACAGCCTCACCCCTGGCTTTGTCCCCACCGAATGGCGCACTGCTACAGTCATCTCTCTCTACAAAGGAGGAGCAACTACAGACCCCGGGAACTATCGCCCAATTAGCCTGATGAGTCTGATATGTAAAGCTATGGAATGCATCATCATCGGCCTAATAAACAAGGATATAGGGAATCTCAAAACTCTGGATCCTACACAGTTTGGTTTTGTGAAGGGTAGATCATGCCTGTTCAACTTGGTTGACTTCTTTGAGTCAGTGACCAGAGCTGTGGATGAAGGTAAGGTGCTTCATACTGCCTACCTTGATCTGGCCAAGGCCTTTGATACCATTCCCCACTCAGGAATCTTAGAAAAACTCACTAAGCTAGGCATCAACCCCTGTATCACTAGGTAGGTTGCAAACTGTCTCACAGATAGAACCCACAGTGTGAAAGTAGCTGACTCCAAGTCAGACTTCCAACCAGTCATGAGTGGAGTCCCACAGGGTTTGGTCCTGGGTCCTCTCCTGTTTGGTTTCTACTTCTCTGAACACAAAGGGACTCTGACTGACAAAGTTCACAGATGAGTGCAAGTTGGGAGGTATTATTAACTCCCTAAGTGATGCTGACATCCTACAGAAAGGCCTCAATGAGACCAACAACTGTTGTCAGAACCATGGCCTTAAGCTCAGTGCCAAAAAATGTCTTCATCCCCTTTGGGAAAAACCCAGTTCCCTTGAATTACCACATTGATGGTAGTCCACTGAACACAGAAGGCATTATAAGAGATCTGGGAACACAGGTTGACAGCAGCCTCTCTTTTGACCACCACATTGCCACTGTGGTCAGAAAGTCCTTCTGTGTGGCACATCTCATTACTAAGGGTTTTGCATCCAGGAAGAAAGAGGTCATTGTCTCCCTCTACTCTTCCCTCATTAGGCCAATCATCGAGTACAATGCCCCATTTGGCATGTACCTCACTAGACACCTGCAACAACTGGAGAGGCCGCAAAAGTACCTCACAAAGAGTATCCTAGGCCTTAAACAATTGGTTTATATGGACGGACTAAAAAAACTCCAACTATTCTCTGTCTCATATCGCCTACTTAGAGACGATCTCTGCTTGACTTGCAAAGCCATGTCTGACCCAGCTCTGTTAGAAATGCTACATCTAAAGAAATCACAATCCCTCCGCACCACATGCTCCAGAGACCTCAACCTCATTACCACAATCAACAGAACATGCTGGAGGGACAGGTTCATAACCCAGAGATTGCCCATGCTATGGAATAGACTTCCCATACATGTCAAGCAGAGCACCTCACTGGCCCTTTTCAAGAGGAATCTTGATGAGTGGGTGTGAGAGGTGCAAATATTTAACAAATATGGAGGCATCACTATCACAAAAAAGCATGGACTGTGAACAGTAGCATAGCTAATACAGGGCAAGAGAGGATGATTCCAATTGCTCTTTAATGCATACCTGCTTTTAAAAGCCAGTATTGCATTTGCGATCAAACCTGAATGCTATAGTGATGTGTGTGTGATTTGCTACACTATAAAAGTAAAAAGATTTTTTTTTATTAAAATCAGAAAGTTGTAGTGCTCCTTGATACATTTGAAGCAAACAGTTTTCTATGGTTTAAAAGAAAAAAATCTTTCTTTTTTTAACAAAAGAATAAGGAAAAGAAGGGGCAGGGGCAGGGTGCAGAGATGGAACCTAATTGTCTTCTGCATTTCAGTAGCCCAGGTACCTGATCTCAGGAGAGAAAGGGTATGTATCCACCTGGTTTGTGTGCCAGTGCAATGAGTGGACATTTTTTTTCCTTTTTTTTTTTTTTCTCTTTTATTGAAGAACTGGAGTAGGATGTAGAGGGTGTGTATCTTGCTACCTGGTTGAAATGTGAGGCAGGATGGTTGGTGGCAGAATGTAGAGATGGAACCTGATTTGCTCCTGCATTTCCATAGCCCAGGTACATAATTGCTGACTTTTTTTTTTTTTTTTAGTTTTTGTTCTTCAGTTGAAGAGCTGTGGGGTGGGGGTGGGGGGTCTGAATTGCGTGCTGTCTGAAGGAAGCCAGTTGGCCTTCCTGCAGTTTTAAGTCCTTTTTTCACTTTTGTCTTGAAGAGTTCAGGAGGTGGGATGCTAGTTCATTGGTTGAGTCAGCTGTGACTTTGACTGTGAACAACACACACATAGCTGCCACACTCTATACCTAAACCACCCTAATATGTTTTATGCTGAAAGTGTAAAAAGATCATTGCCAAAACCTTCAACATCTGTGAAGACTAGGTGTCAGTAAAATTCCTGTACCACATAACCTTCAGGCACACTTTTAACAAAGATTCACTAAACGTTAACTTATCTCAAATGCATCAAGCCTCTCTGTAAATAGAAATGTTTTAGTGATCTGTGACTATAGTCAGGCATGTGTGAGTATGCCTCACTAGGCAGGACAGAGATGGGGTAACAGTGAGTTGTCATTCAGGTGCTAGAATCTCTTATATCTCAAGGGCCTCTAAGACCTTTTCACCAAACAAATATGGCCATGGTATGGTGTGGCCCACTTTTGTGTAAATGACTAGAGATGTTAAAACCCTGAGGGATCTGTATTGATTAATGTCAGAATTCTCCATGCATGTCATAAATGCAGGTAAGACTCTGGCCCTGAATGGTATCCTTTCTTCTCCAAGAATGATGTCTAGTTAAAAAGAAAAGACTATTGGCTACAACAAATGGCTAAATAGTTAGTGTCATTGCTGGGGGATCTAGTATGTGTCAATACTGGATGAGATGCTCAACAATCCTGCTTTGTAAAGGATGGTCTGCACCTCTCATTTCAAGACTGCCACATAGTGGCTAAAACCAGCCTTTGCTACCCCATAGTTTCTTTTCAGGCAGAATGCAGCTAATGGACATCCCAACATAATTAACATATCAAATGCAAAACAGGATCACATAAGGTGGCTTTGCACAATATCAGATGTCTCATCAAAAACTGTCTTAACTTTGTTTGAGGCTCTCCTGCATTTGGAACATATCCATGTCTGTGTAATTTCTGAAACTTGGTTTAAATGTAAAGAAAGCACTCCCCCTATGCCTTGGTTTTGCATCTATCATGCCTTCAGATCTGATGGCAACTGTGGTAGTGATATGGTCCTTAACAAATATGGAGACACCATCACAGACACATATACTATATGCAACTTTAAGTTGCTGTAGTCCCTTAGAGTTAGTGACACATTGTGATTCGGAAAGGAAAGAGTATCAGCCAAAAGAAGGCCAGGGTTATTTAATAACTAACATTACTATTTCTAACAAGTCAGCAATACTGGGTGAGGAGGAATTAGCTAGTCTTCTAACAGTACCAAGAGCATTACAGTAGATTTGCATATGTTGATAGAGAATTTATTGGTGAGCCAGCTCCAAACAGAGAGAAAATTGTTTTGAAGCTTTAAAGCTAAGTGTTGTAAGGACTTGTGTACTGATGTAATTATAGTGTCATCTGATACTGTTTAAATGTGGCAAGCCCCATGAGAAGTTGTTCATAGAGAGTGAGAAAATTAGAGAGCTGAGCACAGAGTCCTGACCAGTATCGGCTGTTAAAGACCCTGAAAATGAATAAGAATTTAGACAAGTGAGTGAAAAGGATCTGTTAAGATAAATAATTTTGAAACATATCTATTACTGGTTGAGAAAATCCATAGTAGGTAAGTGTATGTAGAAGAACGTTATGGTTAACAATTTCAAAAAAAATATTTTTTAAATCTTACAAAATAGCTCCAGTTAAAAGACCACTCTTCATATTGGAATATATCTGTGAAGTTAAAGGGAAAATTGCTGACTGAGTTTTGTATTTTGGTTGAAAACCATGCTGTTGGCTAAAAGATCATGGGCCAGATTCCAAAAGAGTTGGCCTCATTGTAAGTCTGCCATAATTCTGAAAGACTTGTTGTCATTGTAAGTGACTTACTTTAGTGTAAGGCCTATTTATAAACAGGCTTATAGCAAGGGCCAATTTCCAAAAGACTGAGAGCAAGTTTTTTTTGAATCAGGCTCCATATTTCCAAAGGTTTTCAAGTAGTGGCTTGTAAATGAGTTTTTTCAAATATTGTTGATAAAGGACAAGGGAGCCTTGGGATATGATATTTTGGGCAGGGACACATTTAATACATGCTTAAAGCTAGGATATATTAGCCTCCATTAAGTGATATGTTAAAAATATATGTGCTAAGGGCTTAGAGAGTTGTTGTTGTGTCTTTCGTCTTTTCCCGGTTAGGGGTTGCCACAGCGGAACTCCGGTCCGCTAATGATTGGCAGTTGATTTTTACGTGCTGAGTTGCCAGCCCTAATGCACAACCTTCAACGAAGGTACGCCCATTCACGCACGTCTCCACGCAGAAGACGCTCTAGCTAAGAGTTGAACCGGTCAGCGTCTTACTGTGAGGTGACAACGCTACCGCAGCACCACCACCGTGGTACTAAGGGCTTAGAGAGTAAGTAGTTAGAGAGTAAGTAGTGAAAATGGGGATTGCATTTGTAGTCTATAACTTTATGCTGCTCCTCTATCTTCTTTGATTTTACTACTTACACAGAAAAGGGGGAATAGTTCAGATGTTTATGCAGTGGGATTGATCAAGAAACTTGGTTGTGTGAGATGAAAAAGTGGCAAGCATTAGTAAAGGAAGGGGATATAGCAGCATGTATATCCTGCAGCATTTCAGGAAACAGGCTGGTTATGGATTGTATGTAGGAAAAATTTTGCTTGAATGGGATCTTATGGACCTCCAAAAATGTTGGTTACCCAGTTGTTCAGTTTGCAGGTTCTTATAATTGGCTGCTTTAACAGCATTAGTCAATATTCTGGTAGAATGCTTTAGTTTTTGGTAGGAATGATACTTTTCTGTGTTTATGAATTACTCGGGTGCCTTCGTTGAAGGTTGGGTGTCGGGCTGGCACCTCGGCACTGTAAAAATCTACTGCCAATCATTAGCAGACTGGAGTTCCGCTATGGCGACCCTTAACTGGGAAAAGCCAAAATAACAACAACTTTTCCATTCTTTCTAGACCTTATTTATGCTCATTTGCAGATTAAAGGAAAGAAATCAAATCCATGGGACATAACTACTTTTACATATTATTTTATTTTGGAGTAGGAACTTATCATGAGCTGACATCAGTGAATTTTAAAAGGTAGATAAGGCCTAGACAGGGTGACTGGTTTTGTAAAAATAGACCAGTCAATTGACTGGAATTCATTTTGCAACAATGTTTCAAAGTCAGTACAAAACCAGTAGTATACTATACGTTTAGGTAGGAGTTTCATGGTTTTAAAAGACCAATGGGATAATATGACAATGATCACTAAGGTCATTAGGTAAAATATAAAGTAGATTAACTCTGTTAGGAATGTTGGTAATAAATATGTTAATAAGTGTTGAGTTTGTAGATGCATTTTTTAATTGTGTACCTTTATAAAAATCTTGGATAAGGTTATAGATAACCAGTAAGCTCCTCAGAGAGAGGTCTTCCAGTTGAAATTTAAGTCACCTCACATGATTAATTTGTTCCCTTTACTTATGTGAAGAATTTGTTAAGGTTGTTTCCAGGATATAAACTGCAGCAGGAGGTGGAATATAAATACTGGCCAAAAAGAGTTCTGTGTGACCACCAATCGTGTAAGAGTCCAATTTAGATCATATTTTGTTGTGTTATTAATTTTGGCAATAAGAATGAAGTGAAAAACGCAGTTTGATCAGATAAAACACCTCTTCTTTGTCTGTTATTGAGTTGGTTATCAGAGAGCATGATGTAGTTTAAGGGAAATAAAAGGTATACTCTATGTTATCATTAAGCTATAACTTAGAGACTGCTATGTTTTTGAGTTGTGTAGATTGTGTGTATATCTACATATATAAATATAAATATAAATATATATATATGGATCTACTTTTGATGAATAAAAGTATGATCTACTGAATCTGATTTACCCAATCTTTATCCACCGAAACGTCATTTAAAAAAAAACAACAAACTGCTGAATTCCTTTCCCAGGGAAAGGAACCACCTGACCACTATGGTGAACTGTGGCCTCTCCCTGTATAGTGCGATCTCGTAGTTGGTATATTTAAGTAGGGAGGGTGTGGGGGGAGAAGCCCCCCAATTTGGTGGGCTACGTTGCTTTCCATTGTGTTTCATTTGAAGGGTGGTGCAGTGATTACTTTCCCTGGGAATGGAATTCGGCAGTTCATTGTTTCGTTTAAATGACATTTCGGTGGATAAAGATTGGGTAAATCAGATTCGATGGATTGTACTTTCGTTTATTGAAAGTAGATCCATATATATATATATATATATATATATATATATATATATATATATATATATATATATATATATATATATATATATATATTCATTATGTTGTTGTTGTTGTTGTATCATTTGGCTTTTCCCGGTTAGGGGTCGCCACAGCAGAACTCCGGTCCGCTAATAATTGGCAGCAGATTTTTACGTACCGAGTTGCCAGCCCTGACGTACAACCTTCAATGAAGGTATGCCCATTCACACATGTCTCCACAAAGAAGACGCTTTAGTTGAGAATGGAACAGTACAACGTCTTACTATCTCGAAATACTGAAATGTCGAATTTCAGCATTTCGAGACTGAATAGTGGAAAACCCACATACATGAAAACCCATAATCACAAATACCATGACCATTCACACACACACACACACACACACACACACACACACACACACACACACACACACACACACACACCAGCACATAATCACACACACATACACCTACCTAACTAAACAAACATAACAACACACACAAACACACCTAACCTATTTATAAGCAGGGGGTCAAGCCCCCCTGCACTCCCCATGTGGGGGGCTGCACCCCCCACACACACCCCCCTACTTATATATTCTAACTCCGAGGTTTCACTAAACACACAAACAACACCACAGCACATACTCACACACACACTAAAATCCCTATGCAATATCCTCAAACACACAACACTTACCTGAAACCCCAGATAAATCCACAAACCACACCACACATCACGAATGCAACACCACGATAGCAGCGGATTCGACATTTGCAGATTCGACACTTCCACATTCGGCATAGTGCAGTTTTGGGTAACTGCAATTTCCACTATTCGGTCTCGACGTACTGAAATTTGACATTTCAGTACGTCAAGATTGTCTAGTGGATCTATATATATATATATATATATATATATATATATATATATATATATAGATATATATATATATATATATATATATATATAGATATAAATATATATAGATATTTTGTGGATTGAAAGCTACCTTATAAATAGGTCCTTTCAAGTCCATTATGACAGTCTGCTTTCTACCCATGGCACACTAAATACTGTAGTCCCTCAAGGCTCAGTCTAGGGAATCTTACTATTTTCTGTAGTCATTAATGATTTGCCAGATAACCTGCTCAATTTAAATGTCATTTTATATGGCATTCTCCTTCTTCAAGCAAACAAATGCCTTGGAAGACTACAAACTTGTTTCAACACTCTATGTCTAATCTATGCTTCTGGGCATCTGGTAACAACGTTATGATTAACCATAATAAAACTGGTGACATGATATTCTTTTCTAATCACAAATCCTTCCAGTTACCAGTTATCACCATTACTGACAATAGCGACATTATTATCCCCTTGCTTTCACTTCATAAGTACTTTGGTCTTACCCTTGATTTCAATCTCATCTTTGCAACACACACTGACTACAACACTAATAAACTTCTTGCTCAGCTGAAACTCTGCTACAGAATTTACCACCTTCTTTCACCAATAGCTAGAATTGTCTTAGCCAAAAATGCGCTTCTACCTAAAATGGAATACAGACGTCTCCTGCTGACTTCTCCCTCAACCTGCAATACACAGTGACTACAGACTACATTAAATAACACTTGCATATTTGCCATGCTTGCTGACATCCACATCTGCCACCGCCTGCTTTTGCGAAGATTAAATCAGCTCCATGTTACCGGTAGAGCAACCTACATAACTTGGCACTCTAATATATAAAATTCTAAAAGGGGGTTGCTGTTTCCCTTTAAGAAGGTTACACCCATAATAGAGAAGGCGCAATCCTAACGGAGATCTCAAGACAGTAGCATCACCCTTATTAGGCCACCTTTTAATACAACACCGAGTGAGTGAGTGAGCTTTTCCCAGATTATGACCTGGATTATGGAATAACTTGCCCTCAGATATAAAGGGTAAAGAAATCCCTTGCTGGTTTCAGAGAAGCTCTGTCTGAACATTTCTATAAACTCTCAGCATATACTTGTTTTAGATGCAATGGTTAGCTCCACCAAACCACTGCTATTCTTACCCAACCACACATCTTCTGGTCACTTAGAAATATTTGTCTTCACACCTAGTTCCACTTGTAACACTGTCACATATTTTTCACGTGTAGTACTTTTTTGTGGTTTATATATATATCTTTGTTAATTAACAGTCACTGAAATTTATCTTACTTCCTCATTGATATCTGTTTTGCTTTATTTATTTATGTATTTATTTATTTGTTTGTTTATTTATTTATTTATTTATTTATTCATTGCATTTTGTTTACCAGAATGGTCTGACTGGGCACTCAGGTCAATGTTCAGTGAAGGCCAAGGAAGAAGATTTATATTAGAGTTTCAAAAAATTAAAAAATTTTACAAAGAATTTAGAGAGAAAAAAGAATCAATTTCTTAACAGTAGAAATGGGGTTTTAGTATTATCCAGTGGGTAATACAATCAAGACAGAAGTTAATACAATTTGATTTCTGTAGGAGTGCTATGCAGTAATAAAGAGGTTGCATTTACATATGCAGCAATATACCAATTTATTTTACAAGTTATCGATGATAAGCAGTATACAGTTATAAACAGAGATAGGATTTATTTACATTTACTGGATAAGGTAGGACAGCTGGAAAGTTAGGGGTTGGTGATAGTTTAGAGATCTAATAGAGAGAGTCATTTAGAGTGTGAACAAGAAGAGAGCCAGGAGAAGTCTATGTGCTGTTTTAGGTTGTGCTTAAAGCCAGATGCACAGCTGTCCTGTTTTAGTGGGATAGGCAGGGAGTTCCACTGACTGATAACATAGGATGAGTACAGTGAGTCTACAACT
Organism: Protopterus annectens; assembly: GCF_019279795.1. Classification (NCBI taxonomy): domain Eukaryota; kingdom Metazoa; phylum Chordata; order Ceratodontiformes; family Protopteridae; genus Protopterus; species Protopterus annectens. The sequence goes on from NC_056739.1 coordinate 1,622,436,293, forward strand.
GTATTACAGGATTTGAAAGTTATTAGTAGGCTCTGACTACCTGAGTGAAGGTAACATGGTGGGGAGTAGTGCTTGAGAAGGGCATGTGTGTGGTTTGTGTATTAATTTTGTGTGCAAATTGAAGTTGAGTGAATGTAATGTGATTAGGTAGTTCTAGCCAGTTGAGCTTCTTTAGTATTAAGCAGTGGGGTGTATGGTAGCTTGTATTAGATGCAAAGTTGGCTATTTTGTTAAAGCATGCCTCTAATTTATTTAATAGGATGGTTTGAATGTTGGATGATGAATAGAAGAGGGAAGGGAGAAGGTAAAATGATGCTTAGGATTTTCTTGATGAGTCTGTGAGGTAGGGTTTATTTTGATAGAGGAAGCACAAATTTTGATTAGTTTTCTGGATGGCCTGGGTAATATGCTGGTCAAATATTAGGTTATTGTATATTATGACTCCTAGTAGTTTAGTATTTGTTACAGTTTTGATAGTGGTGGTGTTTGTTGAAGTAATAATAAATGGTTTACAGGTTGTTGAAAGAGATCTGGGTGTGAAAAGCATTACTTTTTTTTGTACTTAGGATTAACTGATGAGCCTTTAACCATAACTCTGTGGAAGTGAAGGAGTATTGAGTCATTTGCTTAAGTAGTGGAAGGGATGGGTTGAGGCTAAGCAGATGATGGTGGTATGGCTGACATATTGTACTATGGTCACAGGTGTGCTGGCTTTGTGCAGGTTGTTTGTTAAAACTGAAAAGCACTAGGCCTAGAATTGGACCTTGTGGCACAGCAATGGAAACAGGGAGGAAGGGGTATAGGTCCTGATTCTATTTTATGGCCTGTTGTCTGTTGGAGAGATAGCTACAGAACTATATGATTTTTTTGAGGTTGAGCAACCAACTGTACCAACCATAAGTGGACTACCAAAGGTACATAAGGACTGTCTGAATCCACCAATGCGCCCGATTGTAGCAGGCAGATGATGGGTAACGGAACCCATTTCGATTTATTTAGAAGGAGAACTGAAAAAAGTACTATCTAAAGCACAAACAGTCATTAAAGACACAGCTGAGTTCCTGAGCAACTTATATGAAGCAATGAAGAAAGATAAGAGCTATGATGATTTACTACTAGTCACAATAGATGTAAACAGTTTATTCACTTCCATCCCTAATGAATATGGGATTGAAGCAATTTGAGCCTTCTTGAATGGTGAACATGCTGACACAAATTTAATTTGCTCCCTTCTGGAATTGGTACTTGGAAACAATGTTTTCTTGTATGGCAATACATACTATTGGCAAAGATGGGGGGTTGCTATGGGGACCCCCTGTGCCAATAGTTATGCTAACCTGGTGTTAGCACAATGGGAAAAGCAGTGGTTCTCTGATAGAGGTAATTACTGGATGAGTAACATCGTTCTATACAACAGGTTTGTAGATGACACTTTCATTCTGTGGAAAGGGGATGAGGTTTCTGCGAAAGAATTTTTGGTATTTCTAACAAATACGACTAGTTTTCTGAAATTTGACCTACACTCTTCTAAAGAAGAAATTGAGTTTTTGGATGTGAAAATATGCCTAGATATGGGAGGCATAAATACTTCACTTTATAGAAAATCTATGTGGAGAAATCACATGCTTCATTTCTCAAGTATGCATCCAAGGCATGTGTTTTGTAATATAGTGGCAAATCAAAGTATCCATGTCTCTAAACTATGTACAGAAGAAGAGAGAAAACTGAATAAAAGTTTCATAGAAAGAGGATACAAACAAGTAGAAACCAGTGTGGTAGAATTATCTGAGCTACGTGAGTGCAAAGGTAGACCATATTTCTCAGATCAGTTGAATTTGCCAGAGAAGAGACAAAAATAAATGAGGAAAGAGTAAGTCTCTGAGATTTAATATCACATATAGTTCTGATCATGCAAGTGTATGTGAAGTTATTAGGAAGCACTGGCCACGTCTGACTTCCGATCTGAGAATAAAAGAGATAGTAGGGGAGTATCCCAGTTTTACTTTTAAAAATAAAAAGAATTTGAAAATACTTCTATGCAATAAAAATGGTGTTGAAATGAAGAAAGGAGAGATAGACTATAATGGAACTTGCAAATGTGGCTTTTGTAGTCATTGCAAAGAAATTAATACTAGTAATTCATTTATCCATCCAGCAACAAAGCGAGTGCACAGGTTTCAAGGTGTTGCAAATTGCAGCAGTAAGAATGCAATTTACGTCGCTACCTGCACATTATGTCCTGCCTTCTATATAGGCAAGACAAACAGGATGCTAAAGGAAAGAATATCTAAACATGTATCAGATATGAAGAATAAGGTAATAACTAATGCATTATACACGCATCTTTTGAGTAATACTGACCACTCGTTTACGTTTATGGTGCTATCTATGATTAGAGAGACTGCTATATGGGGAGACATTGTAAATAGTATGGAAGTGGCGCGCTGGATCATGAATACAAGAGCACACTGTCCTCCTTGGCTGAATGGGAGTGTTCCAATAAAGCCCTTTCTAAAGGAAATAAGGATTAGCAGTTAAGTCTTAATGCTTTGAGTCATGCGTATAAGGAAGGATTTTATTGGATGTTTGATGCTTTTAAACAGTGTTTCCTGACTTTCAAAAATACGGATTTGAAGAAGGCTAGTATTGCCAAAAGCGCTTGTCCGTTTCTTTGTGGTTGACCTTCACAGTGCATACTGCACACGAATAAAGATTTTATTGCGTTTGTTTTAAGCTTCACATCTTTTCTATGTTGATATCTCTGGCCTTTTTGGAACATACAGCTACAGAACCAAGTAGGAGCTGAATGAGACAGTGATAGGGAAGATAGTTCATTGATTAGGAGTTGTGGAATACCATGTAAAATGCTTTTGACCGATTCAGATATAGGGAGGATATTAGGTTACCATTTTTCTGTTGGTATTTATGGTTTCTGAGAAACTAATCAAAGCTGTTGTGCTGTGGTGTGATTGAAAGCCATGTTGTGTGGGGCAGAGTAGTTTGTTGTTTGTGAGGGTTTACATTTAAAATTTCAAGGGAAGGTTCAGTGACCATGGGATGTCGAATTATGAATGGCTGACCTGTGTTGCCGAACCTTCAGTTGTGCAAGTCCGAGTTCAGCTGATGCACAGTGCATTCACACAAATGCAGTTGATCTTTTAACTAGAGATTGCAGTATAGTGGGAATCAGGAAATGTATCCTTTCTCCACTGTAGTGAGATCTTGGAGTTGGAATATATAATGTGCAGAGTGTGTTAGGGTGCAGGGGGGGTTTCCCCCTGAAAAATCATCAGATCACGTGGTGTGCAGTGTCAGACTGCACACTACTGATATCAAGAAAGGTCAAATTCGCTATAGGAAGTGTGGTTGCGGCATTCTAACCTTCTCGACTTTGTGTGTTCAACGTTCTGGTCGACATTTAAGGTGGGTCTATGGTATGAGTGTCGACTATATGATAGTAAACCATTTATGAGATGGGTTAGGAGTTGGGAGTGTATGCATCTTTCTAAGATTTTGGACAGAGGGAAGAGAATGGCAATGGGGAGGTAGCTGGAGAGGCCTGTGTCTGACCCACCTATGTGAAGTAGTGTATGTGACTTTTTCCAGAAAGTCAGTACATAGTTTTCTGTGACAGATTTATTTATGAATATTGAGATGGGGTATGCCAGGACATCATCAGCTAAATTAAGGTACTTGGGTTGGAGTTTGTCAGCAGCTGGTGCAGTGGTTTTCAATTTTTGAAGGGAATTTTTGATAGCTGGTATTTGGTGGAAGGAAAAGAGAGGAGTATTGCAAATATTGTTGTTGGGGACAGAGAGATGGGAGAGTAGATTAGAGTCCAGTAGAAGAGGATAGATTGAATGAAGTGTGTCTTGAATTGTGTGGCTATGGGATCTGTGTCATTGTTTGTAGTTGGATATGGGGTGGTGGTTTGACCAGGGTATAGTAGGGTTTTTATGGTTGTCCAGAATTGTTTGGGTTTGTGGTGATGTTTGCCTTGACGTGAGTGAAAGAATGCAGTTTTGTCTAGCTTGAACTATTGTTTACATCAATTTCTAAATTGTCTAAAAATTTGACACTTCTGTCGTATTCTATCCTTCTAACATGTCTTCCAGGTTTTGTCTGTATTTAGCACAAGCTATTTGGTTACTTTGTTGAGCCATGGAACAAGATTACGTTTGGTTCATTTTGTTCTTATAGGAGATAACTTATTTAGTATGTTAAGGAATGTTTTATTGAAATGGGTAACAGCATCTTCTAATGGTATTTTTTTAGATTATTCCAGTTGTATTGGAAGAAGTAATTTATAAAGTTGCCTTTGTTAAAAGAGGAAATCCTATGTACTTGTCTTAATACCGTATGTTTGGATGTGTGATTAGTTTGCCTTGTAATAAATATGGAGAGATGGTCACTGATGTTATCTGGGAGAGGGCCAAAGGTGTTTATGTCTGACAGTGAGGTGGTAAGGATCCTTTCTAGTAGTGGATGACTGTTGCTCTGTGTGTGTGTGTGTGTGTGTGTGTGTGTGTGTGTGTGTGTGTGTGTGTGTGTGTGTGTGTGTGTGTGTGTGTGTGTGTGTGTGTGTGTAGATTCTAATGGGTGAAGTGATTATGTGAGGTGAAACTGAACAAGTTAATAGGGAGGGTAGGGGAGTCAGTGTTTACAAGTAAATAGTCAATAGAAAACCACTGACGGATATCTTCAAAAATGGGAATGCTGTTGCCTGGGGAAATATATAAGGCAGCAATGGAAATAGTTTTGTGCTTGTTCAGGTGTGGGAGTGTAATAGATATTTCTGTGTTGGGATTATTGGGATGGCTCAGCGGGTATCTGGTGATGTTTATTGTGTTTTTTAAAAAGTATTGCAACCTCTCCAGCTTTTTTGTGTACTCTGTCATTTCTTATTATATTGTATCCAGAGGAAAAGATTTCTACATCTTTAATGTCTGGTTTTATCCAGGTTTCAGTGATGATAAGAATGTCTGGGTTGTGTGCTGCAATACATGCATGGACATCTGGAATTTTGCAGTAGATGCTTCTGAGATTTATGTGCATTAGTAGTAGTTGTGGTTAGAATTAGTGGGTTGTGTGTTGGTAATGGTTGGGGCTGATGGGTTAGATGGGGTTTGGTTGGTTTGAAGGGATGGTCCAGGGTTTGGATGGCTGTCTCCAAAGAATGGGAAAGTGGAAGTGTAGTGAGAGAAGTTGTACCATTTTTTTATATTTATCTCTCATATCTGAAACTGGTATATGTGTCTGGTCATTCTCTTTGATGTAGCTGTAACTAAAGAGAGCCTGATTTCCTAATGGGTAGAGACTGCGTGCAATTTTGTAGTTGATGGGTGGGTGTTCGTTGAGTAGGAGCATAGAGTTGGGGAAAATAGAGTAATAGGGGGTTGGGAGAGTGGTAGGATGTGGCAATGATTTGTATGCTTAGTATAACTGTGAGAGTAGACTGGAGGAATAGCATATTATACAAAAGATAGGAGAATATAGAGTTAGCTGGATGGAAGTTATATGTTACTTTTTTGTTGAAGTATATTGAGAGAAGTGAGTTATGTAAGCCTGTGATGAGTTTGCAAGTTGAGGAGTTAGGCCAGTTGGGTGCCTCAGTGAATGTGGTTGGTTGTTTTGTTGTAGGGGTGGGGGACAGAATAGTATAAGTTTAGATGACGTGGGGGTGTTTGGGAATAGGGGTAGGGTAGGGGGAGTTGAGTGAGCCTTAGTGTAGCAAGGGAGAATGGAGTGGGCTGAGAAGGTGGAACAGCTGCCACAGGTGAAACAAAAACTATATGTAAGCCAGAAAGATATATAAGAATGGACAATAAAATTGTATTGAAAGTATTGAGGTGGAAGAAGAGATTTAAGTGTATTATGAGTATCTGGACCACAAAAATATGTGAGATAAGTAATAGACTGAGGTGATTAGGAAAAAGAAAGTTTGGACAAATGAGAAAAAAACTTTTTGATAATTACTTTTAAAGCTAACCACAGTTAATGCTCAAATTAGAGAGTGTTTGCTCATTAGTTAGTAAAAACTTCAGGGCATTAGAAGGGAAGAAGCAAACCAACATAGGACTGACTGTACGTACAGGCAAAGAGGGAGAGTCACAAAAGCACTAGCTGGAAAGAGCAATTAAGGAAGTGCAGGCTGCCAGCAAGAGTATGGTGTAGCTCATTAATTAGAGGTAAGGGTGGGTAAAGATTACAGTACAGTGGAGGCTATATTTGATTCTAGTTAAACAGACAAAAGGCAGATCACTAAGTGCTGACCAAGCAGAGAAGAGACATTAAACTTATTTCCATTTTCAACAGAGCATAACTAGGCTAACTGAATGAACAAGTAAATTCCCCTTACACTGAATAATCGACAAGTCTATATGCATTTGCAGGGCAGTATGCTGTATTTATTCTGCTCTAGTCTTGGGGGGGGGTGCAGTCTATGGCTACAAATCTGTGTGTGTTTGCAGGGCTGGATGCTGTATTTATTCTGCTATAGTCTTTGGGTGGGGTGGGGGTTCAGTCCCCGACTGTCTGGCTAGTGCAAGTGTATAAATGTTATCATCATACTCTTTGACATCTCTGTGTACTACTCATGGCTGAAAAGGATCTTTGGACCAGCCCACTAACCCAGTTATAAGTAGTGGATGAATGTATAAAGAAATAAATACACTTAGCTTTAAATAATAAAAACTATGCAGAGTCTGTGATATAGTTTGGTAAGTGCTTATCAAATAAAAGTTTGCATTAATATAGTATTGTGCTCAAAAAATAGTTTATTTCATTTATGTCATTTAAACTCATTTTGCCAGTTGGGGTTGCCAAGAAAGTCATAAAACTTCTGTTTTTTTGTGAATGTAAATACTAATGCTTCTCTCATATGAAAATGCTTAGCTTTCTATACTTTGCAAAATGTTTCACCTTCACTGACTTCCTTCAGCTTGCTCACATAATGCATGCACTCCTAAATTCCCCGTGAACAATAACACAACAGATTCTCCTCTTGTTTAAATCAGTATAAAAAACTGTAATTAGACTCACACAAGTCGTGACAAGAGGCAAAGCCAACAGTTTTTTTTTTAAATCAGCATAAAAAACTGTAATTAGACTTACATAAGCCGTGGCAAGAGGCAAAGCCAACAGAATTTTTTCTTTCTTCTCAGTGGTCAAGTGTAATGTGACTGTGGGGCATACCTACTTTTCCTCTTGGCTATATAGAACTCACTCACATTTTCTAAATTTAAATCCAGCCTTCAAATGATTTGTGCAGCTGTGTTTATTGGGGCTCCATTGTATTTAGCTTCTTGACTAAAATGTACATCAATCATTGCTGTTGAAATGGAGATTCTAATAACCTGGTAGTTTTTAACAATAAATTGTGAGTAGTCTTTGTGTATTTTACCTTGTCTTTTGCATCTAAATCATCATTTTCTGTATTTATGTTACAAGTTCATAGCTTTCCAAGAACCATTGCTTTGGTATGCTACCTTAAATAAAATAAAATAATTTTCTTTATGCAGTAACTAGTTTACATACTTGTTTTATGCCAATGGCAGATGATAATCTTTTTATGCTGATAATGCCTGTATATATTTTTCTGTACAAAAATCATGTTTACAGTTAAAAAAACTAGTATATCTCTTATTTTGGGGCATAATATGTACTTTTCTATAAGATTAACATTCATTTGGTATTAGTGGACTGCAAAACATGTATGTGTTTACATTGCATTTTGAGAATGTGCTTCTGTTATTTTGTTAAACTGCTGCTCCTTGGCACAGCATATTCCACTTACAGACCATAATTCTCTGGTCAGAGCTTGTTTGTATGGTCATGCTACAGGAATTTTCTTTAACCTATGACCTCTAAGGAGCAACTGCAGGTCATGGACACGCCTGCCCTCTGCATTCCATGTGTGATAAACAAGCCTCACTGAAAGTTGTGCATGAACTAACACTTGAATGCACAGTATATCTGACAGAAGCAATGATTATTTTCATTTTAAAAGGAAATAATCTGGGTTTAGTGATATAAGTTTTGACCCAGAGAAGAGAAAGCCGTCTGTCATCACTAGTATTGTTTTACAAAACCAAGACCAAATAAATATATTACTAGTAAATGTTCTTACCAATAAGCCTTATGCAAAAGAAGTCAGTAGTTGTACATTTAAGTAAGAAAATGTCAAGTTTAACAATGGCTTTTAATTAAGAGATTATCTTTTCTTTAAGTTTTTGTTAGCCTGTTGGTGATACAATGGACTTTGTCATGCAGTGAAGGTGTTTTTCTGAACATTATAGGGCCAGCTGAGCAGCTGAGGGAATAGACCTGAATAACTTTGGGTTTGCAATCTTATCTTTCTGGTGCCATGGCAAAATAAACTGAGATCTGCACACACAAGTGAGCACTGGCACCATGGCACACTCAAGCCCTTTGGGAAATCATGGGAACACACAAAATACCTCTGGCATAAAATATAGTGCTGTAACCGGCCTTCTACTGACCTCCTTGTAGTGCACTCGGACCCATAAACACATACCTACACATAAACATGTAAAAAACGAAGCATGATTTAATCTTGCCCTCTGTCTTTGAGTCAGCTGTTACTGAATCATATACATCAAAGAAGCACCATTGTTATTAGTATGATATATACCTATTCATGTATCAACAACTCCTTTTTCCCATTTTTGGATATGGGATTGGGGTATCACTTCAACATTGTCATTCATCTATAGCCAAGGTTTATACCACCAGGTGGGTAGCCCTGCTGCAGTAGTTTTACCACACCACACATTCACACCTATGGGGAATTTAGAGTTTGCAGTCCCCCTTCATGTCTTTGGAATGTGGGAGAAACAAGACCACTTGGAGGAAACCTATGGGAACACAGGGAGAACATGCAGACTCCACACAGAAGGACCCCAGTCAAGAATTGAACCAGGGAACCTCTTGCTGTGAGGCAACAACATTATCCACTGTGCTGCCCTTATATATATATATATATATATATATATATATATATATATATATATATGTATGTGTGTGTGTGTGTGTGTGTGTATGTCCACTTTGTAATTTCGAAATTCCACAATCCTGACGTTCTAAATACTGATGCTCAGAACTTCGAGATTGTGATTAATTTTGAGATTCCATAATCTCAAAGCTCTGAGTGTCGGTATTTAGAATGTCGGGATTGTAGAATTTCGAAATTACAAAGTGGACCTATATATATCTATATGGATTCACTTCAGAAGCTCAAAATACCGAAATCTTGAATTTCAGTATCTCGAGCCCAGGAAGTGGAATCCACAAAACAACAAAAACTAAAAACTGCGAAATTCAAAACCTCGAATACCGGAAGTTTTTAATTTCGCTGTTTTACTACACACACACACACACACACACACACACACACACACACACACACACACACACACACACACACACACACACACATTCCACCACACAAACACACACAATCACTCTACGACATGCACCCCCACACCCCCCCCACTTAAATATTCTCACTCCGAGGTCGCAATACATGCAAACACACAGAAAACACCGCCACACATGCTTTCTCTTCGCACACACATATCACAGCAACAAAACACACTGACACACACCACAGCCCCTACCCAAACCCTTTAACACACACACTTACCTGAATGCATAACCATAGCGGAACTTTAGAAGCGCGAAATTCAAAACCTTCTCCAGAACCTTTATTGTTTGAGGTTACTCTGTCGTAAAGTGCAATTTGAAAAAGAAAAACAGTACTTAGGGAGTGGAAGTTTTTTTTAATTTGTGGGATTTGAATTGTTTCTGCAATTTGATGCTACTGGTTTCTGCAGTACAATATGGAAGAGAAAGAGTGGGAACATTCCTTCCTAATGTGCTTGTCCTTTCTCTACAGTTGGGTAACTATGGAGTTAGTGTATCTAAGTGAGGTGATGTGTATGTGAAGTCTCCAACATTTGATGTGTGGTGGGATGACTCCATGGAGAAATGTTTTTGTTGCTTTCTTTTTTTTTAATGTCAGAGTTTGTGCCCCATTCAACAAACTGGTTTAGATGTTGTGGATTGCGTGTTGTGGGATTTGTTGTGGAAGTCATCATTATTTCATTACAGGCAGACAGACAGACAGAGACACAAACACACAAACGCACACCTACCTGTCTATCAGTCTATCTTTCTGTCTATATGTGGTTTACTTGATTTTGTTGAATGTTTTGTGGTTGAATTGGCTGACTGATTTAACCAGTTCACAATTTGCAGAAGAATTAACATTGCAGGATTGAACTTAGTGCAAGATCAGTGCACATTGGGATTTAGGAAATGTTCCCTTTTCCTCAGAGTTGATGTATGTTTATATATCTATTTACCTGTGTGTGTGTGTGTGTGTGTGTGTGTGTGTGTGTGTATATATATATATATATATATATATATATATATATATATATATATATATACATACAGAGAGAGAGAGAGACAGGTGTATATGTGTATATATATATATATATATATATATATATATATATATATATATGACTGCAGTGGTGGTGCTGCGGTAGCGTTGTTGCCTCACAGTATGATGTTGTCCTGTTCGATTCTCAGCTAGAGTGTCTTCTGTGTGGAGACATGCATGAATGGGCGTACCTTCGTTGAAGGTTGTGCATCAGAGCTGGCAACTCGGCACGTAAAAATCTACTGCCAATCATTAGCGGACCGGAGTTCCGCTGTGGTGACCCCTAACCGGGAAAAGCCAAAAGACACAGCAACAGATATATATATATATATATATATATTATATTTATATAAATATATATATATATATATATATATATATATATATATATATATATATATATATATATATATATATATATATATATATATATATATTATATATATATATATATATATATATATATATATATATATATATATATATATATATATATTTATATATATATATATATATATATATATATATGCATGTAGGTATATAACTAGAGGGAAGGCTCCGAAAAAATATTACCAATAAGATCAACATCACTGCCAACACAGCCAGGTTATACTTTTCTGCTTGAAACCAGCTGACTCAGTACAAGATACGATAAACCATAGAATAAAATACCATTGACTTTAATAAAAATAAAAAATGAAAAACAATGGATAAGCGCTTTTGGGTTCTTACAACCCTTCATGAGATCTAATCAATAAAACCACCAAGAATTATTTAAGTATAATAATATCCAATCAAAATACATCTTCTACTTTGTGTAGCCATTCAAAATGGCATGATTGCGTCCACCAGAGGAATATGAAGCACAGGTAGTCATTGGTCTGCATATATTACTTGTTGACCAATCCGATTACACTGTCTGTTTCGGCTTCTTTACAAATCCTTAGGACAACTTTGCCCAATCAAATTCTTCATCTTCCATGACAGACCAATGTCTATCCATCCATGTTAACCTCATTAAAAAAAACTACAATTTATTTTCATAACTTCTGTTAATGTTCATATATAAATATATATATATATATATATATATATATATATATATATATATATATATATATATATAGATATCTACTGAAGTAAATTTAGCCTCTAGTCTAGTACTTTGACATTAAAAAACGCAAAAGTTAAAAAAAAAAAAAAAGATCGACACTCTAATGAGCATCCTGTGAGGCACAACCTCAGGCCATGCAAAATAAAACTACTTTTTAAAGGGGAACAAGGCTCATGTATGCCCTCACACTCCATGCTAATTATATACACCAATTCCAAAATTGTACAGTCCCTGGGAAAAGGGCATATTCACACCTGCTGACCATCTGTTTTGTTGACAAAACAGATTTCAATATTTGGGAGTTTTGATTAATAAAAGTACTCATGCATATGAAAACCAACACTGAACTGTGCAAAGAATGAAACAAAAACTTGAAAACTATGTCACGAATGTTCTTTCAAAAGCAAACCAAGAAGCCAAAGTAAATAACGGTTAATCACTTTTGTTCTTTTATTAGCTAGAACTTCATCAGAATAAATTAGTCCACAAACCTCACCAATTTAATATAAATCTAAAGAGTTACATAATACAAAATATCCAGTAAAATAAATGAATAAATAAATACTCAGTTAAATTGTTATACTTAAAAATCAAATAATTTCATACAACTACATAAATCATTGATGTCCTGTTCGATTCTCAGCTAAAGCGTCTTCTGTGTGGAGACATGCGTGAATAGGCGTACCTTCGTTGAAGGTTGTGCATCAGAGCTGGCAACTCGGTACGTAAAAATCTACTGCCAATCATTAGCGGACCGGAGTTCCGCTGTGGCGACCCCTAACCGGGAAAAGCCAAAATATACAACAACGTAAATCATTACTATACTTAAAACATTATAATGCTTATTCACACTACTTGTTTATAACCTTTGGGCTGATAACAAACATTTTATATTAATATGTTAATTTAACCCTGCTTTTTTATCTGCCACTAAACTTATTTGCCATTACCTTTCTTTACATTAAAGTTATACATCATAATCAGCTTCAAATTCATTAGTCTTTACAGAGTCTAAAACAAAAAATGTAAACTTCTTGAAATCAGCGCATTCATTTGTGTGTTTAGCTAATGCATTACTAAAAATTAAAAATCACACTTGTTGATAGCTCTAACATGTTCAAAAATGCTTTTTTTAAAGATTTTGATTGTTTTTGCAACATAAAAACAATCACATTTCACAAGAAGCTAAATAAACTATCCCACTTGCCCAAATTTGTTTAATTCCTTTAATAATTATACTTCATGTATAACTAATACATCTGCAAAATTTGTGTTCATTACATTTATAAGTACCTAAAATATTGTCATTTTATTTCTCTTTAGTATTTAGTCTCTAATACTGATTTCAGGTTATTTCCACTTTTATATATAAAAAATGGTCTTTCACTCAAAACTCCTGACAAATCCTTATGACTAATATGATTTTCCAATTGTATAATAAATTATCCTTGATTAAAAACATATCAAAAGAAATGGTTAGAGGAAATGACCTATTAAAGGTACTTTGCTTACTACTACAAACCACAAACTGAAAGTCTGAGAACTAAAGGAGGTTGAGTATCAATATTTATCCAAGACAACTACATCTCTAGATTGGTTAAAAAATTATTCCCTTGAACTAAATCCAGGTCCAACTTACTGTAGGCAAGACCCCCTCCAAGTTATTGCTAGTTATAGGATCCCCTCCATGAACCAGGATACCCAGACTGCATACTTGGATCTACTTGAATCACTCAAGATACAACCAAACACCCTAGTTTTAGATTACTTTAACTACTCATCCATAAATTGGGTAAATTATACATGTACTAAGACACTTGCTCAAAGGTTCTTGGACTTCATCAACTCCAATGCCCTGGGCCAGTTGGTTGACACCCCCACAAGGAGCCCAGACATTCTGGATCTGGTGCTTACTAACATGGGTGATTGTTGCACCACCCCATATGTGTAGCCCTTCCTAATGAGGTCTGTTTGTAAATCAGTCTGATTAGAAGTAGCAATAATATCTGACCCCCACCCATTAGCAGCAATTAGACTAAAAAACTTCCCCAAAGCCAATTACAACTTAATACGTGATGGCATTAACAGCTTCATAGTCCCTGCCATCACTGATGGCATGGACACCCATACTGGGATTTACACCAATATCTTATATAAGTATCTATACAAATGTATTGATTCAGCCATTCCTGATAGGATCAAAACAATATCCTCAATAAAGAACAAGCTTGCCTGGTGGACATCCACCATTAATAGGTTATACAGTAAGAGGAAGAAACTAATGTCCAATAGCAGGAGGGAATGGTCTCTGAAATGGAAGCATTCCCTTCTCAGCTTAAACAAGAAAATAAGACACATGCACTGAAACCTCAGCACAAAGGCCAGTAGTAGGGCTAATATCCAAAGTATTCAATCACACCAGGAACGACTTTCCCATCCAAAATGCAGTTTATTAAAGTATAATCCAAGAGCACACCAAAGACAATACGTAGTCAAAATAACTTCCATGTTTCGTTCAAAACTTCATCAGATAAAACATGCGCATCTAGATATCAATTAAATACCCCAATAAAATTCAAAACAACCAATGAAATTGAGTATTAGATTAAATAATGAATAATTCATTGTAAGCTCCACAAAATAATGTCTTCAGCTAAAATATCGTTTTACATACAAAATAAACAATTAAAATGTGTAGAAGGGTTTCCCAACAGCCTCCCCTAGGATCAAAAGGGACCACTTCCAACACAAAAAAATCAAAGTGTGCCCCTTGTTGCATACAGGGAGCTGTACTGGCAGATAGTTTTAGAATCAAACAAGTTCCCAGGCATTAATGTCATGATTTCCTTGGCACCTGTCTTGAAATTAAGATCATCAAAATTATAAACGTTCTTATTTTGTGTAATTTAAGGCACGTATATTATTCACAAAAAAGGTTTTATAAAATGTTAGTAGTTTTTATTGAAATACCATTTTGCACCACTAGAGTGTAGTATAGTAACATGATATGGATTTGATTTTATACATATTTTTTCCATATATTTATTCTTGATATATTTATTAAGTATTTAATTTCAAATTATATGTATTTTTTAAATAAAATGTATTTTTATGTACTAATATAAACCCTTCTACACATTTTAATTGTTTATTTTGTATGTAAAACGATATTTTAGCTGAAGACATTATTTTGTGGAGCTTACAATGAATTATTCATTATTTAATCTAATACTCAATTTCATTGGTTGTTTTGAATTTTAATTGGGGTATTTAATTGATATCTAGATGCGCATGTTTTATCTGATGAAGTTTTGGACGAAACGTGGAAGTTATTTTGACTACGTATTGTCTTTGGTGTGCTCTTGGATTATACTTTAATAAACTGCATTTTGGATGGGAAAGTCGTTCCTGGTGTGATTGAATACTTTGGATATTAGCCCTACTACTGGCCTTTGTGCTGAGGTTTCGGTGCATTTGTTTTATTATTTGTACTGGTTTTGCACCTTCCATTTTTTCGTTTAAGAAAATAAGACACCTCATAAGCCATTCTGAAGCTATCTATGAATCCAAATTAATCTCCTTCACTAAGGATAATCATAAGGCCTTCTTTAGCTGTTTCATAAACCTTAAAGAAAAAACCCAGATCTGCTCAAAATTGGCTGTTAACGGTACCACATATACTGAACCTGCAGAAATAGCCAACCTGCTAGCTGACAGATTCAGTGAAAACTTCACCCCCTGTCCCTGCCACATGTCCACCAAATCATCCTGACCACCTGCCCTCCACCTCCTATCTCCAAGGAGCAGGTCGTAAATGCTATCTCCAAAGACAAAAGCATAGCCTTTAGGGGACCTGATAATATCCCAAGCTGTGTTCTAAATAGATTAAAACAGGCACTAGCTGCACCACTGGGTACTCTTTTTAACAATGTTTCAGCACTGGTTTTGTAGCTGCTAAATGGAAAACAGCAACTGCCATTCCATTACATAAAGGATGCACCTCCACAGACCCTGGGAACTACAGACCCATAAGCCTGACCAGACTAATCTACAAGGCTGTGGAAAGCCTAGTTGTGGACCTTATCAACAGAGATATAGGAAACCTTCAAATGTTTAACCCAACCCAGATTGGCTTTGTTAAAGGAAGATCCTGCCTTTTGAACTTGGTGGACTTCTTTGAGACAGTCATCAAAGCCCTGGATGAAGGCAAATCCATGCACATGGCCTACCTAGACCTGGAAAAGGCCTTTGACACAATTCCCTACTTGGGTATCATTGATAAACTCACCCAGCTGGAGATCAATCCGTATATGTCCAGGTGGGTTGCAAACTGACTTACTGATAGAATGCACACAGTCAAAATAGGAGACTACCTCCACCAGCAGATCCATATCCAGTGGTGTTCCACAAGGATCTGTGCTGGGGCTCCTATTGTTTGGAATCTACCTCTCGGATGTACAGGCTAAAACAAAGGGCCTATGGCTGACAAAGTTTGCTGATGATTGCAAACTCAGTGCAGTCATCAAGTCCCCCAAATGATGTCAACATCCTGCTAGAGGGACTTACACAGACAAAGAACTGCTGCCAAAGTCATGGGCTAAAACTCATTGCAAAAAAAATGCATTATCATGCCCTTTTGTAAGGACGACATCCCTGCAGATTACCACATTAATAACAACACCCTAAGCACGCAATCGGTGGTTAGAGATTTGGGCATGCAGGTTGACAGCAACCTTTCCTCTGACCACCAAGTCTCCACAGTGGTAAGAAAGGCTTTCTACATTGCCCATCTCATAGGTAAGGACATTGCATTCAGAACAAAAGAAGTTATAATGCCCCTGAACTCCTCACTCATCAGGCCAGTAATAGAGTACAATGCTACCTTTGATATGTACTTTACCAGGCACCTACAGTGACTGGAAAGACCTCAGAGTTTTCTTACAAAGAAACGTCAGGGTCTTCAGCACATGTCATATGTTGAGAGACTGAAATCACTGTCACTATACTCTGTGGCTTGCAGACTACTCAGAAGTGACCTCTGCCTTACATATAAAGCAATCTCAGATTCTGCTGTAATGGAAATGCTGCACATTCATAAATCAAAAGGTATAAGATGCACTCGCTCTAGGGAACTCAACCTAGTATGCGACATCAACAGGACTTGATGGAGAGACAGGCATGTCTCACAGAAGTTACCTCTCCCCTGGAACAAACTTACAGTTCAGGTGAAGCAGAGCCCCTTGATGACCCTATTTAAGCGTAATTTGGATGATTGGATGGGAAACCGCAAATTCACCTTGGAAGTTTCACCTGTGTCCCTCTTGGACAGGGACAGTAGATGTTGACTTAGTTCTGCTTAATACCTTGATATTCTTGGAAACGGGGGTTGTGCTTGGCTAGGCTTGTAAGGGCCCTAGGGTCATTAGCCTAGTAACCTCTTATGACTTATGATCCTATTATTTGTTGTATTTTTTCAACAGAATTAGTTGATGCTATACTATCCATTTTTAAAATGGGTTTAAATTTACTTTGTCTCAAAGTCAATACCTCACTTGTAATATTCTCTAAAAACTCAATATTTATAAAAATAAAGTTTTTAGATTATTGGCATCTAATAAATATATTTCATCATTACTGGTAAATCTGCTAAGTCTGATGAATTCTCCTTTCACCACATTTCTTTTCATGTGCACTGGATGTATACTTCACCTATGTAAATGACTGTTAACAAAGGTGTCCTTCTTGTACAATTTACTTTAAAAACGTTCTTCAAGTTTTGTTTATTGTAATAATTAAATCCAAAAAGTTAGCAACTTCATTCTTACTGTTTAAAGTAAAATTCAAAAAGTCGGTACTACTATTTAAATCTACAAAGAACTGCTTGAATTCTACTGATGTTTCACACCAATAAAAAATAAATCATCTATAAATCATTTATAAAAAAACACCTCATAAGTAAGGACATTGCATTCAGAACAAAAGAGGTTATAACCCCCCTGAACTCCTCACTCATCAGGCCAATAATAGAGTGCAATGTTACGTTTGATATGTACCTTACCAGGCACCTGCAGCAACTGGAAAGACCTCAGAGTTTTCTTACAAAGAAACTTCAAGGTCTTCAGCATATGTCATATGTTGACAGACTGAAATCACTGTCACTATACTCTGTGTCTTGCAGACTACTCACAGGTGACCTCTGTCTTACATATAAAGCAATCTCAGATCTTGCTGTAATGGAAATGCTGCACCTTCATAAATCAAATGGTATAGGATGCACTAGTTCTAGGGAACTCAACCTAGTATGCAACATCAACAGGACTTGCTGAAGAGACAGGTATGTCTCACAGAGGTTACCTCTCCCCTGGAGCAAGCTTACAATTCAGGTGAAGCAGAGCCCCTTGATGACCCTATGTAAGCATAATTTGAATGATTGGATGGGAAACCGCAAATTCACCTTGGGAGTTTCACCTGTGTCCCTGTTGGACAGGGGCAGTAGTTGTTCACTTAGTTCCGCTTAATACCTTGATATTCTTGGGAACGGGGTTGTGCTTGGCTAGGCTTGTAAGAGCCCTAGGGTCATTAGTCTAGTAACCTACCAGGACCTATGATCCTATTATTTGTTGTATGTATTTTTTCAACAGAATTAGTTGATGCTATACTGTCCATTTTTAAAATGAGTTTAAATGTACTTTGTCTCAAAGTCAATACCTCACTCGTAATATTCTCTAAAAACTCAATATTTATAAAAATAAAGTTTAAGATTATTGGCATCTAATAACTATGTTTCATCATTACTGGTAAATCTGCTAAGTCTGATGAATTGCCCTTTCACTTTATTTCTTTTCATGTGCACTGGATGTATACTTCATCTATGTAAATGACTATTAACAAGGTTTCCTGTTTTCTTGTACAATTTACTTTAAAAACTTTCTTCAGTTTTGTTTATTTGTAATAGTTAAATCCAAAAAGTTAGCAACTTCACCCATACTGTTTAAAGTAAAATTCAAAAAGTTGGTACTACTATTTAAATCTACAAAGAACTGCTTGAATTCTACTGATGTTCCACACCAATACAAAATAAATCATCTATAAATCATTTATAAAAAAAACACCTTTATAAATAAAAATGTGTTTTTAGATATTCCTCTTCCCACTATACCATTACTAAATTGGCAAACATATGTGCAACCCTAGCACCCATGGCTACTCCTTTTTTCTGTTTGAAATATTTGTTACAAGAAATGAAAAAAATATTTTCTAAAGCTATTTCTAGAAAGAAACAAGTTGTGTTTATACGTGTGTTCTCAAATTCAGTGAATTTTGTTAAATATTTTAAATCAAATTCAATACCTTGTTCTTGATGAATACTGGTGTATAACGTTTTAATGTTTAACATCACCAAATTCAATCATGTATTATTGCTACAGATGCCCTGAATCTCTTAGATAAAATTCACATGCCTGTACTTTGAAATTAAGAATTTTATCGAAGTAAATGTATATACGTTCTGGTCTGAAAGGTGGCTTTAAATTATTTTTGTGAATTTTTGGTATACCAAAACCTCTAGCCATTTAGGACATTCTACTTTAAAAAAAATCATGAAGTTCAAAATCTATGTAACCTTGACTAAACACCTCATAAATAAGGACATTGCATTCAGAATAAAAGAGGTTATAACCCCCCTGAACTCCTCACTCATCAGGCCAATAATACAGTACAATGCTACCTTTGATATGTACCGTACCAGGCACCTGCAGCAACTGGAAATACCTCAGAGTTTTCTTACAAAGAAACTTCAGGGTCTTCAGCATATGTCATATGCTGACAGACTGAAATCACTGCCACTATACTCTGTGTCTTGCAGACTACTCACAGGTGACCTCTGCCTTACATATAAAACAATCTCAGATTTTGCTGTAATGGAAATGCTGCACATTCATAAATTAAATGGTATAAGATGCACTCGCTCTAGGGAACTCAGCCTAGTATGCGATATCAACAGGACTTGATGGAGAGACAGGTATGTCTCACAGAGGTTACCTCTCCCCTGGAACAAACTTACAATTCAGGTGAAGCAGAGCCCCTTGATGACCCTATTTAAGCATAATTTGAATGATTGGATGGGAAACCACAAATTCACTCTGGGAGTCTCACCTGTGTCCGTCTTGGACAGGGGCAGTAGTTGTTGACTTAGTTCCACTTAATACCTTGATATTCTTGGGAACGGGGGATGTGCTTGGCTAAGCTTGTAAGGGCCCTAGGGTCATTAGTCTAGTAACCTCCTGTTACCTATGATCCTATTATTTGTTGTATGTATTTTTTCAACAGAATTAGTTGATGCTATACTGTCCATTTTTAAAATGGGTTTAAATTTACTTTGCCTCAAAGTCAATACCTTACTCGTAATATGCTCTAAAAACTCAATATTTATAAAAATAAAGTTTTTAAATTATTGGCATCTAATAAATATATTTCATCATTACTGGTAAATCTGCTAAGTCTGATGAATTGCCCTTTCACCACATTTCTTTTCATGTACACTGGATGTATACTTCATCTGTGTAAATGACTGTTAACAAAGGTGTCCTTTTTGTACAATTTACTTTAAAAACTTTCTTCAGGTTTTTTTATTGTAATAGTTAAATCCAAAAAGTTAGCAACTTCACCCTTACTGTTTAAAGTAAAATTCAAAAACTTGGTACTACTATTTAAATCTACAAAGAACTGCTTGAATTCTACTGATGTTCCACACCAATAAAAAATAGATCATCTATAAATCATTTATAAAAAACACCTTTATAAATAAAAATGTGTATTTAGATACTCCTCTTCTCACTATACCATTACTAAATTGGCAAACACAGGTGCAACCCTAGCACCCATGGCTACTCTTTTTATCTGTTTGAAATATTTGTTACAGGAAATGAAAAAAATATTTTCTCAAGCTATTTCTAGGAGGAAACAAGTTGTGTTTATACATTTGTTATCAAATTCAATGAATTTTATTAAATATTTTCTAACAAATTTAGTACCTTGTTCTTGATGAATGCTGGTGTATAATGCTGTAATGTCTAACATCACCAAATACAATCATGTATTATTCCAACAGATGCCGTGAATCTCTTAGATAAAATTCAGATGCCTGTACTATGAAATTATGAATTTTATTGAAGTAAATGTATATACGTTCTGGTCTGAAAGGTGGCTTTAAATTATTTTTGTGAATTTTTAGTATACCAAAAACTCTAGCCATTTAGGACATTCTACTTTAAAAAAATCATGAAGTTCAAAATATATGTAACCTTGACTAGTCAAAGTCAAAAATTAATTTGGCTATCTCAAAAAACTGATTGATTTCAAAGTTAGTAACTTCTTTATAACAATCACCATCTTTAAGCATATCAATCAAATATATTCATACTCGTGTTATCTTGAATGCATGCCATCTTTACTTCTATATTTATTCCTGATTGTAAACATTATCACTGCTGTTGCTATTACCTTCTTTAAATGTAAAAGTACTGCTCGAAATACGTTGTTCTATGCATTAACATTTTTACTTTTGTATGTAATTATTGTGGAGCTTTTCCCCCTGGTCGTCCACTGAAAATGGGCTCTTTCTAGGCCCAGTGGGCTTTCCCGGTTAACAAATGCAATAAATAAATATTAAACATTGTTTATAATCACTAATGTTCATGATTACTATTCCATTACCCTTATTAGCTTTCATGACATGAATATCTTCATTGACTGATAAATTATATAAAGCTTTTCTTTCTGTTTCAGACAAATTAAAGAACTTACTTTTATTATTCTTATGTGATTTTTGTCTTGAGTCAGTTTTGCATACATCATTAAAAACTTGTAAAGTAGAATGTAAAACTGGATTACAACTAGTGTGCTTTCTGAACCCTATGTCTTTTTGTGAAAAGTGTGGAACATCATATAATGTATAGTGAAGATATAATTTTCTGATATATAACTTGAGATCAATCAATAATTTTGTTAGATTTGCTCTTTGTTGTTGTTGTGTCTTTCGGCTTTTCCCGGTTAGGGGTCGCCACAGCGGAACTCCGGATCGCTAATGATTGGCAGCTGATTTTTACGTGCCGAGTTGCCAGCCCTGATGCACAACCTTCAATGAAGGTACGCCCATTCACGCATGTTTCCACTCAGAAGACGCTCTAGCTGAGAATCGAACTGGACAGCGTCTTACTGTGAGGTGACAACGCTACCGCAGCACCACCACCGCAGATTTAGATTTGCTCTTTGTAAAGGAATAAAATGAAAATCTCTTCTCAAGATCTGCAACATGGTTAACATATAAATCAAAATCACTCAAATTCCAAATATTTTTAACCTCATTCATCTTTTCTTTCCTTTTCCTTTCCCGTTTTCTTGATTATTCCATTTGTTTATTGGATATTGAGTCCCTGTTGTCACTGGAATGTCCATTGGAAAAGGGGCTGAAGAAGACATAAATGCCTGTTCCTTTTCTTGTGTGAGGGCTTGTGCATAGGTAATTGTTTATAATTAAAGTTAAAGTTGTTTTTCTCATTAATATTCATCTTAACAGGGTATGTTGAACCAAAGCCAGGAAAAAAAGAGGTCATTGTTCCCCTCTACTCGTCACTCATTAGACCCATTATAGAGTTCATCGCCACTTTTGGTATATACCTCACAAGACATCTACAACAACTGTAAAGGCCGCAGAAATACCTCACAAGCCTACTCAGAGGTGATCTATGTCTAACATACAAAGCTATGTCAAACCCAGAGCTGTTGGACATGCTCCACTTAAAGAAATCCCAATCCCTCTGAGCTACACACTCTAGGGGCCTAAACCTTGTCACCGCAATAAACAGAACATGCTGGAGGGATAGATTCCTGTCCCAGAGACTTCCCATACTCTGGAATAAACTACCTATCTATATCAAACAAAGGTCCTCATTAGCACTCTTCAAGAGAAATCTTGATGATTGGATGGGAAATAGGAAATTCACCCCAGGGATCACTTCTGTGGCTCTGCTCGACAGTGGCACAGGAAAATAATTTTCTTGGGTGGCAAAAGCCACGGTACCTTTTTGGCTGGGCCTGTATAGGCCCCAGGGCCGATAGCCTAGTACCTACCTATGAACCTACCTATGAACCTATATGTAGGATGGGGGATGAATTTCTGGTTTCTCATCCAGTTTTTTTAAGTTGCACTTGAATTGGGTTAGGGAGGAACTCTGTTTCACATGGATGGGGAGACTGTTCCATAGATGGGGTAGTCTCTGGGATACATACCTATCTCTCCAGCAGGTCCTATTTATATCACAGGCAAGGTTTAAGTCTTTAGAACGGGTAATTCTGGTGCTGTTTATTTTGCAGTAGTGTGGTTTCCTTGGTAATGGTATTGGGGAGTAGATTCCAGATTTTACCAGTTGAGTTGGCAAATATAGCATCACCTGCAGAGTTGTTGTATTTTTGGGTCAGTATCATTAGTTTATCAGCTGAGCGTAATAGCCTGGGGGCACTATGAGGGGTGAGAATATTTTTGAGACAGGGGTGTTATCAGGTTGATGGAGTATTTTATGCACTACTATAAGCTGGTTAAACTGTAGAAGGGTAGGATATTCTAGTCATCCCAGTGCCTTGAGGTTCTGGCAATGGTGGGTCCTAAAAGCTGGTTCCCTATTAAAACCGCAAAGATCCACTTTCCCGAATACGGAAATGTCGACACATATTCATCGAACCGCAAAAACACCGATCATCCTGAAGCGCGAAATCCGAAATGTCGAATTGTCATGGTTGGCCCTTCTGCGGTATAGCTCTGTAAGGTAAGTGTGCGATAGATACGGACCTTAGGGTTAGAGTGCGTGTTAAGGTAAGTGCATACATGGTAGTATATGCAAGATTTACTTTAGGGTTAGAAGTAGGGTTTTGGTTAGTGTATGCATGTGGTTTATTTATTTTGTTTAGGTAAGTAGTATGTAGCAGGCGGTGGGGTTGGCCAACTATGACGGTTCGAGATTTTGAATTTCGTGGTTTAGGGTGTTCAGTGTATTCGCAGTTCCCTTAATATGTGTCAATGTTTATGTATTTGGTGAATAGGATTTTCGCGGTTCTAATATAGACCCCTAAAAGCCATGCCAGTAGCGAATCTGGCTATATGATTGTAACATCATGATAATTTGTTGAGATCGGTTTTGGATAGGTTGGTGAAAACAGGGGAGGCATACATAAGGGTAGAGAGGAGGTGTGATCTTGCAACAGCTACCCTAGCTAGGGGGTGAGGAAAGGCTTTGCTCTGTACAGGAAGCCAAGTTTTTTGTTGACGGACTTAATATTGTGATTGACATGTTTATCAAATTTAAGCTTGTTGTCTGTTATCACTCCTAGAAGCTTTGTGTGGTCATCAGGGGAGATAATGGTGTCATTGCTAGATATGATGTTGAAGGAAGGAAAAAAAATTCTGCGGTTAGTGGAGAAAAGTAGTAGCTTGGTTTTGTTAGGATTTAGAAGCAGGTGGCGATTAGCTAGCCATGTTTCTACAGTGCTGAAAGTGGTCTGGGTGAGGGTTAGAAGTTGTGTAGGAGAGGAGGCGGAGGCATATTAGCACTGAGTCATCTGCATATTGGATGCAGGTGGCTATTGGAATGGTGGTGTGCAGATCATTGATAAAGATAGAGAAAAGAAAGGGACCTAGTATGGACCCCTGTGGGACACCTAGGGTTAGAGGAAGTTGGGATGACAGCTTGCTCTACCATAAGACAGCCTTCTGTCTACCGTTTAGGTAGGAGTGAAACCATTGTAATGCGTGTTGGTCTAAACCGTTGGTTTGTAGGGTATTGAACAGTAGCTGATGGTTGACCATATCGAAAGCTTTTGAGAGATCTAGGAAGAGTGCTGAAGATAGTTTGTTGTTGTTACGATGAAGATTGATTACATTAGAGAAAGATAGAAGAGCCGTGGTGGTACTGTGGAATGGCCTAAAGCCGTGCTGAGAGTTGGCAAGCTTTCCGTTTTGAATAAGAAAGTGCATGATTTGTTTGTATATGCATCTTTCCATGATTTTAGCTAGCGGTGAAACAATAGCTATAGGTCTAAAGTTAGATAATTCTGTGGAACTTACTCCTTTATGGAGAGGTATAACATGATATTTTCCATATTGCTGGGATGGATCCTTCTGAGATGGATATGTTGATCAGAATAGAAATTGGAAGTGCTATGGCATCTGCTGCTTTTTGAAGATGTTCATCTGTGAGGTGGTCGGCAGCTAGTGTAGTAGGTCTTAACTTTTTGATTAAAGTCTGGATCAGGATAGTAGGTACAGTTTGAAAGGTAAAAATGGGTTGGGTGCTGGGTGGATCAGGGCTAGATGTGCCAGAGCTGGTGTTTGTGTCCGATGGAGTGAGATGGGTATCTAGAGACTGGATAGTTTCATTAAAGAAGGAGGTGAAGCTGGTTTCAATTTCTACAGGGATTTTATCAAGGGCAGCTGATGGGTAGGAGTGGCGGAATGGCCTGGGTAGAGAAGATTGTTAATACCAGCCCAGAACTTTTGAGGTTTTAGCTGATATTTTTGTTGTAGGAGGGTGAAGTGTTTTTTTTTTGTCTAGAATGACAGATTTTTTGGTCTGGTTCCTTAGCTGCCGGTATCTTGCTTGGTCCATAGGGGCTTTGGTAACATGCCACCTGGCCCAGGCATTGTTTCTTAGTTTAATTTTGTTTTTTGTTTCTTTAGATAGCCACGGTGCAACTGTGGCTTTTACACGGATGGTACAGGTAGGAGCATGGTGGTTAAGGATAGCCAGAAATCTGGTATTGAAGTACTCAACTGCTTCTTGTAATGGGAGTCATTTCAAGACATTCCAATTACATGCTTTGAGTTCATTTTGGAAGTTGTCAAGGTTAAAGTTCCTAACCTTTCTTATAGTTTTGTAGGTGGGCTGGTTGGGAATGTCGGCTTTGAGCCTAATAATATAGGTAAGGCAGTGATCACTTAGATCATCAGGTAATGTACCTGACTTGTACTTTTGGGGGTGGCTGTTAATAAGTATCCAATCAAGGATGCTATCTTTGACTCTATTTTTGCTAAATCTGGTGGGGGTGGCAATGATCTGAGTAACCCGTGGAGGTTTAAATGGGTGGAGGGAGTTTCAGAGAAACAGATGTTCCAATCAATGTTAAAGTCCCCCAAGACAATGGTTTCCTGGGGATAGTTAGAAGCTAGCCAATGTAAGATATTTTCTAGAGTATTATCATTCTTGCTGGGTGGAATATAAATGCAGACAATGTATCTGCATTTATTTTTATTTATTATTTAATAAATAAATAAAATAAAAATAAAATAAATATTTTATATCTTAGAGAGAGCATTACGTACCTGTTCTGTAGTAACCAAAAGGAAGTGATAGCAGGGGGAGTTATATTTGATGATATTTCTTGAGGGAAGGATGAGGGGGAGACGGGTAAAGTTTGAGCTGAATTTATTAGCAAAGAGGTTTGTTATATCTTCTGGCTCAGTATAGGTGACTCCATTTACAATGAGTTCTGTACACAATTGTGTATTACTTTTGATGTTGAGGAGATTGCTAAAGAATGTTTTTTGGTTGTCCTTGGCCTAGGAGGCCAAACTTACCTCAAATTTGGCTTTGGTAGACTTTATTTGCCCTCTGAGTTGTTTGTTTAGTTTGATGAGAGTGCTTTTATTCTGCTGGGTGCTGCACCTTCTAATTTTTGCCATGATTTTCTTCCTCTTGTTATACAGCCAACTGATTTTGTTTTTTGAGCTAGTTCTGTACATCTTCCTGGTGGGTACAGCTGCCTCTATGCAGCTGTTAACATGCTTGTACAGGGTTTCTGTGAACAGTTCTGCGTAGGCAGAAGTGTTGTCAGGGTTTATGGGGGCTTAAAATTTTGCCAGGTTCTCACTTAATAGCAGGAGGTTAGCCTTAGACTAGTTCCTGAATATTCCAGGTTTAGCTGGGGGTCCAGGTTTTATTTTTACTTCAAAGGAGACCATTTTGTGGTCTGACCTTACCAGGTAAGGCATTACAGTAGGGGTTGTGCAGCAATCTCCCATATTAGTGAGTACCAGATCCAGTATGGTTGCACCCTTGGTTGGTTTATTGACTATTTGGTCCAGGGAGTTTGTGTTTACAAAATCCAGGAATCTCTGTGCATGTACGTTTGGTGTCATGTAGGATTCCCAGTTAATAGTGGGGTAATTAATGACACCCATGAATATCCAAAGAAAATTGCACTAGGTCCACAAAGATTACTTGTAAAACAAACAACAGACCTTGGAAGGCATACAATAAAGCTCGCAGACAGTCGGATTCTCTTCCCTTAATGTCACAACCAAAGCACAAAAACAAAGCTCTGCATTGATGTCCTGAATTACGTTTTCATTTGTAAAACTTCATCAGATGTGGGCTGTCAATCTGCACAGTTGGTTCTGTAGCATACATCTTTCCAGTAAATCCAGTGTGTTCAGTAATGTATGGTAATACCATCATACAATGACAGTTAGAGATCAAAATCCATGAATATGGTATTGGGTTGGATAGTTAGTGTTTCTAATAGGTTTAAATACATGGTATGGGTTTCTTGCACCCACATTCCATGCTAATTATATATACTAATTTCAAAATTGCACAGTCCCTGGGAAAAGGGCATATTCATACCTGCTTACCATCTGTTTTGTCAACAAAACAGATTTCAATATTTGGGAGTTTTGATTTATTGATTAATAAAACTACTCATATATACATACACACGTGTGTGTGTGTGTGTGTGTGTGTGTGTGTGTGTGTGTGTGTGTGTGTGAGAGATGTTAATATTTTTGTATTTGTTCATCATAACTCCTTGCTAACATTTAACAACAGTAATGTTCCTCCTCATCAAGAATACATCTTAATGCAATTAGCTCTATGATAGAGGAGAATGAAGACATGTCAGTGACTTGGATGCCCTGGGATTAGTCTACAACCAGAGTGTGTGAGAAACCAATGGTAAAGGATGGAAGTAAATGTCCAATGTCAGCTTGCCCAGGGAGGCAATTAAGGTTGTTGCTGTGTTGACATTCAGTGGAGGCTGGCTTATTTATTTAAATTTCTGTTTGTTGACTAGGTTAATCCCACTAGGCCAGTGTCCTCTTTTCAGGGGATGCCTGAGGTAGTATTCATACTAATTAGAATAAATTTGGTCAGGGAACTGGGGAACTTCCCCTACTTGTCATAGTCAGTTTTGCCAGCATTATTCAGATTATGTTGGGGGCATGCATGTCAAGCAGTGCACTCCGTAGCCTGAGTCAGATATATACTGTAGTGTGCAAGCTTCAAGGCACCCCTGTAGTGCCTTTTTTTAGACAATACATAACTGAAAAACCTACAGACATAGTAAAATGAACTCAACTGAAAAACTCAAGGTGTTACTTCCCAATGCCAGGAGCATAAATAAAAAAACTACACTCCCTCCAAGCCCTCCTCACATTTGGGAATGTAGATATCTGTGCAGTTACCAAGACATGGTTTAAAACAGCAGAGAGTACCCCAACAGTGCAAGGTTTCAGTACATTTCACACTTTTAGACTAGTAGCTGCACAGACAAGCTCTAAAGATGGAGGTTTCTCAATATACACCAATAACAAGCATACCTCTAGGGTCACCATACAGTATGACATGCTGGAGTTCCTCCACATGCAGAACACCATAGACAAAATCCCATACCGTATAATAGCCAGCAATAGGTCACCCTCCATGTCCCAAAAAGCTCACAATGCATATTTGGACCTACTGGAGACACTTACCATCCAACCTAGCACCCTACACATGGGAGTCTTTAATTATCCCTCTGTAGACTGGAAATCCTACATGACCTGAAATCTAAAGGCTCAGAAATTCATGGACTTCATAAATACCAACATCTTTGACCAAATAATGAATACACCTGCTACAGCCTCCAACATACTGGACCTTTTGCTCACAAAAATGGAAGAATGCTGTAAACCCCCCCCCCCCCCCCCATGTCTCATCCTCCCTGGTAAGGTCTGACCATAAAGCTGTCTCTTTTGAAATAAAAATCAACTCCAAAATCCAATCAAAACCAGTAACAGCTAGAAAGTATTCCAAGGCAAATTACATTTTATTGAATGATGGTTTGTCAAAATTCAGTGCCCCTCCAAACCTCGAGAACACAGCAGCCTATGCTGAATTGCTCTCAGAAACTCTGTACAGCCATGTCAATGGCTGCACAGAGGCTGCTATACCTACCAGAAGTAAGCCCAGAACCAGCCTTGGAAACAAACCAACCTGGTAGCATCCCAAATTAAACAGGATACACAACAAAAGGGAAAAAATGGCAAAAATTAGTATGGGTAATTCCCATAAAGATAAAACATCTCTCATCAAACTAAATAGGCAACTAAGAGGGCTAATAAAGTCAAGTGAAACCACCTTTGAGATTAATGACAGCTTTCCAGGTGAAAGATAACTGTACGGCCTTCTTCAGTTATGTCAGAAATCTCAAAGGCAACACACAGCAGTGTGATGAACTGGTGGTTAATGGTGCCACATTTACTGAGTCTCATCTTATAGAGAATCTGTTAGGAGACAAATTCACTTCCAACATTACCCTCTCCCCCACACTCTCACCCCAACCATCCCCCCCAGAAATACCCTCAAACATAATACCTCCAACTATAACTAGGGAGCATGTACTGGCTTCGCTCGCTAAAGCCAGTAACTTGGCCTCAATGCACCAACAAAAACACAGGATGCCTCCTAAGCAGTCTAAAATATGACTTATCATGAACTCTGGAGTCATCATTAGCAATAGTCTTAAGATAGGCTTTGTCCCACATGAATGGAGGACTATGACGGTCATCCTCCTTCATATGGGAGGACCTTCAACAGATCCTAGAAACTACAGACCCATTAATGTGAGTAGTCTTATTTGCAAAGCCATGGAAAAAATTATGAAAATTATCACCAAGGACAGAGGAGACCTCCAGACACTGGATCCATCTCAGTTAGCAACAGTTGAACTGATGCATTCAAGAAAAGAATATCATCAATTAAGAGTTGTTTAGAAATTGTAATCTGTGACCTGTTCATTGGATCTATTTAGAGGGATAGCAGTTTACTCTTAGCATGGCAATAAAAGCTAGTTTTGAGAGAATTAATGGTTAAAAATAAAAAAAGGAAAAAACATGCAGGGGAAGAAATAGTGTTAAAACTGAATATACTTTCTCCAGCAGCTTTAACATTAGAATATAGTATGCATAAAGTCACAAAATTGTTTCCTTTCACAAGGCTAGTTAGTTAATTTTCTCAGTGGCCTAGCTTTTAAATAAAAGGTTGATCAAATATATGCAGAATGTTTCCTACCTCAGAAGGAGGGAAACACCTTACAGTTAATGAAGTAATTATTTAGAGGCAAGCCCTGCAAAATGTATCTTGGTGTGAATACCCATACTTTATAGGGTAGATGCTGGTGCAGGTAGTCATTATTGTGAAGCTGAAGCTTCTGTTTGGAGGCTGGTGAGTTTGCACATTCAATTGCATATAGTTCTTTTATTTTGTTTTAAATGGATTCGGAAAAGAGTATAGCAAATTGAACTGTTTGAAAAAATTGACGAGCACAAACAAATGTGTGAAGATGCAACTATATGAAATCATGTTGGGCAAGTGTTACATTGCGTGTTTAAGTTGCTAGTAGGAAAAATATATAAATAACTGAAGTGACAAGCAATATAAGTGGTTGTAACTTTGTAACTTTAAAATAACAGAATAACTGCTCTGTCATTTTTAATATGGAATATAAGTGGCCTTCTATGCACAGAAAAAAGCAGAGTATCAAACTATATTAGGAAGTATAGGGTGCAATTTGCTATGTTGTGGGAGACACATTGGGATAAAAATGAACATATGTGTTTGCTGAAAAGAAGATTTCAGTGTGGATATTCAGCAGAATGTTGGGAACAAAGGAAAATGGGTGTTATTTTATTGATAATAAGATGTGATTCAACTGTGTTAGAAGAAAAAAAGGCAATAATGAGAAATTTATTCAGTTATGGGATTCTGGCAAGGAAAGTGATTTACCTTGGTGTGCATCTTTATTGTACCCAAAACTGCAGTTATGGTACTTAGAAATTTGGGGGTGAATAAGTTTTCATCATGGCATTTTGGTTCTAGATGGCATCTGGAATGTAATATGTATCAGGAAGCCCTAGAATGGAAACTATAACTATAGAAGGTAGATTTTAAAGAAGTACATGAAATTATATAGTATGGAGGATGTTATTTCAGTAGCAACAACTCAGAGGGATTTTACATATTATTCTCCAAGATACAATAAATGGGTAGGCTGGACAGAAAGTATATCTTATAGGAGTGTGTATATTTGGTTGAAAGTCCCATCCAGTAATGATATCTGCCCATGTGCTTATAAGAGCTAAGACAAAGATATGAGGAACTAAAATAAATGAAAGGTGTTGGTGTTTTCCTATATACTTATTAAATAATTAAATTTAAGGAATGGGTAATACATAATATTCCAATTGTAAGTGCCTGGTTAGGGCTTGGGATAAAATTTAGATGGATTTTAAAACTATAGGGGGATTAATGGAGAAAGAAATGTATGAAAAAAGTGAAAGAATGTTAGAAGGTCTAGTAAAAGTTAAAATACTGCAGAGGAGGAGGTTTTCAGATCAAGAATATGAACAATTGGAAGACTTCCAAGATGGATACACACTGATCAGCAGCTAAACTTTAGCTCTCCCACTCTGAAATCAGAATCTGAGAAACAACATCCAGTGATATTGTCAGTTTCAGAAACATCCTGTTACTGGATAGTAACTACACTGCCTGGATGCTAGCTAGAAGAAACTAACAGAACCTAGAAGAAAATCAGCTGTAAAGAGTGAAGAGAAAACACATCTGTTCAGCAGAAAGTATTTCAAGCTCCAGCTTTGGTGCAAGGCATGGCTTCTAGTAATTTAGAGGAAAAAATATGTCAAATGTGCTCAGAGCTGACTAAAATAAATGAAACACTGAAGAGTATATCAAATTAAATAAGAAAAGGATGGAAAAATGGAAGAAGCTTTAAACACATATTCAGATGAGCTGATATAACTGTAAAAATCAGTGGTAAAATAAAAAAGCTGGCTGAGAAGGGGACTGTTCAAGAAAATATGTTTCAAAAGATGGAAGAATTAGAGGACAGAATATGTAGGGAACATTTGAGGTTTTCTGCTGTACCAGAAAAACTAAAAGGAACAGACTGTATTAATTTTATGAAGGCACAAATAAGCAACTGGACTGGTATTCCACAGCAGGAAATGTTAATTGAAAGGTAACACCATGTGTATGCTGTACATCTGGCCATGAGAAAGCAGCCAAGATCTTTATTAGTAAAGATGCAAATATACCAGCAGAAAGAGTTGATCCTGACAAAACTGTGGAAGTGCAATGTATTAAAGGTTGGAGACAGTAGAGTGTTTATGGAAAATGATTACTCATTGTACACCAGGCAGGAAAGAAACACATTTATTCTGGTAATCGGTGCATGTCAAGAGAAAGGTGTGAGATTCAATCTGCTGTATCCAGCTGTCTTCAGAATATTTTTTTCCTGGAGGATCAAAGCCATTTCTTGATGCAGAACAGGCTAAGGGGGAAATTTGTTCAAAAAACAGTGAGCCATCAAGCAGAAGGGGACATTGCTTCTCATTCTTTTGTTAAAAAAGCACACAGAAAGACTTTGTCAATGAAACCTTCTTCACTGTTCCAGAGGAAAATGCTTGAGAGACAGAAAAACACAGGTGCTGTCCAGAAAAATCAGGACTACCTTGTAACTGAACCAGAATCTAGAAATGGGAGATGGAGATGTACAAGAAGAAGACCATGCAAACGCCACATAAAAGGCATCACATCCAAGACTAAAAATGGGAAATCAAGTGCTGTCAGACAGCAAAGCTAATTACTGCACCACTGTGCCACTAGACCTATGAAGTGAAGTTGCATTCATTTGTCAATGTCAGTGGCTCAAGAGGTAACACATTCACCTTTGATGCTGCAAGATCAGAAGACTGTGGTTAATACTCCCATAACAGTTGGATTAATTTTTAAGTACTAACACATCAATGCAGTGTAATGGATTGGGGAAGGGGATACCTTCATGAAAGTACCATGATTCAGACAATACATTAAACTAAGACCCATCACATCTACTTTACTTGTTGGCACCTCAGATGGATGTAAAAGATTCCATCACACATGCTAAAAAGAAAATGGGAATTTCCCCAAGTCAGTGTGAGCATTGCATCACTTATCACCTGAAAATAAGCCACAGGCCTAATGTGGCTAATCTATTCAACAAAACATAAGTAAACATATTTCAAACTGCAGGTCTGTAAGAGCAGAAACAGACATGGTGATGACATTTTCTGATGTTGTATATAGCTGGAAATATGTTTCCTTTTCAATCCAGGTGTTTTGATGGTACAGAGTGGTTTAAAGATACCATTGGAGGTGGGCATCAAAGAATTTCCATCTGTAGAGTGGGGTAATCTGGATAATTCTGCTGCTTTTTACAGTTCTGTGAATGGGGGATACATATGTATTTCTATATGTTTGTGATACTCTAGTTCTTTGGCTGCTTTCTTAAGAAGGATTTTGATCTAAGTTTAGACTTAGTTTTCTAGGATTGTGTATAAAGGCTTCGGTTTCACACTAGCTTTGTAACAAATTACACTGCTGACAGAGTAATTACTTATGTATGTAGGTGTAGTACCATTATAATAGTTAAAGGTGTATACTGGCACTCCTCTGTTTCATTGTATTTTAGAGTACTCTGTTAACCACCATATCCATGATATCTTGCGTTTTACAAATATAGTAACTAAACAAACTGGTCTTTTCAGAAAAATGCAAGGCAACACCTTTGAAAAGAAGTTGATAGCTTATTGATGGGTTGTATGTGTTGCATAGTCCGAACTCAGATATGTAAATAGACCTTACATTAATCACCAGTGATTTAAACATCTCAGTAAGTAATGTATATCTTTCTTCTTCATTGATTCAACAATTATTTAATTAAAAATTGTCCTTTTCTTTTCTTTCTCTGTCTCACAACCACTGTATATTTTTCTTCCTGAGCTTTTTTTTTGTACAGTTTCACCACTGAAAATAGACATGGTCCCATTAGATAATGAAGTCATAAAAATATAAATAAATTAGATTGGTTATGAGCTTTAGAAAGTGATTGGAATTACTGTCAGATGTGTCCTTTGTAAAAAACCTTTTGTCTCAGTGCAGTTTTAATATTCACTTGATGACTCAAGGAAAAAAAAATCAGCAGAGAGTATAGGGTGAATAGTTATGAAATAGGGTAGCTGTTTCTTAGCCCAGGAAAACACAATGCATAACAATAAGACAAAGATATCAGAAAGAGAACACAATATAAAGGAGGTGGGCTGATTTATTTACATGTAGCTGATAAGCTGAAAGTAGGGAACAGGACTGTATTAGCAGTGTGCTTCCACATTAGCTGTTGATGTCCATACAATACATCTAGTTGCTAAGGTTACATATTGTTGACAGGGAGGGGGAACAGTATGAAGTATGGATGGAGACATATTGTTTACAAAGAGGAGTCCTTTGCATGTGTCATAGCAAAGTGCTCAGGTGAATCTGATGTTAGGTATATTGTATTTTTCAGAAGAGTCTACCAAGTAATCCAAATGCAATAAATACTAAAACAGTCACAACCAGAATCTGAAACAGTCTGCCTATACATACAATACCACAGGAACTGTATTTCATAAACTGATTTTTCCTCAATCACATTGTAACCTTAGATGATGACATTCTTATATTAAACGATATACACTTACTTATCCGTGACAGATATTTCCCCTCAAGGGCAAACAGAATGAAAAACATATCACTACTTTGGCTTGATCCACCTAGTTGAAAATTATTGAAGGCAACAAGCAGGTTTGAAAGTTTGACAACTAAAGAACAAATGTAAAATACACATACAAACAGACAAAGAACACTACTAGTTCAGCTGCAAAATAAAATAATACATCTTCCAATTGGAACGTTTTCAACAAGAGAATAGACAGATCAAAAGCTAGTGAAGCTAATTCTTTTAACCTTCCTTCTGACCAAGATAGCTCTGATGTGTTTGCTAACCATTTCAGATCTGTTGTACAAATATTCATTACCCTTGTGGAAAATGGCTGCTGACTAGGAAACACTGTCTTCTGTGTGCTTACTACTGCCAGCAAATCTACTAGAATCACCTGCTGCCACATCATAAAAAAGTTAAAAAAAGGACTTTTCAAAACAAAATTAATTATAATCTGCCTACCTTTCAAAAAATATCACTGGATTTGTGACTTGGAAAGGCTGATACATCCTCTCTTCATCCAAGGGGGTAATAGCACTCACAGCCACATGTCTAGGCTGGACAGCACTGCAAAGAATATACAGAAGCACAAACAAATAAAGGAACGTAAAGAAAAAGGATGAAAAATAAAAATCTGTTCAAGATGGAACAAATGGAGGCACAATCTTCAAAAACTAAACTTTCACTAATTTCATCTCCAGAAAAAGAAACATCTACAAAAAGTCAGAAAACAACCAAATCACAGCCTGAGGCCTCCAAGCAGTCACAAAAAAATAAGGGAGAACATCCCTTTACAAGTGAGGATCTCAAGGCAGCACTTTCTCCACTTCAGTCTGAAATACAAACATTTTCCTCAAAGTTAACCCTTTTTGGCAACATCCTGGAACAAATCATTACCAGATTAGACCAAAATGATTCAAAAATCTTGGAAAATGAAATCAAAATACAGGAACTTCAAAACACTACCTCCACAAATGAAGCTTCTATAAAAGAAATGCAGCAAAAAATAATTGATCTGGAGGCTAGAACAAGGCGTAATAATGTGCTGATCAGAGGAGTTCCCAAGAAGTTTGAGCAATCACAACTGCCCACTATTGCACAGGAAATTGTTGGACTCTTACTAGATAATAAAGATCTTGCACAAGCATTCTCAACAGAAAGAGCCCATAGGGCATTGAAAAAATCACAAGCATTGGATATGCCCAGACAAAATTTACACAAGGTTACTTAATGCTTCCCATGCCCAGTCAATCCTACAAGCTGCTAAATCTAAGAAGTTCGTGACCTGGAGAGGTTCAAAAATTACATATGATCAGGACTTGCCGTTCCCTATTAAACAAGAAAGACAATCCCTCTCGCCCTTCTGCAAGTTTCTTATAAACAAATTCATCAAGTTCCAGATGAAATATCCAGCCATCTTATCATTCCAGCACAAAAGAGTAATGCACTCTATAAAAAACCTACAAGAAGCGAAAGCTACATTCCTAAAAGCATTTGGTGAAACTCCGACATCCTCCTAAAAAACATCAAACAGGATTACCTATGTGCCTCTTCTTTTTTAAACGAAAACTCAAACACATAACTCTCAAAAAAACATATAATCTCCTGTATTTATACAAGCTTTGAGATACTGTTCATAACATACTGGTTTGTAATCTCAGTGATCAAATCAACTACTCGAATGCTTAGTCTCAACAAGATACCTTTCTCCTTACCTCTAAATGAAATCCGTATCCCGAGGCCATGTCCAGGCTCCCGTCTGAACATTCGAATGGTAGTCCAAGATTTTGTGTGTCCCAACTATCCCTCGAGTCCTCCGTGTACAACAAGTTAACAGGTCCTACAGGAATCCTCCTCCCTTTTCAAATGCGCAGGCTTGTCCTGTGTCTAAATGAGCTCCACCGCAAAAACGAGACTTCCGCCTTTTTCCCTCTACTCGCTGAGCAGGAAAATCCGAGTTACGGTTATAGAGGAGAAGAAATAAGTTTCTCGCTGAAAAAAGTCTTGTATGGACTGTAAGTCTTGATCTCTGTTTTTGTAGGGGAGTACCATTCTGGAGGAAGTGAGTTCAATAATTTTGAATAGGCGATGGCATCTGTACAAAATAATAACAACTTTAAAAAACTGTGTGGAATTGTACTATTCAATTGAATACATTCAGAATCAGAACACTGGAAAATGTTTAGTACTTTTGAAAAAGACTAGCTTAATACTATCAAAAATTTGAATACGTCTTTCTACTTTAAAGGTTGTTTTATGAATATCTATGTGCATATGTATCTGTTTGTGTGTGTGTGTGTGTGTGTGTGTGTGTGTGTGTGTGTGTGTGTGTGTGTGTGTGTATGTATGTATGTATGTGTGTTATCCTTGTCAACATAGAAAGTATTTTGACAGTTGTTATTAAAATGAACAAAGCGCAGTGACAGTTTAATAAATCTCTTTGTCACAAAGGAAAAATACTTAACTATTTTATGTATGATGATGAGGCAAGTCACTATCAACTACATTTCATTAGCTTATTGTTACTACTATACTCTCAGAGCTATTTAAATATATGCACATTTATTTAGTCTGTTCATACTCCCACCCCTGTCTAATAATGTTTTTCTTTTAGCCCTATATTTTAAGTATCCATAGTTTAAATCTTGGTTGTCATTTAAATTGTTTTAAAACATACTGTGGGTCAAATGATCTGTTTACTGTTACATTTTTTCTCTTTAAGGAATGTGCATTTGATTTCTTTTTGTGACTCATGCCTCGGTGCTGGGCTTAGCACCACCATGTGGTACAATGATATATTTCGGCTCGTAATACTCAAATTACATTTTTTTCTAAAAAGACAGAAGTGCTTACAAATGGATGTGAATAAGCTAGAAAGATTACAAAAGTATTGCTGTCTCAATTCATACAAACCCAATGCAGTTACATTAGTAACATGAAGAATGCTGCAGTTATAATATGATAACCAGGGAATATGGGGGAGGTATAATGCGGCCTGCATACACTGATGTAGCAGTCCAAGAAAGCAAGTATTCCACTTTAGGATCTACTGGTTTATCATAACCAGAGTCAGATTCAGATGGCATTTGTAACAGTCCTGTGGTGATGCACTATATAATAAGAAGATAAAGGCATCCATAGAACTGTAACTGCCAAAAAACCTTGGTCCTAACAAAAAAAAAGGGGGGGGGGCAAAATAAAGTATGCTGGTCAGACTCAGCGAATACAGACAGAATACTGTATATGCTCAGAATGCCTAGGGCGTCTCGCAAAAGTCAGATAAGGAGGGTATTATTGCATACTAAAGCCCATGCTTTCTATATCCAGAAGTCCAGAAAGGGTCTTCATTGTTGACTAACATACAGATACACCCTGCCTTAAACATCAGTCAAACCTTGCGTTAACAACAACCTAATACTACTTGATGAGAGGTCTGGTTAGAGAGGTGAATACAGCATATATACTCTGAAAATGCTTTCTGGTAAATATTAATCAAATAATATCAATGAATATTAAGACAGAACAAATATTTGGCTTTGAGGACCTCAGTTGCAACCCCCAGTTATTTCCTCCTGCTAAGGCATTCTGAAGAGCTGGGTTGCAGAAAGCATGCATGCCTGAATCTGATGTCTGGCTGTAAGGAGCTTCATAAAACTCTTCTTTATGTCATCTTTATAGTAGTTTATCCATAACTTTAAACAAAACACTTCTGCAGCTATGCTGATGCATTACACTCATCTGTGACCGCTGACTCAGAGTTAGTAAATGGGCAAATGCATTGTTTTTTTTTTTCCTGTCCTATGGCTGTTGTGAAGTACACTATGCTTGCTCTCAATATGTCAACAATTCATTTCATCTACATGTGTGTGTTTGTGTGTACATATGTGTATATGTGTCTGTGGATATATATATAGATGTCCTGGCTTCTGACGATATGTAGACTATTATATATTTTTAAATGACTTATTGAACATCCTAAGTAACAATAACTACACTCCATTCAGGCCTGAAAAGGCATAACACCCTCAGTTGTTAAATTTATCATATTTTATTGTTTAAAATAGATAATTAGGATGTATAATTATTGTTTGGTTCCAAGTACAAGACCTTACTAGGAGCCAGGCCTTTTCATAGACAACATAAAGCACTGGTCTAAAGCTCCACGTGTTAAATATAAGGGAAAAGGTACCCCATTAAGTCTTGCCAGTCGGAGGCACCTTCACTTCTCTAATACAATGTCTAATCCCTAGTAAAGCCATTTTTGAGTCTGGGCTGTAATTTTTCAGGTTAGGTACTTTAGGGTGACTTTGCTGTATGGTCATACGGGGATAGGCACAGTCAAATACTAATTTAACATCAAGAAAAATCCTCTCTGTCAGAACCAAATACATATGCTGATGTATACCATAAGCCAAAAAGTTTTTTTTTTGTACTACTGATATTTTAGAGCAAGAAGCACGTGTGTGTGTAGTAAGTTGGATTTTGGAATGTTGAGAATTTTTTGTAAAGTAGTTAATTTTGTAAATAGTGTTTTCTTATCTCTTTCAGATATTTGTAGAATGTGGTTAAGCATGGGTAGTGATCTGAGAGAGGCAACTGTCACCTTACCCTACCTTTGTCCTAAACTTACCTCATTTAAGGGAAACAATCATGTTTGCTTTCACTCCAACTGCCTACTTCTATTTAAGCTAACAACTCATTTGCTTGTAAATTTTTCTAACTTTAATAATAACAACATGACTCCTGCATCCCACTAGTTACTTGGATAAGTGTTATCGATAGACTCATGGAATATAAAAGGGTTGCAAAATAATAGAAAAAGGAATCTAGTTTTACATTTAATCCACAAATCTTCATTTGAAATTACTTTTATCCAGGAAATGCACATGACAACGGCTCAATGGACAAATGATGCTAGGAAGAACTGGATAAAACAAATTGTAATGGTTGGTGACAGCATGGTCTCCAAGGGGGTAGCAATAATAGTTAAAAAATCCTTCAAATGATCAATTATAACCTCTGGCTGGGATCCTAATGGGAGATGGTGTTACCTAACATGTTCTATCCTGTCCTACAAAAAAGAAATACTTATATTAAATGTCTATGGTTCCTGTATACACCAATCCTTGTTCCTATACGAAATCTTTTCGCTCATTGAAAAATTCAACAATCATCTACTGATTCTTGGTGGGGACTGGAATATTACAATCAAACCAGAATTAGACAGAACCTGTAAAACCAATAAACAGCCCATAAGTACTACTAATACTATAAGAGATATGATGGAAGTTTTCAACTTGTTTGATCCTTTTGAACTTTTTAGAAATGTCCCCAACATTAGTAACCTCACATTTTTCTCTGCCTACCATAAATTGTGGTCCAGGATAGAATTCTTTTTAATATCAACATTTTTTGCTTCCTACAATATAATATATAGCAGTGACCACAGAACTATTTCTGACCATGCCAAAATAAACCTACAACTAAATATATGTAAACATAACCATGAGAATCTCATCCCTACAAACTGGTCCCTTAATCCAAACCTCCTGAACAACATGACTCTCCATAGAGAAATTCAAGAATTCCTGTCACAGACATTTACTTCCTTTGAAATGTCTGATATACCTATAGATGTTCAATGGGCAGCTGCCAAAGCTACTTTAAGAGGTGCCCTTATCCAAAAATCCTCTCTAATTAAAAAACAATCTAAACCCCACACTTTGGTGCTAGAAACAGAACTAAAAAAACTAGAATCAGAACTCCAAACCAAGTTCTCTCCTGACATTGAGAAACAAATATCCACCATTCAAAAGCAACTTCACGAATTACACCTTAGTCAATACTCACTTATGGAATCCAGATTTATCATATGTATGCTGAATGGCGCAAACGCCATCAAAGATCCTGGCTAGGATTATAAATATCAGACCCCCACCTACTACAATAAAACATTATTATTCATAAGGGTCGCTCCTATTTCACAGATAAGGAAATCATTCAGATCTTTCAGGAAGTATATGAGGAAATTTATGGACGCCAAACACTTGAATCAGAAAGCCTACCGGACTCTTTCCTTAATGAATTATAATTTCCAACAATAAGTGATACTCACTTTAAATTACTTAAGGCACCTATAACCTGAAATCAAATCTTGTTGGCTATAAACAAGCTGAAACTAGGCAAAGCCAAAGGAGCAGATGGTTATGTGTCAGAATTCTACAAGTCCTTCAAGTAAATATTTGCCTCCATACTTCTTAAAGTTTACAATTACATTATTCAGTTTGGTATATCCGATCTATATCTCAACAATTCCAAGACCATTTTTATACCAAAATCAAATGACAATAACATTAGCACAAATGACTGCCATCCAATTGCCTTAATTAACATTGACATAAAGATTCTATCATCTATCTTAGCAAATAGACTAAAAAGCGTATTATCACATATTATATCTCATGATCAACTGGGTTTCATGAACAATAGGCATGTTTGGGATAATACTCTAACCATTGAAGCCATAACATATATAACAAATCTTGACAAATCCCCCAAATATGCACTATCTGTCGATGCCCAAAAAGCTTTTGATCGGGTAAACTTAAACTTCCTCTGTAAAACCTTGGAACACTTCTCCATCCCTGATGAATTTATCAAAATGGTTACAACCCTTTACACTAAGGCCTCCACTACCCTCAATATAAAAAAAAACTCCATACCAATTCAGATTATAAATGGTACAAGACAGGGTTGTCCGCTCTCCCCTACCTGTTCAATATCTATCTTGAAGTACTATTGCTAAAGCTAAGCCAGAAAACATTCCACCACTCAATCTACTTATATAAAATACAAGTGAAATATACCACCTTTGTAGATGATTTAAACATCTATCTAGAGCTTCCCTCAACAGAACTTGAAAAAATTCTAAGTTCAATAGACAAATTTTCACAAATCTCAAATTACGCCATTAATCCAAACAAATCAATAATCTTTCCGCTAAACCCCCTTGGTCACAAAGAATTCTTTATTCCAGAAACAACAATCAAAGTTAATTATTCCCTAAAATATTTGGGTATAACCTTTGCTCACCCTCAACAAGAGCTAATTAATGGTAATTTGTACAAAACATGGTCTAAAGTCATTGAAGATCTCACAAGATGGAAGAGTCTAAACCTATCCCTTCTCTTAAAAGTAGCTATTATAAAAATGAATATTCTCCCCAAACTTCTTTTTAACCAAAACATTCCAAACACTTTTTTTTCGAAAATAAATGTTACACTGGGGAAATTTATTTGACACCCTAAAAATGTTAGAATCAGCTACAACAAACTTACACTTCCCAAAGATAGAGGAGGCCTGGCCCTACCAGACCTTCTAACATATTACCATATAATTAATGCCAGTCGTACTATACAGATTGCTAACTTCCGACAATCAAACAAGGACTGGAACCCCT
The DNA here is from genome assembly GCF_019279795.1 of Protopterus annectens. Taxonomy (NCBI): domain Eukaryota; kingdom Metazoa; phylum Chordata; order Ceratodontiformes; family Protopteridae; genus Protopterus; species Protopterus annectens. The sequence continues at coordinate 1,622,478,236 of NC_056739.1, forward strand.
TATGGATAAAAAATTACAATGCACATATAAAAGCATCCAATCTCAATCCTAGAGCAATTGTCCTTCTTAACACTAAAACTCTTAAAGAATATAAAATTCAGCCTATATTAATAAAAAATATCAATGGCTTTCAAAAACTGATAACATCCCTTGGTTTGCGACACTCTCTAACGATGGCCCAACCAATCCATCTTAATCCAAATCTTAAATTGGGTAACAGCATGCTAAATCTTGATAGTTACCCTCTCATTAGGAACTGTACAGTCTGGGACTTCTATACAGTCAAAGACTTACCATTTAATGACATCATATCCTCTTTGGCAGGAAATAAAAAATACTATATAATCATTAAACAAATACTATACCTAATATCTTTGGTCACTGACATGATGTCAGTTTCCCCCCGGAATACCAACTTTACCAGACACTAATAACCCAACTTCTATCAAGGTCTAAAATGCTTTCCAAGGTCTATAGACTAGTAACAAAAATAAAACACCAAGATAATATATTATTCTCTAAATACTGGGATGGACAAAACAGGGAAATTACACTTAGCCAAAAACTCGATGCAATTGATGCAACAATAAAATTAACCCCCTTCAAAAAACTAATCTATACCCAGCTCATGATAAACAATAACACCTATCACACACTGTCACTCCTAAATAAAATTAACCCAAACACCGCACCTCTATGCCCAACTTGCCCTAATTCAGTTGCAGACATGCTCCACATTTTCTTGTCCTGCAAAAATGTGTATAAACTTTGGTGCTCCTTAAGAGCACGACTGGAGAAAATGGGATATATGAAGTCAATCCTATCCTGGGAAATGGCACTATTAAATATTTTTCCAGGTTCATTTAAATCTGAAACTAAACATATTATTGTGACATTGTGTGCACTCCTCAAAACTTACATTACTTTAAACTGGCTAGACAGATCCAAAATGTCTTGGAAAGACTTCCAGTCGATGGCTGTTAAATATGTTTTGGCAAGTAAACTAAAGACAACAAGCAAAAAGAAATTAAGTTACTTTCAGAAATATTGGAATAACCTTCAAGATGCTCTCAATCAATATCCTACTTTAGTAGACCTCCATCCCTCCTTCTTTTCCTTCGGGGCTCTTCTTATTCCCCTTGTTTCTAATTCACTTAGTTCATGTGGAATATTAATTCTGTTGTAAATACTTTTCCTCTTTAATATATTTCTCCATCAGAACCCTTGAATGATTACAAATAATACAACCCCCTATGATATCTTTTCCTACATCTAGCTTCCTTATACTAACACCCATTCATTCAGTGACAGTCGTATGTATATATTGTATATAGTTAAATCAAATAGTTTTTTAGGCGTACTGATACACCTTCACACACCTGCATAAATAAATACCTGTCAGTAAATTTTGTTACATCTATGTCTGCTAATATCCAAATTTTGTTACATCTATGTCTGCTAATATCCTAATCACTTGTTTAATGAAGGTTAATATTTCTCTTTGTTATATTAGGACTGACTGTACTTGTTCCTAAGCAGGTTGTATGAAGTATTTTCACTTATTTGTTTTGAACCTATTTGCATTGTGTGACTTGTAATTGATTCTGTATTTGTGTCTTTAAAAATGCTAATAAAAATCAGATTGCAAAAAAAAGAAATATTCATTACCTTTGCAACTACCGAACTCACCAGTTACCACATTAACAACTTAAACATTTATATTCATACAAATCTCAATGAAAGGTACTAAAATATTGCTGCAAGTATTTATAAAAATATGAATTTATATCCAATGATAACCTCTAACCTGTGTTTTTAAAGCTAATTTCAAACATCATTGCCTATTCACTAACTGTAAAATCAACAGCCATTTTTTTTTCATTTTCCTTTCTGTATGCAAATAATCAAAGCTAATGCCTCGATTCAGGGGTGATGACAAGCTGAAAACAGAAAAACAGACCTTTTTTCCATTCTTTGCCAACTCTCCAAACAGCTTGAAATAGTCATACTTACCCAATTAATGGGCTACCAAAATGCATACAGCTGGCTCACAAATGCAGAACATAGATTTTGTGCCAACACAAAACACAGACAATATCAATAGAGATAATTAATCATATAACTGCTCATTAAGATAATGGTTTTATAACTCCCCTTTTTTCATAAGCCTTTGGCTTAAGTCACATTCTCATCCATTAACTCTGGAACATTGGTTAAGGTGATCAAGTCCTATGGTTCGTCAGTTATTTACAAGATAAAACCTATACAGACAGTTGCTGCTCTTAAAAATCAACTCAAATATAGTAGTACCACATGTCACGAAAGGAGATACTGCCAGCCCAGATAGCTAGAATTTTATAAATGGTTATGTGTCATTTGTGAATGTCGACAAGCTTCATGTAAGATACTTGTGTTACAGCTGTATTAGAACTGTATGTCATATTGTACAGACGTGTGCGGAAGAGATATTTTGTAAAGTACTGAGCAGAAATGTATATACACTATTGTAACTGTTTAGATGTATATATTTTAACAATGGAAATTACAACACAAGAAGTTAACTTCAGAAGAATAGTTGATATTGAATTACTGTATAGCTGGGTCATAAAAAGAGATGTTATCTTTCAGTTTCAGTGCAATAGGAGGCATAATGTCTTGAACTAGAAGTTTCTTTTTGTATTGTCTTTAAATGTGAAGGAATGTAAATTATTTTACAACTTCCACCATTTGCCAAAAGATCTGAAGTCTATGTATTTCACAGGTAGATGCTGAATACTACCAGCTGCATCAGTGGTGGTTTTCACCTGAGATGGAGTCATATGACAAGAAGTGATGTCATTCTACAAGCTACCCCAGCAGTAATATTTGGGATATTATTTAAGAAGTCTCTGTGACAGAGAGACTGGGCATTTTATATTTTGTCTTTGACCTGACAAGAACATCCACCAAACACATCTGCCTTGTTGCTCTGTAAGTAAGTTAACTAGGGTACAGTAATTTCTCTTAGATACAGTCAGGAATATAGTGAAATATAACTTAGATGTTTTCTTTATTTGTTTGAGACTGTCCTGCAATGTTGTTTTAAATATTTCCTGTGATTTCAAACTCTGATGCAACTTTGATTATATACTGAGTATTTTCTTCTTCTTTTATTATTTTTTTATTATTAAATATATTTAAATATTTCATTGTGGCTGATATTTGTGAGACATATTTACATTCTGAGAGTACTTGCATATTTAGTTGGTGACACTGTGGGACACTCCTAATAGCCTTGCTGTTAGTCAGACTACCATTTGGATTAATAGTAACATTACACAATAGACTTTGTATAGTGTAGCATTAGTGATTTTCACTTAATGCTACACTATACAAAGTCTATGTTAAGGAAAGACCTATTGTACAACATTACACAATAGATTGGACACCCTTTGTTAAGGGCCTTAAAGTAGCTCAATACAAGGACTGCTCTGAATACATGCATTCTGACAGCACTGCAAGAATTTTGGATATGGATGTTGTCACTCCATTTTATTTATTTATTTATTTTTACATTTGCTAACCGGGTTAGCCCAAATGGGCCCAGAGAGACCTTTTCCAGTGGAGACTCGAGGAGAAAAGCTCCAGGAAAGTAACTAGTAAAAATAAGAAAAAAAAACTAACAATTCAAGTTGTAAGATACTTAACAGTACAAAAACAGAGAAAGAGAAATATACAACAGGAATATTTACAAGTAAAACATAATATTTTGAGAATGCAGTAGCAATATGTTTGAGAAATTTTGTTAACATTAAGTTATATACAAGGAAATATAGCAAATGCCTTAAAATAAAAAATATATTTTCTAATATGTAATATACAATTCAGCGTAACATCATGACACAGTAAATCAAAGATGCATTTAAAAGCATAGGTACTAACTGCAGAGAGAATAATATGTGTAGACAGTTTAGATAGGAAATACCAGGCAGATATGTTAATTGAGAGAAGAAGAAAAATCCATTAGGTTATTTCCTGACAAGTACAGATCCATGCATGTTGAAAATTTATTTTAGTTGCTTTTTGAATTCGCCACTTTTGGTAGTGGAGTAAAGGGGCAATGGAAGTTTGTGACATGAGTATGCAACTGATTGATTGTAAAGTATTTTTCCAATATTTATGTTTGGGTTGGTCACCTGAAGTAGGTTTTGTTGTGTGCGTCTGAGGTCATGATTGGGTGTGTAGGGTGTAAGTATATATGTAAGGGCAGGGCAGGAGTTGGGGCTATTTAGGATGCTATGTGCAATTTGTAGTTGTGATATTTTAAGCATGTTGGGGAGATCAGGATATCTTAAACTTTTCAGGGATATACAATGATGGAATTTGTAGTTATTACTGGTTGTGAATCTGGATATCTTGTTATAGGCAGTTTCTAGCTTGGTGAAGAGATTATTTTGGAGGCTAGTAAGTATGGGAGTAGCATATAGTAGGGATGATAGAATAAATGTTTGAGCTAGTATAGATCTAGACTTGTTAGGTATATATTTGTTGTTGCAGTACAGAAGACCTAGTTTTTGATTGGACTTTTTGATCCAGTTTAAGATATGTAGGTCAAATTTTAATTGGCTGTCTATAGTAATACCAAGCAATTTGGTGTTTGAGTCGGCGGTGATAATTGTATTATCTAAGGATGAGATGATGAAGTTTTCTTTAGCTGGATGGAGATTTTTTGGAAGGAAAAGGAGGAGCTTGGTCTTTTTGGGGTTGAGAAGCAGGTTGTTTTCAGTTAACCATTGTTCTACCAGGTGCAGAGATTGCTGAGTGACAGTGTGGAGATTTTGTATATTGTTGGAGGTATTAATAATTATGGAATTGTCTGCATACTGTATTAAGGTAGTGTGGCGGCAGGAGACATGGAGGTTATTCGTGAATATATTAAAAAGTAGGGGGCCCAGGATAGAGCCCTGGGGTACCCCAGTCATAACAAGACAGAAAGGGGAGAAGGATGTTTGCAATCTGACATACTGATATCTGTTTGAGAGGTAGCTGTTAAACCAGGAAGTAGTGGAGGTAGAGAGTTGTAGGTTGGAAAGTTTATTTAGGAGAATGGGATGGGAAACAGTATCAAATGGCTTTGGATAGGTTGAGGAATAGAGCTGATATAAGTTTATTATTATCTCTGGCTTGGGTAATGTTGTGTGTGAAAAATAGGAGGGCAGTGGTAGTACTCTGTGAGGGTCAGAAACCATGCTTTGTGGGTGCAATTAGGTTTGCCTGTAAGGTGGTTTAGTATTTGTCTATGTATACATTTCTCCAGTATCTTGGATAAGGGGAATAATATAGCAACAGGCCTGTAATTTGAGGGTTCTCTAGAATTTCCTCCCTTGCGGATGGATGTTATGAAGACTTTTTTTCCAGCTATCTGGTATTGTATTTTCTTGGATGGTCCTATTGATAAGTGTAGATACAGGGTATGATACGGATCTGGCTGCATGTTTGAGAAATAATGGAGTGAGTTTGTCGGCTGATGGGGAACAGGGTTTGAGTTTAAGAAGTGATCTGATGAAGGAAGTTGCTACAGGTGCTAAGGAGAATGAGGAGATGAGATGGAAGGTGGAGGCTTAATATCGTGAGTGTCTGGTTTAGTAAGCTTTTTTATTGTTTCAATTTAAAAATTAAGTAGAATTGCAGTTTTGCTAGAAGGTCTGTTAGGGAATAGGTTTGGTGAAGTGGGGTACCCTGTAGATAGTAATTTGTTTATTGAGTGACAGAATTTCTTTGGGTTGGAATATGGGTTGCTCGGAGATTCTTGATAAAAAAAATTTTTGTCCAGAAAACCAGACCAGGCTGGCTTCCAAGAAAACAGTCAGGAAAACCAAGCTCAGTCAATTCCAGGTCAGTGTATTGCAGTATCTTCCTAATAACTAGAAATTTTGTGCTACTAATCTAGTACAGTGTGGTTGCAAGGACCACCACTTCTATAGGGAAAACATTACAAGTATGGGCTGCAGGTACATAGGTAAACCTTCTCCAAGAGAATAAAGTAGTTTTAAGTAATTGTCTATGGAGTACAACAGGAAGAGAAATGGGGGGTGCAGTAGTATGCATGCTTACAGTAAAAGGCCATAGCAAATATGTCTTCAGTTTAGAGGACAGATTAAATACAACTCTAACATACACTAGTTTAGCTGAAAGCATTTTAACATTTCACCGATACAGGGTCTCACAGTGCAGGGCAACTGGACAGCCTTTTTGTTAATCAGTTACTTTTATTCTAGTTTCTAGTCCAACTATTGAAGCATTTGAAAAGGTTTTGTATGTAAGAAATGTATAGCTTGTTTTTGGGCAGTATGAAAACACAAGGCTCAAATCTGACTTTTAAAGAAACAGAGGTATTACATAGACTTATTGAAAACAAGGACGCTGTGATTAAATGTGCTGACAAGGGTGGTGCGGTACTAGTGATGGATAATTCTGCTTACATGAATTTGATTCAATTGTTATTGAATGAACTGATACTAATTCACAGATATGAAGGAGAGAGATTGAGCTGATTATATAAAAGGTTTATAAAGAAGTTAATGATCTATATTCCAGTGCCATGGTTTCCCCTGAATTGTTAGACTATTTTTATGTGGAACAGCCTACTCTTCCCATGCATTATGGATTGCACCAAGATCCATACATGTGTGTGAAATTCTCCATATGAGACCAATAGTCTTTTCGTGAGGTTCACGGAAACAATATCTATTTTTTTAATGCCTGGCTTTATTAAAGATAGTGAAGACTTTTTTGAAACAATTATACATTTGGTAGAAATAAATCATGGGAAGGGCTTCATATATGTTGGCCACATTAGATCTGAATTCTTTGCTTACAATAAAACTGAATGCCCATGGAATAGAGACAATAAGACCATTTTTAACACTTAAAACTAATAAAAACAAATTATGTATTAGTAATACTTATTTGGTAGATATTTTCTATCACAGAATGCATTTATTTTTCAAGGAGAGTATTATTGCAGAAATAGGGGATAGCTTTTTGAACTCCTGTAGCTAATACTTATGCTAACCTGGTCATGCATATGTGGGGAGAACAATTTATTTTAAATGCCAATACTTGCTATTAGTCTGATATCCTTTTCTATAGGAGATTTATTGATGATATTTTTAGTTTTTTATGTTGGGGGGCTGAACAAGATTTGGATAAACTGGTAGTGTACATGGCTAATACTGTTGATTTTTTTAAGATTTAAAGTTATAGCTTCAAACTCCAACAGTGAGTTTTTAGACATTAAGATAGCAAAGGCTGGGATAGGAGACTAGATACTTCTATATTTAAAAAAGAAATTAGGAAAAACACTTACTTGCACAGGAATAGTTTATATCCCAGTTTTATTTTTAAGAATTTTTTAAAGGGACAGATGTTACTTGTTGAATACATCAGATAACTTATTGGAACAGACGTTAAATGAAATAACTGAAGATTTTTTGGAGAGGTTATCATCCATTAGAGGTGGATAATATGAGGTGGATGATATGAAACCTATGATAGTGGATCGGAGAGATAAGGGGGATGGCCCATTATTTTCAAAAACGTTTTGACATAGTGTAATTCATCTGAAAGGGGAAGTATTAATATTAGGTATGTTATACCATATGATAAGATAATGGAACAGTTGCAAAATATAATTAAAAAGGATTGGCATATCCTAATATCTATGGAAAAGGGGGCTTGTCTTTGATTAACCTTCTTTTAGTTTTAAGAAATCAAAATCATTGAAACAGGTGATCTGCTATAAAGAGCAGAGAAATGTGGTGGCTCTGACATCTAGTCAAAAAAAAGGGGAATACATCCCAGTTATACATGTAGTTTTGTAGATATATCTACAAGGATTTATGTTTTAAACATCCAGTTTTAGATATAGATTTTACTAGCCCCCTTTGCAAATTACGATAGTGAGAATATGATTTATATCACACTTTGTGGAGCCTGCAGAGCATTTTATCTAGGAAAAACAAAAACAATAAATAAGAAATGTAAGGAGAGAATTTGTCAGCATCAGTCCAATTTAAGAAGGTGCTATGAATTGATGTACTCAGTAAACATATTATAAAGGAAGGTAAGGTACATAGTTTTAGTCTTGCTGAATTTCAAATAATTAAATACAACGTAAGGGGAGGTGATATAATAACTTACACTGAAAATGCTGATTATAAATAAATTTCTAGATTTAGGGCTGATAGATATTCTGGCCTCATCAAAGCACTATCTTTAAAACCCATTCTTCTGCTTAGCCAAATTAAGAGATACATTTTTAGTGGTTCTTTTGTGACATGTGATTGTTAAATTTTCAGTTGTATATGGCGATTTTAGTTATATTATTTAAGCCTAATGAAGCATTTGTATGTATGAAAGCTTGCTATAGTTGTCTGTTCTTTTGTTATTAAGTTATTTTGTTCAGAGCAATTATATACATACACTATCCGTGTCTCACCTAAATTAACTTGTACATGCACATACATATTATTATTGTAAATATCTTTGGTTTTCTTGATTTGATTTTTCACATGTATGGAAAACTTAATAATTCATGTAATCTGTTTGTAATTGGTTTTCTACCTGGCTCCCTCTAAAATGGGCTGTGGCCCTGCTGGGCAAACACAATTAACAAATTGTAACGAAGTATGTTTATTAAGAATGTTATGCCTCAAACAGAAAAAAGTTACTGTAAAAGGATTGTTATAGAATCTGTTCATTAATGACTCTGTCTATACATGTAATAGTTTTAAACCATGCTTGACAACTGTTCTTCACAACTGTTTACATCTCAGTTTTAAACTATGTCCACTACCTTTGTAGACAGTAACCTTAAGGTAATTGTAGTCTAATAGCATGGCTAAAGGGCATCTAAATTATGGTCATCATGCCAGAAATTCAGTCAGAGGTACAGAGAATAGAAAGCAATGATAATGATTGGCTTGTCTCCATCAGCTCAGTTGGTTATAGGATCCTTATACCTGCTGTAACTACATCACTGGTATAGTTTTGGATCTGTCTAGTCAGTGGGTATGTGGAGGAGTGCTTACTACAACAGAATGAGACTATAGCAAAGGCAAGATCTGGATAACATTGAATGACATAGAAAATGTTAATGGACAAATAGAGAGAACACTGAAAGTGGTTGCAAGTGGTAATCTGGATAAATCCATCCATCCACAACCTGTTTTTCCCATTTTTGCAAAAGGGATTGGGGTGTCACTTCAACAGTGACAGTTATCTAGAGCCAATGATGGTTGAGTAATAGGAAATATGAGTACTTCAGTGACAAAAATGCAGAAATCAGATGTATAAAACATACAGAATATATATATTTCATGTTCGTAAACATTGATTTTTAGAAACAAACGTATGGAAGAAAAGTTCAACACTGAAGAATAGTTCATATCTTGAAAACTGTTTATTAACTTCAGTCTTCAAAGAAATTCAGTGTAGCATAGTTCTTAGAGCATTTCTCTGGATTTTTTATGAAATCTTAGAGTACACAGGCACACACACACACATACACATACACACACACACACGCACACACACACACACACACACACACACACACACACACACACACACACACACACACACGCATGCATGCACGCACACACACGCACGCACACACTTGTTTCTTTTTTTCTCTTTTTGTTTCGTTCTTAAGTGCAACTAACTTCATTGGTCTGGCCATCGTTCCTCAATGCATGGCGTGGTATACACTTAAAAAAATATTTATTTATTTTGCACAATGAGATGTGCTAGAATTTAAATTAAAAAAATCTGTGTTGTTTGCCATATTTTATTTTACTTTATTGTGTTATATTTGCATATTAAATGGCTTCTTTTGCAAAATGCCTTGTTTGTTGAATGGACTTTTTAATTAAGCCCAGCATGTCAGGAATTTTTACTTCAGTACTGAAAAAGCATTCTGTGTTGGGGAGGCTACATTTTAGAAACAGGTTTACAAATTGGTGTACAGTTCCACAAATCTTGGCTACATGTTTACCAGACCTAAATAATTCTAAAAAAAAAGTCTATTGTTTGCAACATAACTGCATTCCTTATATAGATTGTGGTATCTTGCTAGCCAGAAAATTATTTTGGAGGCAGTGGAGAGGAATTTTTTTTAGAAATATGTATATATTTAGCTGCCATGACATATAAACATGAAAGGCAGTAGAAAGAGTAAAATATTCTAAACCTTTTACCTGTGATACATTTTATAAGGGACATGAAGGTAAGGGATTTAAAAAAAAAAACAGTGTAAGAAAATTCTCTGTGTGGAAGATTTTCAGTCCATAAATTTCTAGCTAATCACTGTATATTAATTAGATCAGACAATAGTAGTAGAAGTAGCAAACGTAAACTCGTCTTAAGTCAAAACAAAACAAAAAGTAATAAAAGAAAATATATAATTGTACAGCATTACTAAGTATTCAAAAGTAATCCAAGCAAGGTAGGCAGTCTGTTTCCAGTCGAAAATCCTTTATTAAGTACACAGACAAGCGATCCAAGTAAAACAAAAATAGAGTAATAATTTCCTCACTAGCTTTCTAAATATATATATATATACTTTTTATCAGGCATGGGAGTGGTTTATTGTGCTGTAAAACAAAGTGTTATTGGTACACATCTTAAATTCACATCCCTTCCCCCATCAGTGTGACATTTGAGCTGGTCCTGCCCTACCTAGTAGCTGTCATAATAATATATAACCCTTATGTACTTTAAATAACATTTATAATGATGTGGTACCTCTTATTTAACCAAATTATTAAGTAGATTTTTATGTCTGTGATTTTATTCAAGACAATATACTACATGGCTGGAAAAATATCAACCTTAGTTCATTTGGCAATCAAAAATATATATAAATATATACATATACATTTTGCACGTAAAAATCAGTTTCTATTTTCATAACCTATTGTTAACAAAGATCACTTTCGTCCTTCTAGACTTCTTTAGGTCTGTGTACAAGAACCCTAAAAACCTATATAATTGTATAATTAGTTAGTATTGTTATTACATATCATTTTGAATAAAGTGGGAAAAAGAACCAGAAAAAATAAAAATAAGAAAAAATGTATGTATGATGATGGAAATAAAATGCACACTTAAATTTCAACTGATTTAAAATGGTATTTAAAACCAATTTGTAGAATAAAATAAAATAAAATACAATTAGTCATGTAAACAATGTGGCAATTTTCTAAGTTCCAGTGCACTTTTAATTGAACAGTAATAGTTTAACCAGGCTTCCTAAAAGAGTTCAGCTTTAATTGCCACATGAGTTCATGTTTCTCCAGAATATTCGGGATGTCTCCTTCAAAAAGAAAGCTTGTCAGGAAATTATTACTCTATTTTTGTTTTACTTGGATCGCTTGTCTGTATACTTAATAAAGGATTTCCAACTGGAAACAGACTGCCTGCCTTGCTTGGATTACTTTCAAATACTTAGTAATGCTGTACAATTATATATTTTCTATTATTACTTTTTGTTTTGTTTTGACTTAAGACGAGTTTACGTTCGCTACTTCTACTACTGTTGTCTGATCTGATTAATATACAGTGATTAACTAGAAATATATGGACTGAAAATCTTCCACACAGAGAAGTTTCTTACACTGTTTTGTTTTTGTACCCACTACACTTTAATGGTTTGTTTTGAGACTTCGGGGATACCACAGAGATTACTTGTTTATAAGGTAAAGGATTTAGAGATAAGCATGCATCATTTAAAGTTTCTTTGCAAAAGTACAGAACAACTGTGGTCAAAACAAATAAATTGTTAGTGTACATAAGCAGAGACATTATGTCTAAAGATGCTGAGTTTCTTTCTAACTTTCTGTATAACTTTGGTAATGCTACAGCTGGAATAGTGTGTTCTTTTCTGGGTACATGGCTAAAAAGAATATCAAGGTGTTGGGGCAGTTCAGACAATAACAATAAATACATACATGCATTCATACATAAAATATAAATTGGAATGAATGGAGTCTAACTGCGAGGGTAGATTGGAAACTTTTGCTCTATACTGTCTTGAGTAGAAAAAGAGAGAGAGAGAGTATGATTTGAACTTATAGAATAGGTTGAAAGCTTCAGCAAAAGAAGAAGAGCCAGTGTGGTAGGAGTGGTGGCAGTTGCATTGTAGAAGGGCAATGAAGGGGAAGATAATTTTAAAGATAAGATTGCAGAGCCATGGAATTTCCTACATCTTTGGGTAAATAAGTGAGTAAATAACTGAATGAGACCCACCTGAACTGGTGCTATATGACTTGATACTGGAGGAAGCGGGGATGGGGTCTAGATGGTGATAACAGTCACAGGGGGATAGCTGCACTATTAAATGCTATTAAATGGTCTTGGTAAATCTTTCTTCCCAACCTGGTTTGTTTAGTTTCTTTTATTTTCAAAGACAGAAAGAAAAACATATCATATGTATAAGAAAGAAAATTACTATGGCACACCTTAGCATTCATTATCAGCTGTAAATTTTATCGATATCTTAAAAAATGTTCTAGTACTGAGGAGAGAGAGATTGTAAAGAAATGTTATGTTCACCTGTAAAGAGCTCACTAATGTGTAATAAGAATGATAAGTGGGAGTGGGGAAGCATTGTAAAAAGACTAATGAAGTTATAGAAATAGACAAGCAAATGATAACATGACTCCAGGTCAGAAACATTTAAATCTTCTCTTGACCTGGTTATCCTGTATATAGCCTGTTGAAAAAAAAACCCACTGATAGCGGAACTTGCAAAAGTAACCTTGCAAAATTGCAAACCATTTTTGTTGAAAATGTACAATCTTAGTTTAATGTGGGGAGTCCCCATGCAGCCCTCATGGAGCTAGTTGCTCCTCATACACCTCCTTCTTAATATGATCATTTCTAGGGTCATTTTACCTTGGGGAAAAGGAACATACCTCGACTGCACTAGCCTCAAAGAAACAGATCTATACATATAACTTAGCAGCAGTTTCACTACTGTGCCTGTAATGAAACCAGAACTTGTTATTGGCATCATTGCACAATGTTGTATCCCAGATAACCGTCGGTACAAAAGAAGTACAAAACTAATGTCACTGGGAAATAAAACTTCAATGAAGCCAATAAAGGTGGTTTCTCTCACAATTAACTATAGGATGGGGTGAGATATCAACAGCAAAAACTAAAAAAGTATCAGATAAAATGAAGACAAGTAGTATAAAATGTAAATGCAGGTGACGTATGATTCCTAGAAAACATGAAAGCTACCATTGGTAGAAAATAGAAAGCCATTATCTTTCATTACAGACAATAAAACCATGGTCTGAGTAATGTATGCAAGTCTACAGAAGCTGTCTGCAGAAGTTCAGAGTCTATAGCAGATGCCATCATATGTGACAAAAAGAGATAAAAATGTTTATCTTTTCAGGAAATAAGGGAGGTAAAGAAATATCTTCAAGTAAAAAGCAAAACAAAACAATCACCAGCCAGAATAGGTACCTGGGGCCTTCCAAGATGAAGTAGTGAAACTACGAAAGCGCTTATGTCTTGGTTTTATTTGTGCATTAAAGACAGATTTATCTACTAGTCCTGCTGTCATCACTGGGTCCATTTGCTGTTTATTTGTTTTAAATATTTTCAAGTGTTTCAAGAGAGTAAACTAATTAAAAGAAGCTAGCAATTGATTAAATGTTGTAGTCTGCAAATAGAAGGAGGTTGGTTCAATTGGGATTGGAAATTACTTTTTTATTAAAAGGGTTATAATCTGAGGTACTGCAACCTTAAGGGTTGACATGTGGATGTAGGTGGTGTCCCTTTTAAAAACAACTGACATGTTGGGAGTCAGGCAGTTTTGTACTGATCAACTGTACTAGAGGAAATGTAAATTGTGTGGATTATCTGCAATCACTCAGTATCTAAGTAACTGATGGAGTACTGTATGAAGCAAACTTCCCAAAGTGCAGATCCTAGTATGATCTCTGCACTTCATAAGATAGTGTTTGTAAAATACAGTGTTTTACTTTATTGAGTGAGTTCTCCTCTCCCCAGTATTGTGTGACCATGGAGTTAGTATATATATATATATATATATATATATATATATATATATATATATATATATAAGGAAGTGTCAGAGATGTGTGTTGGGGGTGGGTATTGCCTCCCTGCAAAGGAAATGATGTTTTCTGTGATCTGAATACCAAATCTGACAGGTATAATTTTGAGGAGTTTGCATTGGGTGTTTTGTTTATGGTGAGTTCTCCTTCTTGAACTCATAGTGGATCTGAAATGTGTCCATATTTAGTGTGATATGGTTGTTTAGTTTGATTACATTATAAATTAATTTTGTCACTAGACATTTTGATCCATTGTGCTGAAATATGTTCATTTCTGTGGAATGCATGCCAACTTTATACAGATTCGGTTTTAGTAAACAACAAATTCAGAACTGATTTTGACACCTTTTAATTCAAGCAGATGTTAATATAAATTAACTTTGCGTCATTCTACATTTCTGACATGTTGTACTGAAACATTTGCAATTAAAAAGATAATTTATGTATGTTCCACATAGTCTTGAAAAGGGATGCTTGTAAGTATTTTGACATGTAAAACAAATATCGATAAATTTAACTGGTTCATGGATGGAGGTAGTCTATTCACTGTTTGGCAATACAGAAAAAAGATAGTTAAGGATATTCAACTATTACAATTCACTGTGGGCAGTATACATACCATAGGAATCTCAACAAATCTCTTACACAGACCTTATGTACTTCTGGGTCATCTGTGAAAAAAGATACCTAAACCTACTAGCAGCTGCACCTAGTTAAATGAATTAAGCAAAATAAAAATAAGTACAATATATAGTTTATCTACTAAGGGTTATGAAACACAGGCAAATTTCATAATCTAGTTTTTATTTACCTTTAAAGTAACATACTCCAGCTTTCTTTTTTAATTTCTCCAAATTTTGGGGGTTTCTAATACCATGATGGGAAGGGACCCCATTCCTAAGTTAAAGTATGGTTAAAGTTCATGAAATTAGTATTGTTTCACTCTTTGTCAGCCAAAAGTGCTCTTTGCAGCACCCAGAATGTGCCCAGTAGTGACTCCTTCTGTAATTCGTACGGAGTTACATGCATTGGTAGCGTATCCAAATAAGATTTTTAGACTCTTTTTTTTATAAGCCCCATTGCTCCTACTATTATTGGAACTATCTGGGTATCTTTCTTCCACACTGCTCTCATTTCTGCTTGCAAATCCTTATATTTTATAACCTTGTGTCTTTCTGTGCGCAGGACACTGTAGTCACTGGGTGTGGCAATTTCAATGATCAATGCTACTTTTGTCTTCTTTTCCTGGACCACTATATCCGGTTTTCTAGCATCTATCTTTTGAACTATTGGTAATGGGTGATCCCATGTCATGTAAAGTTCATCATTTTCTATGATGCTTTGTGGCTCATGTTTACAGTGCAGGAGTTAAAATGATTCTCGGATACAACAAATGCAGTTACAGTTAGTGAAAGACTGTGTGTTTTATTTTTTAATCTCATGTACATTGTAGAATTCTTTTTCTTAAAAAACTCCAATGTCTTTCTCTTTGCATTTTTTAATTTAAAAGAAATCCTTGATAGAAACCTAACAGACAGAAACCTGAAACATTTAATGTATAGCACAAAAGCCCAAAATGCACATAACAGATTAAAATTTTCAATATGGTTTTCTCTTCCCATTGAAATATACAAATATAAAATAAGCTTGTTAATATAGCAGTTTATTATACCATAGTCTTAATATGATAACAAAGCTACACACTCTTAAAGGACTACTATAGCTAGCCAAAAAAAAAGAAAATTTTCAAAAAAAGTTTGTGTTTTTTACAGTATTACTGTCCCTGCATATCTCTTTTGAATACCGCAGAATGGCATGATGTAGCATGTTTTCTTTTTACAGTCAAGGTTGTCATCTATTTGATTTAGTTTCATTGGGTCTCAGAGTGCACTGTGGTGAGAAGAATATTTAATGTTGTAATATCTATCCACTAATATACAATAAAGGTACTTTGAGTGCCTATTCTTTTGGCTGTCTATGGCAAACAGTCATATTAGTAAACATTTCCAGGCTGCATATATCTGCAGTACACTAACAACTACATATTTAAGTGCAACATCACATACAACCCTCAGAGACCCAGAAGATTTATACCCCAACATCAGCACCTCTTCCTTTCATTGCCAACAATGCTTTCTAAAGAAACTCCAAACTGATATTATGTTCCACCTTCTGCAGACAAGTTTCTTGCAGGCATGCAGTATGAGCAGCACTAATGGCTAAATGTGAGAAAAGGCAAGCTCTTTTCCCAGAACTACACATCCAGCTGATATTCCATGATGAATTTTAGCTCTGCCCATCCTTCATAGAATGAATAAACTGCAAACTATCTCAGAGGATACTCCACATATACAATAACTACCATCACATCTCATAAAAAAAACACTTTCTGACTATAAAGAATTCAATGAAAGCAGCAACCATCCAAATAAACAAGCCCAGAGGGCATGACTCTACATGAAGGAGCTGCCCCCAGGACACCATAGCTAGTGGCCTGACTGCCAAAATCCTCAGCCAAATGGAAAGAGATAGCAAGGAAATGAATGAAAGCTAATGCTTCGACCTGAAAATATATATATATATAAAAATACTCTGAGTCCCCTGTCCCCCAAGTTCTACCTTCATAATGCTGATTTTGTAATTGCTCTCCTGAGGTCCAACTGGGATTTAAGAACACCACTCTACATGTACAGAAGAGCCTTTTCCAAAGGTAATCCACTGAGTCAATTCTCCTGCAGCACTAAGATTGGACAAAATACACTACATGTCACTTGAGTAACTAATGCTATCAGTTTTGCGTGAACTTTATAAAGGCCCCTAAGTATTTCAAGAAGTTCTCCATTCCTGCAGTGTTTATAGTAACACCTTTCATCTAGAAACAGAAAAAAACAAGGATATGCTATCTGTACATCTCATTTGAAACTACTCGAAAAAATGTGTCTGGCAATAAAACACACTACAGGAAGGATACAGCCCATATAAACTGGCATGTCATCGATAAAGAGAGGCAATAAGGCAAAGAGACACACCCAGCAGAGCACTAAATAATAAGACAAAATTAACCTGCGCTGATTGAGTAGTAGAGTTGACCATGTGAAACAGGGATTTTGTCTGAGTGTGAGATTTAATTCAGAGGTGTATGCATACCTTTCAGCCTTCAAAAATTAACAACATTACTGGCCATTAGAAGAATCGAAGCAGAAGATCACATGGTCTCTTTGAATCCTCATCTCAACCAAGGAATTAGCTCTGCAAGTGACACCACCTTTGCCTTGGACCTAAAAGAATTCACTGTTTTCCCCAGGGAAAACTGTTTTTTTGCCTCACCTCATGTGCATCTCGCACAGTCTCTTTCCACCCCCTTCTCAACCAAGGAATTACCTAAAAGCTTTGCAAGTGACACCACCTTTGCCTTCGACCTAAATGAATTCACTGTTTTCCCCAGGGAAAATTGTTTTTTGTCAGACCTCACGTGCATCTCACATGGTCTCTGTCAACCCCCCTCACAACCAAGGAATTACCTAAAAGCTGTGCAAGTGACACCACCTTTGCCTTGAACCTAAAAAAATTCACTGTTTTCACCAGGGAAACATTTTTTTTTTGTCTCACCTCACGTGCATCTCGCACAGTCTCTTTCAACCCCCCTCTCAACCAAAGAATTACCTAAAAGTTCTGCAAGTGACACCACCTTTACCTTGGACCTAAAAGAATTCACTGTTTTCAGCATGGAAAATTGTTTTTTGTCTCACCTCATGTGCATCTTGCATAGTCTCTTTCAACCCCCCTCTCAACCAAAGAATTACCTAAAAGCTCTGCAAGTGACACCACCTTTGCCTTGGACCTAAAAGAATTCACTGTTTTCACCATGGAAAATTGTTTTTTGTCTAACCTCACGTGCATCTCGCATGGTCTCTTTCAACCTCCGTCTCAACCAAGAAATTACCTAAAAGCTTTGCAAGTGGCACCACCTTTGCCTTGGACCTAAAATAATTTACTGTTTTCACCAAGGAAAATTGTTTTTTGTCTCACCTCATGTCCATCTTGCACAGTCTCTTTCAACCTCCCTCTCAACCAAGGAATTACCTAAAAGCTTTGCAAGTGGCACCACCTTTGCCTTGGACCTAAATAATTCACTGTTTTCCCCAGGGAAAATTGTTTTTTGTCTCACCTCACGTGCATCTCGTATGGTCTCTTTCAACCCCCCCCCCAACCAAGGAATAACCTAAAAGCTCTACAAGTGACACCACCTTTGTCTTGGACTTAAAAGAATTCAC
The DNA here is from genome assembly GCF_019279795.1 of Protopterus annectens. Taxonomy (NCBI): domain Eukaryota; kingdom Metazoa; phylum Chordata; order Ceratodontiformes; family Protopteridae; genus Protopterus; species Protopterus annectens. The sequence continues at coordinate 1,622,496,645 of NC_056739.1, forward strand.
TGTTTTCCTCAGGAAATTTTTTTTTGTCTCACCTCACATGCATGTAAGCTCCTGTGGTCTTTGTAATCTTTATTTTTGGATCTATTGTTAAATTAACTGCTGTGTTGAGCACTCCCCGATAGCGTGCACACTCCCAGGGACCCCCAAACCTACTCTAGTCTGCTCATACCACCAGTACTTTAACACTTGGTGGCAGCAGAGCTCCATAACTCCCTTCCTTCCAGTTCAGCCATCCCAACCATTTCCAGGTGACTGGCGCTCAGCAACTACTTTCTGATCCAAAGGGATCTGACAGCACCTCTCTAACAGTCCAACTCACAAGCCACTAGCCAGTCACCTTCAATTGCTGCTTAGATAGTGTAACAGACTGGCAAGTTTAAGTTTCAGCTCATGCATAAGTTTAACATAACTACTGGCAATACCTGCTACTTACACTTACTGGCAGTTACTGATACTTTTTTGCTCACCTCTGCTGGGGGAAGGATGTATCACCACCTATCCTTGTGCTTTTCTTCAACCCTGCTCCCATGCCCATTGATCTGCAACTCCCTCTCCCTATTACCATTGTAGCCCCCCCCCCCCCACCCGTTCATCTACTTATAGTGGCCATTCACAGCTGTGCCATTTTTAAAATAACACATCCACTTAGAGAGGGCTTCCAATTGTCCCCTGGCCCCCAGTGTAGTATGCAAGCCGGTAAGGTGTTTTTTTCACTTATTTCTTGTACTTAGTATATGACTTGTAATAGCTGTTGTTAGAAGCTGTGTGGTTTGCCACCAGTAGTATACACCCTGATAGGGCGTATTTACCTGCACAATTACTTGCTGACTGACCAACTCAGAGCCTCAATTGGCAATTAGCTACTGTAACCTGCCATTTGCTGTGAAAATATATCCTAGTTCTACTGAATAATTCTTAACTTCTCTTCATTACTCTTGTATAAACCTGTTGCACTAGACTGTAATGTGAAGCGATCAGTGAGTGGAGTATACCTGTTAGTCAGTAAAGTTGCTCCAGTCCGCTGGTCTGAGCTACTGAATCACTGTTCTGATTTTGTTTCCTAACAAATTTATTTAAATCACTGCTAAGGATTTAATTTGCTATTTTAACCTAGACTTACGAGTATTGGCCATTTTACATTCTGATTTAGCTTTCACAACAAATATATTTTAATTCACTACTAAAGTTTTATTTGCAGTTTCACCATACACTAGCACGTTCTGGCTGTTTTCATTTTGATTCTTGCAATTGTTTTGTTCTCAACTATTTCTGTTGTTATAGAATTATAGAGCTTTACATTTATAAATTTGCATTTGCATTTAATGTCTTATGTACTGTAATATCCTGCTGCCCTACTCTACTGTTCTATATGCTGCTATAGGCTACCCTACCTTGTACTGCCATATTCGCATGCACACTCTCATCCACTTTCTCCTCTATCCCCCCTTCTCTCACCCTGCTCCACTCACTTCTCTCACTCACACACGTACTTCTCTCTTGTTCTTCTGCTGTCTGTATAGATCTTAAACAATAACTCTACCTGTCTTTCTCTGCTTATATTCCACCTCTCAGCCACAATTAGACAATAAATATACCTTTTTCTGCTTGTAATCCAGCTTGCATGGTCTCTTTCAACTCCCCTGTCAACCAAGGAATTACCTAAAAGCTCTGCAAGTGATACCACTCTCGCCTTGCACCTAAAAGAATTCACTGTTTTCTCCAGGGAAATTTGCTTTTTGTCGCACCTCATGTGCATGTAAGCTCCTGTGGTCTTTGAAATCTTTATTTTTGGATCTATTGTTAAATTAACTGCTGTGCTGAGCACTCCCCGATAGCGTGCACATTCACAGGGACCCCCATACCTATTCTAGTCTGCTTGTACCACCAGCACTTTAACACTAGGTGGCAGCAGAGCTCCATAACTTCCCTCCTTCCAGTTCAGCCACCCCAACCAGTTCCAGGTGCTTGATGCTAGCAGCTAATTTCTGATCCGAAAGGATCTGACAGCACTTATTCCTAGACTAACAGTCCATCTCACAAGCCATTAGGCAGTCACCTTCAATTGCTGCTTAGACAGTGTAACAGAATGGCAAGTTTAAGTTTCAGCATATGAATAAGTTAAATATAACTATTGGCAATAACTGCTACTTACACTTACTGGAAGTTCCTGATCCTTTTTTGCTCACCTCTGCTGGGGGGGGGGGGGGAGAGACTCTGCCCACTCCATTTGCCCTGCGTACTCACTCTGCTCCCCTACCCTGCCCCCAATTGCCACCCACTCCCACTATCTGTACATTTATACATCCCTAACTCTTCCCACATCTACCACTATCCAATCACACAACCCCCCTCCTAACCCACACAGACTACCATTTTTCACCCTCTCAAGCTAAACAATGCCCCATACCAAACCATATCTTCTAAGTCGAACTCTCAGCACTGCTAACTTCTCTTACTTATCTTAATTAGCTTACACAACTCCTTGCCCCTTCCATACCTCAGCATCACATTACATAACCAATTTCCAACAACCTCCCACACCAGCTTTCTCTTCCATAACTCATGAACTCTACTCTTCTGACCCAACCCTTCCATTCAAACACAAAGTCCTGCCTATTCCACCCTCTCATAACATACTCCTCTGACCCCACACAAACAGTCCCACTCCATACCACTACTTAAACTCTCCTTTCACATTAGACTGTCTTACACACATTCTTCACCAAATTTCCATCTTACTCTCCGGTGACATCCATCCCTACCCTGGGCCCACTACCACCACACAGACCTCTACTCCCCCTCCCACACACCCTCACAGTCCCAAATCCATTTGCTTCACTACAGTCAATGCCCAAAGCCTTCAAAATAAAATCCCTAACTTCGATGCATGGTTTTCCCATAACCACCCTGAGATAGTAGCCGTCTCAGGGACCTGGCTTAAACCCTTTATAAAAGACAATTAAATTTTACCAGCTGCCTACCAAATAATTAGCAATGACAGACTTAGCAAGAGAGGTGGAGATGTAGCCATTATCTACTCCTCCTCCCATACCATTACCCCATGCAACAATCACATTCCAGAATTTACCAACTCCGAAATAACTATAGCTCTCCTAAAAATCAGTCAACACAAATCCATATGCATAGCTGCCCTCTATATCCCTCCCAGACAATACTATCCCAGTACTTGAAGACATCTTCTCCTGGTTCTCTTTTGACATTAAAAATAAAACCTATATCCTTGGTGACATGAACATTAACTGGACCACTATAAACTCCTAAGCCCCTACTCAAACAGTCTACCTCTTTAACTTCTCATAACTAATAAACTCTCCTACCAGGCCAAACAATGATAGAGCCTCTGGCACCATCATTGACTGGATCTTAGCATCCCATCCTAACCTTATCTCAAATGCAGGAATCCTTCCAGACCCTCTCAGCTATCACCTTCCAACCTTTGCAGACCGTCACCCTTCTCCTCTTCAAAAGCAACACCACTACATTCAAACCCGTAACCTTTCCAATTTTAACCCTCAAATATTTTCCGACTGTCTAAAACTAATAGACTGGATCCCCTTAAGTATCCTTCCCCTTGACAGCTTACTTCAACAAAACCTTCTTGAACCTACTCAACAGCCCCAATCCTCTCAGAACCAAACGTGTCAAAGCTAAAACCTCTCCCTGGCTATCAAAGGAAACTAAACTAACCATGCTCCTAAGAGACAAACAATGGAAGCTATACCAAGGCAATAAGCAACCTAACACCCTACTAGAATTCAAACAACTCCACAACTCTATAAAAAAAGTAATAACTAGAGACTGCAAAGCATATTGCTCCAAGCTTCAATCTGAACACTCAACCAACCCTAGAAAATTATGAAACATCATCTCCTCCCTCCTTCATCCAGGAAATAAAAGACAACCCCTTTCCCAACCCCAAGCTCACCCATCTTGAAACAGCAACTCTTTTCAACTCTTTGTTTGTGGATTTTATAGCCAAATTGTCCACCTCATTCCCTCACCTTTCATCTCAACCCCATCTGTCCCCCCATCCCTCTGATCACATAATTCCTTCCTTCTCCTTCAACCTAAAACCCATCCCCACAAACACAATAAAAATCTACTCCTCCAATTTAAACCTTGCTGCAGTGTACCTAATAATTTAACCACCATCCTTCCTCAAATTATCTGCTGACAGTATTGCCTTTTCCATTTCCATTTTAATAAATAGATCCATCCAAGAATCCTATGTTCCTTCTATTTGGTGACATGCATACATCATCCCACTCCATAAGGGAGGTAAAAACACTAACACCACCAATTGCAGGCCTATTTCCATCCTTTCCCACTCTCTAAAATCCTGGAAAAATGTATTCATTCACAACTGATGCCATACCTAACACACAATAACCTCCTTACCCCCACACAACATGGCTTCCGCCCTGGGTACAGTACCATGACTGCCCTCCTCTCCTTTCTCAAGACCATTAACCAAGCTTGTGACTCTGGCAAAGTTGTATCTACCCTGTTCCTAGACCTATTCAAAGCCTTTGACACTGTCTCCCACCCCATGCTCGCATCTCAGTTCTCCTCTCAATCGCTCCCCTTCCACCATAGCCTGGTTTTCTAGTTACCTCTCTGAAAGACAACAAGCTGTAAGATGGAAATCCTCAACCTCTCCCTTCCTACACACCCCCACTGGTGTTCCCCAAGGTTATGTCCTTGGCACTCTACTCTTCAATATATTTATCAGTAACTTTCACCGCTCCATCTTTGATACCTCTCTAATCCAGTATGCAGATGATTCAGCAATCATCTGCTCTGCAAACCCCCCCCCCCCCCGGCCTACTTCTAAAAACACAATCAGCTTTCTCTAAAACAGAAACCTGGATACAATACAATCACCTGTCCCTAAAAGCAAATAAAACAAAACTGATGATCTTTTCTCCTTCTAGAAACTCCTGTATCGACAAAAACTCCTTCACTATACTCAGCCAGAATAACATCCCCATTGGAATTGTACCACATACTAAACTGCACGGTGTCATCATTGATGAACGTCTAAAATTCGACACCCATATCCAAACTATTATCAAAAAAACCCACCAAAAACTAGGATTCCTGTACAGCACAACTGCTACCTTACTCCCTCCACCAAAAAGACCCTAGCCTCCTCCTACCTTCTCCCCTCTCTCATGTACGGTGCTCCTCTGCTAACCAATCTCCAACTCAGCCTACAATCAAAACTAGAATCCTGCTACAATAAAATAAGCAAATTCACCACCAATTCTAAAAACTCATCTGATCATTGCCTCTCTCTCCATACTCTGCAGTGGCTCGAGCTACCTAACTACCTGAGCTTCCTTAAATTCACCACTGCCTGTAAGGTCCTCTTCAAGCCCTCCAGCTGCCCCTCTCTCTATCGCCTTAACCCCTATTTTCCTAACCACTCATTCAGATCAGAAAATCAAAACCTCCTACAAATCTACAAACCCAAATGAAAAACTGAGCATACAGGAGTGTCAAGAAAAACTAAAAAACTTAAAAGATCACTCCTTAGTCCGACTTACAGTACCCAAAAGTATATCCAGGCAGTGGCTAGTAATCTGCAAAAAAGGTTTATTGATAAAAAATTAATTGTTATCATGTCTTGTAAAAACCATCCACAGCACAGCTCAGGTAACGCAATGCAGGAATAAATGACCCAGTACAAGTATAGATAAGCTTTTCGTCTGGGCAAATTGCAAACTTTATCAAAACCATAGGATCCCACTCTATGAGTGCTTAAATATACCTCACTTCCTGTACTAATTAACACTTTAAAGCTACAGCATGACAAGCAGTATAAAACAGAAGATAAAAAACATTTTGTTAGACCTATCTAAACCTTAAATACAATAGATAATAAAACAGCCTCTCCAATATACCTTAAATATAACAGATAATAAAACAGCCCCTCCAATATGTTTTATAAAAAGATAAAAAATACAATATATTCATCATGTACATAGTTATAGTTTAAGTGCCCTTTGTTTCAAAATGGGCACCAAAGAAATATAATCATTGACTCTAGGGGGTTGGTTAGCATTTGGTGACAATTGCAATTTTAGTTCTGTTTTTCCTGTTTCATTACACCAATTCCCTCCCCTCTCACAATATCTTACCACTTCTAAAATACCAAACTTGTAACCTGTAAAATTACCACATATCTCTGAATGTTTGTACAGGGCATTATTTTATTGTGGGATTCCACTGCGTATAGGTAGTCGTAAATTCTCATAAATAAATAAAAAAAATTTTTTACAAGATGTGACAACAATTTGTTTTTTATCAATAAACTATTTTTGTGGATTATTAGCCACTGCCTGAATATACTTTTGGATACTTTAAGTCTGACTAAGGAGAAATCTACAAACCCTCCATCCCCCTGGCCACCTCCTGTTGTCATACTCCATATCTAAACTATGGAACTCACTCCCTCCCTTCCTTTGTAATACTCCAAACCACATCAACTTCAAATCTCTCCTGTACTCCTACCTATCTTCAGAATGGGCATGTCCATGCCATTCTCCAACATAAGTCCCTCCACTAAGTACATCTAGCTATTAGTCTCTCTCCAAGTACATCTTCCCCTCTCCTGCATCTATCCTGCACTCTCAGTTCCTTCCCCAGCTACTCCTACTTCTTCTCACTCCAAACTCTGCTTATCGCTAAACTCAGGACATTAGTTTGGCTAATGACTACACTCTATTAATTACTACTGGACAGTCTTCTGCTGCACCATGGTTTACTATGTTAGACATTCTTGTTTCAGTAAATGTATTTAACTTTGTATAGACAAAATTCCAAAGATGACTTTATTATTTTGTACACTTTGTTTATTTTTATTCTACTTCATATCATTCAAATGTATTTGATTGTATTCTCAGCCTGATATACATAACTACATTGCTTTGTATATGTTTGTAATTGTCAACAGAGCTTTTTTTCCCCAGGCCTCCACTGAAAATGGGCTCTTCTTGGCCCAGTGGACTTCCCTGGTCATCAAACTGAAATAAATAAATAAATATTCAGGTTTGGTATTAGATTTCTACAAAACATGAATATTCAGGTCCCTGGAGATTAGAAAGACATTTAGTGTAGCCACCAATGACTGTCTGCCTTACATGGAAGATTTCCCAGAAACCTACACTATTGTACTTAAGCAGGCAACAGTGGCTCCTTGTATGGGTTTGACCCTGACAAGTACATAGCACACAATGCCTACATATCTTGTAACCCACTAGCTATACACAAAAATGCTAAGACTTTTTCTGCAGCCACAGTTAGAGGGCTACAAATTTAAGAACTAGACACTTAATAATAAGATTCAATAATAACAAAATAAGAGAAAAGAAGGTGGGGCTCTTGCATTGCAAAGGAGAGAGGGGGAACAGAAACAGTGCAGAAAGAGAGAATGAGTAGAAAGGGGTAAAAAGGTAGAGTGAAAAGAATAAAAAATAAAATAAAAAATAGCAAAAAAACATTCTCTACCACAGCTTACTTTCAAGTATTTACAAACACACCAAACTGTAGTACACACACACACGCACACACGCACACACGCACACACACACACACACACGCAAACATACAAAGTCCCAAATCAGTAATCCCAGTCTAAATAAACTGTCGATGTCCTATCATGAATGTGTTCACCCTTGAACTTGTCTCCCCAGGAAAACATGCCAGCAGTCAATTCACCAAGATTCTTTAATCAACAAACTTTCATAGTCCCTGGAATTGCAACTTGATCCTTCATTAGTCACATACGTAACTGTTTGCCACTTCTCCCCCATGGATTTAGAGTGAATAAACCATTGAAATCATCAATATCTCCAGACACCAAATCCAGCTGATGACACAATACATAGATATCTAACATTCCTGAAACACTTTTCTAACCCTGATTATACAAAAGCAAACTGGCAGGAGACTAGAAAGAAAACTTGGCCCTCCTCTGCTTCATCGGCTTCAGCAAATTTGCATACTCTATCCTTACTGTGACACTCCAGCTAAGCTGTATTACTATACGATAGTTACCTCTTTGACCATGCAGCCCAGAGGACCCTCTTTTATCCTAATATGAAAGGAACTAAAGTAATCACTACTCTTAGAGATGTCTTTGAATTCTCTGTAGTGCTCTGATTCCATTAGATGACCATTTGAATTTGTCACTGTATTCTCTACCACTGTCACCTGGTCCATTGAGTAGATGGTAGACTTCAGATTCAGAGAAGTTTTGCATTTTTTTATTTCCATGACAGCTTCAATAAGTGCTGAGAAATTAATTTTATTAGTGGTATTATATTATCCCACACTAATTTCTACTAACAAAACCTAGACAACCCAGCCCAACTATAACAGAGTTTCTGGTCTCAGGTTCTCAATATACCAGCTTTAAAAATAAACTGATAACTCTAATTTTTTTTTATTTCAAAGTTGTGGATTTGAATGTCACAGCTAGTCATCTTTCTGTCTGTGTACATCGCAGATGTCCAACTTTTTATTTATTTTATTTATTTATTTGCATTTGTTTACCAGGAAGGTCCACTGGGCTGAGATGAGACTGTTTTCAATGCAGGCCCAGGAAGAAAAGCTCTACATAGACAGTTATATATAATAAAAATAGCAACGGCTGTAAAGCTCCATATGAGCAGTTATTTACAATAATTACAATCATACAACAAGATAGCATTATCAGTATAACACAAGCCCATGGAACATTTAGAGTTAACAAATGAATACAGAAATAATAGCATCAGAATAAAGTAAGTCTATGGAACAAACAAACTCCACTGGCAGAGATAAACAGGCACAGAAAAAAAATTAATTTCTAAGTGCATTTGTTCCTTAATTTCATTAGAACTTCATCAGAAAAAATCTGAACTGAATCAAAACCATTTAAATAACCTTTGAAAAATGTCAAGTGATCCAATCAGACCAACAAAAACTTGGCTTACATCATACTTAAACCAAATTAAAGGGTCATGCACTAAATATTAGTATACAAAGACTGTCAGCTAATAAACATAAAAAATAAATATAAAAAAGACATACAAATTAAAATTTGAATTTAAATATTAATTAGATATTCAAGTACACTTGAGATGCAGAAAAAAGCATTTAATATTAATAAATTCATTAAGGCCAAGCTTCTGATCAGCACTAAGTCTGATCTGCCAGGCTGTTTCTTTGCATTCAAGCATAGTTTTAAAGTCACCAACGAACCCAGTACTGCTACTGAATCCAGTACTGCAAATGTAAATTTTAAAGTTTGTACAAGACACAGCATGCTTGGCCAAAGCATTTGAAAAGTCTTTCTTTTTAATGGTCAAACAATGCTCATAAATTCTTCTGTTGAGCGCTCTTAATAGTTTTTCCTATATAAAAACTCTGACATGAATTACAATTAGCAGTGTACACAACACAGTTGGAGTGACAGCCAAGTCTTTGTTTGGCCCAAAATAAATAGTCACAAGATTTGAACTCTAAGGAAGATGAATTAACAATGTATCTACATTGTTTACAATGTCCACAACTGTAAGTGACATATGCTAAACTAGTTTTCTTCATTGTAGAGGTGGTTGTACTTCTTTCCAAAATGGACTTAAGACATTGGGACTTCTTAAAGGTGAAAACAGGGGCTTATTGCCAATAATGTTGACCAAATCTGCATTACCCATAGGCACCTTCCAGTTGTCAATAATGCACTCCTTAATAACCCACATGTCATTACAAATAGGCTAAGGAAAAACTGAGACAAAATTCTTCCTGCTCTCTACATTCACTTCCAAAGGAGTAGGACCACCAACTTCAGATGAAAAAATTTTTCTCAAAATGGGACAAGCTTTTGTATTCCTTAGTAAAAGGACCTCTATTTTTCGAGCCAATGCACGCTATAACCTCTATCAATAAAAAAACTGCGCAACTTGGATAATTCACTCAGGAAAACACTCTGTTCAGAGGTAAGCCTGCTCAAATATATGTTACCCTTTGACAACATCATGTTTCATATGCATAGGATGCAAGTTGTCTCTGTAAAAATACTGATTGACGAATGTAGACTTCCTAAAAATTTGGCTAACAAATACCTCATCAGCATAACCAAAAGTTAAGTGAATATCCAAAAAGTTAATATTGCTACCAAAGCCGCCAATGTTAAGCCTTAGAAAGCTAGTACTTTTATTACAAAGGAGGTAAACTCTTCATAGCTGCCTCCCCCACAAAATAAAAAAAGGCCATCTATGTAATGTCTATAGAACAAAATCTTGTCTGAATTAGGGTGCTGAACAACACATTTTTGTTCCCACATCACCATGAACAAATTAGCAAACACAGGGGCCACAGAGATAGATTGCATCCTATGCATATGAAACGTGGTGTTGTCAAAGGGCAACTCATACGTTTGAGCAGGTTTACCTCTAAACAGAGTGTTTTTCTGAGTGAATTATCCATGTTGTGCAGTTTTTTTATTGGTATAGGTTATGGCGTGCATTGGCTCAAAAAATAGAGGAAGACATCCTTTTACTAAGGAATATAAAAGCTTGTCCCATTTTGAGAAAAAACTTTTTCATCTGAAGTTGCTGGTCCTACTCCTCTGGAAGTGAATGTAGAGAGCAAGAAGAATTTTGTCTCAGCTTTTCCTTTGCCTATCTGTAATGATATGTACGTTATTAAGGACTGCATTATTGACAACTGGAAGGTGCTTATGGGCAATGCAGATTTGCTCAACATTATTGGGACTAAACCTGTTTTCATCTTTAATAAATCCCAACGCCTTAAGTCATTTTGGAAAGAAGTACAGCCACCTCTACAATGAAGAAAACTAGCTTAGCGTATGTCACTTACAGTTGTGGACATTGTAAACAGTGTAGATACATTGTTAACTCATCTTCCTTAGAGTTCAAATCTTGTGGCTATTTATTTTGGGCCAAACAAAGATTTCATTGTCACTCCAACTGTGTTGTATACACTGCTAATTGTAATTCATGTCAGAGTTTTTATATAGGCAAAACTATCAGAGTACTCAACAGAAGAATTTATGAGCATTCTTTGTCCATTAAAAGGAAAGACTTTTCAAATGCTTTGGCCAAGCATGCTGTGTCTTGTGCAAACTTTAAAAGTTTACTTTTGCAGTTTTGGATTCAGTACTGGTTGTGCTGATGACTTTAAAAGTATGCTTGAATGCAAAGAAACAGCCTGGCAGATCAGACTTAGTGATTAATGAATCTACTAATAATAAATATTTTTTGCTGCAGCAAAAGTGTACTTGAATATTTAATTAACATTTAAATTCAAATTTTAATATTTATTTTTTTATGTTTATTAGTTGACAGTCTTTGTATACTAATACTTAGTGTCTGTTCCTTTAATTTGGTTTAAGTATGATGTAAGCCATTACAAGTTTCTGTTGGTCTGATTGGATCACTTGACCTTTTTGGAGGGTTATTTAAATGGTTTTGATTCAGTTTAGATTTTTTTTCTGATGAAGTACTAATGAAATTAAAGAACAAAGGCACTTAAAAATGAATCTTTTGTTTGTGGATATTCATTGCTGCCTGTGGAGTTTGTTTGAGTCTTCAGTTTTAACTTTTGAGTTGATGGTGCTGTGTTTTTATAAGTTTATGGAACATTTACTTTCAACAATGAATACAGAGCAGTGTAGGATACTAAAGCCACAGATATAGTCTTGTTCATAGTTAGTGGCTTTATTTACCAAGCTAGGTTAGCATGTCAGTGTATAGTGTACAATAGGATAATAACATTAAGTTCAGACAAAGACTTGAAGCTTGTTTCTTCAAGGTTTTATTTAGTAGGTTTTCTACAAAGGAGGCCTTAAGGTAGTTTTAGTGGAATTGTAAGGATAATAGAAGAAAGTTGTAGGTAGTAAGTTGGGAATATACAGAGGAGTAGATGAATATGAGAAGACTGGAGTTGGAGGAGTCAAGTTTTAAGATACGAAGCATTGGTGCAAGTACATTGCCACAAAGAGGCAAGGTGTTCTTTTAGTTTTTTTTTAAAGTTAGTTGGATTGCTAGTTTTTATGATTGATGTTGAGAGAGTATTCCACAGTCTGGCAATAGTATAGGAGTAAAACATCTGGCCAGCAGACAAGTTTGTTTTCTTTATTTTTAGGAGTAGCTGGTTTTCAGATCTGAGGTGTCTGTTTGGGTGGCAATGGCTAAGAAGAGTGGCAAGGGCTGGGCAGTTAGCTGGCTTGAAGATAATTTTGTGTGTTGTGATTAATTGCATGTATGAGAGACAGAGTGGGAATTCAAGCCAGTTTAGAAGGTGTAGTGAGGAACAGTGGTAGAAGGAATATTTTGCATTAGTAGTGAACTTGGCAATTTTGTTGTAGCACGCCTCACGTTTGGATTTCAATGAGGACTGAATATTAATAAGGATGGGAGTGCCATATAAGAGAAAGGGTAATAGAAAAATGAAGGCAATGGTTTGTTTGGTGGTGTAGCCGAGGAATTGTTTGTGCCTGTAGAGCATGCCAAGTTTTTGGTGTGTTTTTTTAACACTGTTGTGTATGTGGAGGTTGAATGTAAGGTTTTCATCTATAATTACACCTAGTGGTTTTGTATATGAAACTACCTCTATGTTGGTGTTGTTTTGGGCTTTTATAGAGAATTCATTTTTATTCAGGGAAGTAGTTTTCATAGGGCTGAAAAGAATGAGTTTAGTTTTGCTGGGGTTTAAGGCGAGATGTTTGCTAGCCATCCAGGTTTTGATGGTTGTGAGGGCACTTTGGGTAATATGTAGTAGTTCAGATGTGGAGTTAGCAGTGCAGATGATAGTTGAGTCATCTGCATATTGGATAATAGAACCTTCAGTAAGGGCTGTATGAAAGTTGTAGATAAAGATGTTGAAGAGTAGGGGCCCAAAAATGAAGCATTGGGGTAAACCTGTGGTTGTATTACAGAATGGAGAGAGAGAGTTGCCATTTGGTTGTTTGTTGTCTGTTTGTGAGGTAACTTGTGAAACAGGTTATGGTGAGAGTGTGAGGCCAAGGTTAGAAAGTTTTGTGAGGAGGAGAGGGTGAGAAACAGTATTGAAGGCCTTGGAAAGATCATGAAATAGTGATGAAACAATTTTATCTGCATCCTGAGCCTGGTTAACAATATCCAAGAAAAAGATGAGGGCAGTTGTGGTACTATGGCCTGGCCTGAAGCCATGCTGAGTGTGGGATAGGATTTTGTTGAGAGTCAAATGATTTAGAAGTTACACCTGGATGCACTTTTCTAAAATTTTTGAGATTGGTGAGAGTATGGAAATAGGTCAAAAGTTGGAAATGTCAGTGTTGTCTTCGGCTTTTTGTAGAGGGAGAATATATGTTTTTTCCAGGTGTTAGGTACACAAGACTCTTTAATAAATCTGTTAAGGAGTATGCTTATAGGATAGGCAATGGAGTTTTCTGCAATTTGTAATGGGGGGAAGGTTGTCTTAGGCATTGTTGCAAGGTTTGAGCTTAAGGAGTATTTTTTACGGTAGTGGTGGGTATGAGGAAAAAAGAAAAGCTAGGTGGGGAGGATATGGTTGTGTGCTGTGAGAATTGAGTAGGAGATAGGAGATGTGGGGGCAGTGATACTACTCATTTGGGGGAAAGTGCTAGTAAGATTGGATATAGTGCTGATGAAGTAGGTGTTAAAGACAGTGGCCAGCTCAGTAGGCGTTTTATCTGGATCAGGACAAGGGTTATTTTTTTAGCCAGGGTTTAGTAGAGAGTTAATGGAGCTCCAGAATTGTTTGGGTTTTTTTCTATTTTGAGTTTGTAGGTGTAGGTAGTGTGCTTTTTTGCCTTTAATGACAAGATACTTTGCTTGATTGTGGGGTTGTTTGAATTGTAATAAGTCTGAAGGGTTTCTGTTTTTGAGCCATAGTTTCCAGGTTTAGTCTCTACAATCATGAGTTTCTTAGTGGGTTTGGTGAGTCAACAGTCATGGTTACTTTTTACTCTTGTATGTCAGTTAGGAGCTAGATTGTTTAAGGTGTCAAGGAATGTTGAGTTAAATGGCTCAACAGCCTTATCAAGGGAAGGGTTTTTAAGGCTTCCCAGTTAAGGTTTGCTAAGATTTCATTAAAGGTGGTAGGGTTAAAGTGAAATAGGTTTCCTGTTAGTTTGCATTGGTGTTTACTTGGAGTTGGAGTGGCTTTATGTATTATATAGGCAGAGAGGTGGTCACTAATGCTATTGGGTAGAGTGCCGGTGAAGGAGATATTGTTTGGATTGGAGACTAAGATCCAGTCCAAAATGGAGCCATTGTTGTTGTTTCTGTTTGGTCTGGTTATATTGTGAATAAGCTGGGTAAAGTTGAACAGGTTAATATTGGAGGAGGGATTGTGGTGGGAGATATCAAACCAGTAAATGTTGATGTCTCCCAGGATGATTGTTTCATTTTATATATTATTTGAAATCCAGATAAGAATTTTTTTCTTCTCAAGGAGTATTGTTGCCTGGGGGGGGGGTGTAGAGTGCTATGATGCAGAGAGTTTTACAGTTGTTTATTTTTAGAAAATAAACTATTATTTTGGCAGTGGGGAATTGAGGTATTGATTTAGAGGATGGGACAATAGTGTATGTGCTAGGGTAGAGTATTGCTAACCTCTTTTGTGAGGTTGGTTTTATCTTAAGCAAGCATAACCAGAAGGAAGGAATTTGGTGTTTTTTATGTATGGTTTGAGCCATGTTTTGATGGCTGCTATTATGTCTGGTTTGTTATGAGTTATCCAAGAGTGAACTTATGGGATTTTGTTTCTGATGCTTTGAAGGTTCAGCGTAGTTACCTGTAGCAATTTATAGCAGTTTTATAAAATAAAAATAAAATCAAAATGCTTGTCTCAGTTTCTTAGCAAAATTCATGACAAAGCTACACTATTAGGGAAACAAAGGCCCAAAATCAGGAATCAAATTTAAATATTGCTCATGCGTGCTTGTAGAGCTGATAAAGTAACAGGTTTGCATAGCATTCATTTTCTTAAGGATATGAAGTCAGAAACTCAAATGTCTCTCATTACTGCAACCCTCTACCATTGACAAAAAACACCAATTTTACAATAAACAAACAAAAATATGAGGCAAACATAGTGACATTTGTAGCTCTTAACTTCTTTAAGAATCGGAGGAAAAAAAAATTATTGGGGAAGTCCCAAAATTATGAATGGTTTTAAATGTTACTCAACAGACTTTTCAACTATGTACATTTTCTGAACAGTAACTACTGTGAAGTTATAATGTCTAGTACTACTAACTGACTGTAATACAGTTAAAATTTTCTAGAAAAAAAATCAAAAATGTTATGGGGGATCAGAACAAAAATATGAAACAATATCAAGGATGCTCAGCAAAATTAGACAGTTCAGATGAGTGTGGAACATTCTGTGAAATCAGGGACTGTCAGGAGGTATTCCCATTGCCCTGCAAATTTGTCCACCACTGACCACATATTTAGTTGACTGCCAGGATTATTAAACAAATCACATTATGCTCTCTTTGGCCTTTGCTACTATCATCCACAGTCTCGATCTACTACTCCCAACAGCTGAATATTCATGGGATTTTTATTGCTTGTCAGCTGATAGCAAGGAGTAAAAAATGCCATTAATTGATTAGCCAACACTTCCCCCATTTAACACCATTTGGCCAGGTGTGCTTTTTGCCATTTATTTCTTTACTTTTTTCTAAGTAAAGGAGCAGATGCATTTCTTTACTTGTAAAAATAAGTAACCAACTAACTAGAGGGCAGAGAAGTGCCTGTAGAAGATCAGTGCACAAGGTGGCTACCTAGTTTACCATTATATAAGGCCGGCCAAGAACAGAATGCCCAGTATATAATTATATATCCAATTGTCTATTTCCATCCCCCAACACTAACTGTAAATTTATTCTCCATAGTTTAATGTCTTGTACTTTATTGACTACTTTATTACAAATGTGATCTGTTTGTCATTTGCAGCTGTTTTTTTTTTTTTTTATTGTTTCTTTTCTGACTGTATCTACTGGTCTAAACCTGAAACTGGTTTATTGGGATCAATGCTCTATCCTGTTAAACAAATTTCAAACAAACAAACAAACAAACAAACAAACAAAAGCTTACATCACATGCAGAAAATATTATACATTATTTTTGTCCATCTGACGCTTAGGAATGTTAATATACACTGTTATCATGACTGACAACAATATACATTTTGTAGCAGCACTTACTGTTGCTAAAATGTACTTTTCATAGTTGATACAATGATATTTTCTCATAACTAAATAAAATACTCTCTGTTTTAACATATGGAGCTCAGCAACAAGTTATTTATATTTACTCTTTGGCACTCTAATGGGGCTTGATATGGCAGTCAGAGCATGTAATTTAAGTTCTCTTTCACTTTGGGTTCTGGACCAACTTGTTCAGGCCCAGATTCACTTACAGTATCATCATTCATTCTGGACACAGGTGCTTCCTTTTGTTTCTTCTCATCAGAGATCTCTGTTTTCTCCTGATTGTGATCTCCTCAAATACCTGAACTTGATAAGATCATGGTGCAACACCCTGCCAAGCTGTAGCCTCTTTGTTTCACTGTTTGCCAGTACTTTGTTTAATATATTTTCACTAGTGAGTAGCACTGGCATTTTGATTATCAGTGTCCTGCAAAAAAGAATAAGATGCTTATTTTAATCTAAAGTGAGATATGTATCAGACTGTGAAACAGCTAATTAGGAAAGCAGCTAATTTAGTTTCACTCTTTTCTCAACCTAGTCATTTAAATGCAGGTGAATTTGACTTGAGGTTAAATGTTTAAACCTTTACAGTTTTTAATGTTTCTGAGTGCTACAGAAATTAACTGTGAGCTGTTAGCAATCATTTCTACATCTGGCATACCATGACATGAAAAGCACAATTTGACGAGCACCATCACTTCACTGACTGTGATCTCTCCTGGCAGTGCCGTTTCTAGATAATGTGAGTAGTAGTCAAGTTCCAACACATTTTACAATTCTGTCCTTGCTGCCAGCTAACCATCAGGCCCTCTATCTTGGTCAATTGGCCTATTCTTTCCCTATACACCAAGTTGAGAGATGACCAAAACAGGCTGACATATAGGCAGCCATATCAGGGATGGGTTCAGGTTTTTACTTATTCTGCCCTAATCTTACTGCACATGCCCAATAACATTTCTAGGATCTACCATGCAGTTGGCATCAGCGGGGGTGTTTCACCTGCTGTTGTGAGTGACATAAACCCTGAGGACATCTTTGTCCACTGTGAAGCCAGCACTCATGTGGGGTCTCCAGTTTCTAATTGGAATTCAGCCATGGGAATATGTGACCTAGGCATGCACTTCTTCACTACCACCAACCCCCAACCCCCATTTAAAGACCAGCAAATCTGAGCCACTACTCTCCTCTCCCATGTCAGCAGGAGCAAGTGTCCAAGCAGCTAACCAAACTCAGGTTTTCAGAGTCATGATCAGGGATTTATCCCACTGTGGTAACAGATCTGAATTAACAACACACAGTTTTTACCTTCTATTTTACGTAAGTGCTGAGTTTACTACACTGTTTCAGTGCTTCTGAGTAATCAGACCACATTGGTTCCCTGTTTGTTTCATTTTCTATTTCTAACAGGTTTCAAAAGCTATTTTGTTTTTAACAAATATGATTTAATTGAAGAGCATGATACATGTATATGCAAAAAATAAAAAGTTAGCAGTATTATCATCAACATGGTTTAAATAAATCATGAGCTACATATTGTATAAATAAAGATTACAAGGTAGTAAATGAGTTTGTAACAACTGACAAAAGAAATATGATTAATGCAGCCATTATAGTCAGGAGAGAAAGTTTAGTAATTAAACTTGTCACAAGCAAGTGCTCAAATTCTTTACTCAACAACTGATCTGACAACATAAACACATATAAAAAGTTAAACAATTAAAATTTGATATAACTTCTTCCAAGAAACCTGCCAGATAATAAACTGTTTTCTTAATTCCACAGTCTACAGGCTTTTAAATATTTTAACATAAAGGAAGAAAATGTTGATGTAATTAATCCCACATTTTCAAAAGGCTGCTGCACTGCTCTTTTGAAAACTTCTGCGGTGAAGGTCAGTCCACATAGTAGTCATTTAAAGGAATGCTTTCCATATAGTGCAGTATAACTCATTGGCACTCTTCATATAAAAATTTCTCCAACAGCTATCTATCTGGAAAAGATTTTCACTTTAGCTGTTTATAGAACTTTGCTGACCTCAGCAAAACATTCACAAGATGTATAATTGTAGGCAGTAACCAACAATGAAAAATGCAGAATGTCTGTTCACCAGCCTGGGTCACACAGGGTGAGACAAATTCCTTTTTGAAACAATATGGGTTTTAAACTGAAACATAACAAGTAATATGGCATTGAGAGGGTTGCATTTAATATTAAATACATATCTTCTTAAGAATTTAGAACAACTTAGTTGTATCGCCTAAGAGATTTCCTCCCCGTTTTTCTTCTATGTTTGTACTGTTGTTGGAAATGTTAATGGAACAGATGCTATTTTTAAGGAAAATTAAATTTGTTTACAAAGGAGACAGACACTGTTCTTATTTAATGTAGAGATTATTGATGCATTATAAGCTGAAAGTCATTAGATTTAAATAAACATCAGGTTAAAAAAACAAACTAAATGTGAAAATGTAGATTGTTTAACAGTAAATATGATAAATACCTAAAATGGATTTATCAGTCTGCTGCCATAATATGAAAGTTTGTTGAAAGCTTTTTATGGAATATTTTAAGGTGAATGTGCTACTGAGATTATATAGTTGCTTGTTATAATAAGGTCATTTTGGAGAATTAAAAAACATTAGTTAAGATGCTGAAACAGTAACCACTGTAAGAAATCATTCATATACTTGCTGTCTGCTTGCAAATTCTGCAGGTCTTAACTCTGAATGATGTTAATGCCAATTTTCTTTCCTAATGCTATCCACTGACTCTCTGTATACCTATATTCATATTGCAGATTATATTTTATTTTCAGTTGGACATTATTTGTTTCAGAATGTTATATTAATTTATTCTGTTATGGCATGAAGTTAAAATAAATTATGTTTTTTTTTTCACCAAAGGCTTTTTTTCTTTTACACTGGGGAGCTATGCATGAATGAAAAAAAAAAAGAAAGGTTTCCAGATCTGATGTAATGTGTAAGTAATATCATAAGTAAAAAATATACTCTTGGATAAGATTAACTACACTGGATAATATTCTTTAAGATGAATTAAGGTATTTGCAGGTTAAGGGAGACATGAAAGTAAGAGCTAAGAGGGCAGTCAACTGAGCTGATATACAATTTGCTTTTAAGTGAAGGGCAGAAGTCAGACTTCAGTGATTTATATCAGGTGGCAGCTTGGAGGAAAGAGGCTCGTTCAGTTTCCTGTTGAGTGTATAGAAGGAAGCAATGGTGCAGAAGCTGTTTGGAAGGTTTATAAAATGATAGATTTTATTTAAAGTCAAAGTCAAAGTAAACTTTATTGTAATTTAGAACTACAAACGTGGAGCCTAAATGAAATTTCGTGCATAAGTTCAGCTGTTGAGATTACAAAGGAAAGTGAAACAACACATACAAGTAGAGGAGTAAACATAACTAACAAATACAATACTACTCCCAATACATGCAAGAAAGAGCAGAGACATTTACCAACACTCATATATGAAATCCCCTGAGTTAAATTAACTACTCTATTTAAAGTAATACAAAACAATACAGATTGAAATGCCTACGTTATTTGTCTAATATTGCACTTGAGTGAGTTAAATAATACTGACTATGGAATAAAATATTTACTTGGAATATATGTAAGTATATATTACACAAATAAATAAAAAATGACTTATTATGTGTCCAGACCCCTGGGACTAGTGTCAGACTTCAGAAGTCTAATTACTGTAGGGTAGAAACTGTTACTGAATCTTGTAGTCCTGCAGTGGATGCAGCTATATCTCCTGCCTGATGCCAGATGCTTAAATAGTCCATGCGCAGGATGCGTGTTGTCCTGTATTACTTTGGTGGCCTTTCAGATGCTTCTTGCAGAATAAAGATGTTGTATTCAATGGAAGACTGGAACCTGTTACCTTCTCTGCAACCCTCACCACTCTTTGTAGCACTTCCTTTCTGTAACTGTGCAACTTCCAAACCACACTGTGAACTTGCAGGTGAGGATATCTATTGCAGCTCTATAGAAGGTAGAGAGAATATAAGGGGGAAACTTAGCTTTTTCAGCCTTCTTAAAAAGTGGAGGCATTGGTGTGTTTTCTTGACCAGTTGGCTGATGTTTCCTGACCATGAGAGATCCTCTGGTATGTGTACACCCAGGAGGTTTGTACTCTTAACCCTTTCCACACTCTCACCATTGATCCTGAGCACTGGATGGTTTGTTCTTCTTTTCCTGAAGTCAATGATAATCTCTTTGGTCTTGCATAAACTAACAACAAGTTATACCAATGAAACCCCGTGCCGGTAGTGTATGACATGCCTCCAAGCAACCACAAAACAAGCCACACTGTGAAGTTATTGCAGACCACTATAACATCACTGATTTCAGTAAATCAGTCCTTTAATAGCACAAATCACTTTTAAAACAACAGACAGAAAAAACAGGCACTAGATTCCAATTTTTTTGTGTTGGAAATGGTGGCCCAGGACATTAGAGGGGGGCTTTGGGAAGAAAAGATAGAATACAGGGAAATAAGTTGGCAATTAATTCTGCAAGTTAATGAGTTCCCTGGGTTAAATGAAAATATTTCCATAGCCCCAGTATTAAAGTTGAGAGCAGCTAGATTGTAGTTTCACCACTAAAATAATTTTATGGACAGTTTGGTCTTTAGGATTCCTGTGCTGTTTTGAATGTTTTATTTCATCAAGTATTTTATCATTGTACACATACATTTTTTTGGGGGAAAAGATATTAATGAGTCATAAAATTTTATAGAGTAGCTTACAACTAACTGTTTTAAAGGGATTTAAAAGATTTTTATAAAGCGATTTTATTGTTTTAAATGTTATTTAAGGAAATTAATCAATCTATAGGGTAGTGTTTTAATTTATTATGGAATATTGGCCACTAGAGGGTACATTTTTATATTTACATATATTTACACACACACACACACACACACACACACACATATATATATATATATATATATATATATATATATATATATATATATATATACCAATAGGGCCACTCTTTTTTGAAAATCCTGTGATGTATCATTAGCATTATTATTATTTCACTACGTTATTCATTATTTTCATTATTTTTTATTATTTTATGCATTTGTACATGGGATAATAAGTTATGGAAATGTACTGACATTAGGTATTTTGTTTTAGAATGTTTGAAGGCAAAAGTCTTTTGTAATTAGTAACAGGTATCATCCATTTGGGTGCTGATAATGTTATAGGAGGGGTATATAAATGTGCTGTTCAGTTGGAAGTGTACGTTGTCTAATGAAGTCCCAAAGGCTGGGATGAAAACGCAGTGGTAAAGTTAAGCGTTTAATTGTTTTTTCTGTCTGTTGTTTTAAAAGTAATTTGTGCTATTAAAGAAGTGATTTACTGAAATTGGTGGTGTTATAGTGGTCTGCAATATCTTCACAGTGTCACTGTTTTGTGATCTCTTTGGTCTTGCTTACATTCAGGTCAAGGTTGTTCCTCTCACACCAACTGATCCGAGATGCCACCTCCTCTCTGTATGTCCTTTCATCCTTCTTTGTGATGAGCTCCATGACTGTGGTGTCATCAGCAAATTTGATGATATGGTTTGACTTTTTCTTAGCATAGCAGTCATGGGTTAGGATGGTGACTAACAGTGGGCTGACAACACATCCCTTTGGAACCCCAGTGTTAATTGTGATGCTCTTTGATGTGTTCTTAACTGAACACACCCTCTGTGGTCTTTCAATCAGGAAGTCCTGGAACCAGTTACAGAGATGTTTACTGATTCCTAAATGTGCCAGTTTTTCTATCAGCTGCATTGGTACCACCATATTAAATGCAGAGCTGAAGTCTATGAACAGCATCCTCACATAGTTGTCTTTGCCCTCTAAATGCTCAAGGGATATGTGTAGTGCTACTGATACGGCATCAGCCATGGATCTGTTAGCTTTGTACGCAAACTGCAGAGGGTCAAAATCAGGAGGTAGGCATGATTAAAATGCTTTTTGATCAGCCACTCAAAACATTTCATAACAATGGATGTCAGAGCGACCAGTCTGTAGTTGTTAGGGCTGGAGGGAGTGATTTTCTTAGATAGTGGGATGATGTTTGTTTCCTTGTAGCATTAGGGTATTTTTGCCATGGCAAGAAAGGTGTTAAATATTTCCTTGAGCACTGTGCATGGTTGATCAGCACAGCCTTTTAACACCTTGCCCAGTATGTTGTCTGGGCCAACAGTCTTCCTTAGCACTCTTCTTACCTCCTCTGTGCTGAGGCTGAGTACTTCATCCTTCTCATCAGTGGGTAGCTTTAGTGCTGACCTGTTGTTTCTTTCCTTAAATCTACCAAAGAAGATGTTCAAACTGTCCAGAAATTTGACGCTGTCCTCACACTGTGCTTACCTGATTTTTGTAGTCAGTGATTTGTATTTCTTGCCATAGTCTCCATTGTATCCTTCATGTCTTCAAAGTGGCTCTGTGCCTTTCTGCCATACCCCCTATGAGCCTCCTTTATACCCCTCTTCAGATTACCTTTTACTACACTTAGGGCTGTTTTGTTCTTAGCCCTGTAAGCTGTGTTTTTCTCCTTTACAAGCTAATATACGTTATGGGTGAGCCATGGCTTCTGGTTAGCTCTGATAGTGATACTCTTGGTGTATGTTACCCTGTCAACACAGTTTGAAATGTATGCAACCACTACCTCAGTGTATTCATCAATGTTCATATGCTAATTCACTGAGGCTGTCTCTTTGAACATATCCCACTTGGCTCTTTCAAAGCAGTCTTGGAGGGCCTCCATAGCCCTCTCAGGCCATACCCTGATTTATTTCTTTGTGGGTTTCTCTCTAACCAGTGCAGATTTGTAAGATGGAGATAGCAAGATGGTATAATGGTCAGAGTTTCCCATTTGTGGAAGTTGCACTGCCTTGTAAGCTTTCTTTAAGTTTCTGTACAGCTTTTCCAGGATATTTTCACCCCTTGTAGGAACATCCACATACTGATGGTAGTGTGGAGTACTTCTTTCAGGTCTGCTTTATTAAAGTCACCCGCTACCGCATGTACAAAGTCAGGATATTTGCTCTGTAGCTCACCCGTGTGAGCCTCAGTGGTATTAGCACTAGGTGGAATATACACCACTGTTACACTGACCATGTTCAGCTCCCCGGGCAATTAAAATGGTCTACATTTAATGGTTAGGAACTCTACATTCTCACAGCAGTGTGATAGTATGATTTCACAGTTACTGCATCATCTTTTGTTAACATAGGTGCAGACGCCACCTCCTCTGGCCTTTCCACACAGTGTATGATTTCTGCCTGGGTGAAAAAGTGTAAAATTAATTTGAAAAAAGTCAGTGCTGTAGGATTTTTCCAGAGCATGGAGAGGAAGAGCATATTATGTATTTGGATCAGTATGCTGTTGGCAAATGATGTGAAAGAAGCAGGTGTAAGCTGGTGAGAACATACTGTTAATCTGCTTGAGCTGGGTAATTCCTACAATGCTAATGTACTTCATATGGTCTTAAATAAAATCTGTCATTTTATAAATTGTTGGAAACAGTTTACTGTTGCTTATTACATGAAACTGTTTCCCACTAGCTAACACCTTAAGAAGTTATATTATTTACCTGATCAAGTACTATCACAAAGTATGTATAGTATCTAGTAGAAGTTATAGCATGACACTAAGGATTAACTTGAAAGCTGTCAAATATCGTGGTTTTGGTTTTGTCTGATTTAACCATGAAATTGCATTTGTTAAACCAGAGGCAAATGTCAAAGAATTGTTTTTTGCAATTACTTTGTAGATCAGAAGCCCTGAACCCTTCGTAGGTTCATAGGATTTTATTAGGCTAATGACCACTAAGGTCCTTATAAGCCTAACCTTGCAACCTAAATGTGATCCACAGATATAATTTATACAGGTGGTGATTAACTGACTGCTTCTGCCCATCAGAGACATGGGAACCAGACCGAGGTTGAATTTCCGTTTACCCATTCATTGGTCCAAGATGTGCTTAAAAAGGGATAAAGAGGAACTCTGTTTCCAACAATGCTAATAATAGTAAGTTGCTAGCACATATGATCATTTGTAGAGTAAGAAGACTGGCCTGAAAGTCATTAATAAAAAGGAACATAACATCAGGGCAGAGGATGGAGCCTTGTGGAATGCCAGATTTTAGAAGGATATTATTGAAGATGGAAGAGCAGGTTTATAGGCTAAAAAACTGTGAAAAAAATTAAAGTGCTCCCTACAAAATCTGTTAAAGTCAGGTGATTAGCAAGCAACCAGTATGTTTCAAATAAACAAAAATTTTACATCTGAACTATATTATTAAAGATTAGGCAGTGATCATATAAAGGTGATTACACCACATATGGATGAGTTTACTTTCAACAAGTGTCTTTTTGTCATATTTTCTTTATTTCAGTTTGCAGAAAGATGCTTACTTGTATTGTACATGACCAGGAAGTGCTGCACTGTTTTGGGGGTTTCACTTTTCCCTACTGTTGCGCAACTGTGGAGTTATCATGTATACATAAGGGGCGGGGAGAGTAAAGTACACCTGCAAGAATATATTTTTTTGTCTTTTTTCATTGTCTTGAGTTATGTTTCATGATGCAAAATTTGATGAACCATAACTTATGATTCAAATTAACATAACTGGATCTATAAAAGGCAACTAAGGTATTAAAACATGGCTTCAAGATGTGGAACTGTTGAACGTGAGTTTCTAAACAAGATTTTCTAAAATCTTGGTATTTGGACAGTAACTGGCAGGAAAGCAGAAGTGTTATGTCATAAAAGAATTAGTAAATATGGGAAGTTGTATAATAGTTGTGGGGTTCTGCTCTTTAGGTATAATGCCAGTTTGTTAGAAGAGGTTAAAGATGCAGACAAATGCAAGTGCAATACAAAGAGAAATGACTCTAAGTAATTATGGATGCAATGTGGATGTTTTGGGAGGAAGGTGTCAGTTATGTTGTAGAGGTGATTAAAGCAGTGAGTTGATTGAGATACATTTTAAATCAGGTATAAGGAGACAGCAGTAAAATGATGGCAAAGCAGCTGTAGCAGCATTAGTTACATGATGATATGTATAACAACAGTATAAGATGGTTAACTGGCCTGCAAGGAAGCTATAAATTAGCCAAGCAGTGTGTCAAGGATGACTGAAAGTTGGAGGGGTGGGACAGTTTTTAGTGAGGCCAAGTAGAGATTTAAGTTTCATCCAGAAAAATGTATTATTTCGTGGAACATTAATTTAATTGAGATTTACAATAAAGATACTCAGCAGACTTTACTGCAATTCTAAACTCATGCTTTATGACTAAAATATGTTATGGCAGAAGATGACTCACCTTCTGTAAGTGCCAGTATTTATCAGTAATTTGAATTAGATGCTTCAGTTCAAAGGTTAGCCAGTGACAAATGTGACCATAAAATGTTATTTTTTAACAGGAAAAAGATCATCCTAAATGTTGAGATGTGTGTTTTGAAGTAAGAACTGATGGTATCAACATGTTTAGTAAGAGAATATAAAGATACTCAGTTAAAATAGTTAAGCTGGAAAGTGGCTTATTAGGCCAGATTCCTTCAATGGAGGTAAAAATCAACATTAGGTAATAAAAGGGGTAGTTTGCAGTTTCTAAAAGGGGCACTTATGAGAATATGACAGCTAGACTCTCAGTCAGAAGTCAACAGCTTGAGGCTGTTGATTACATGTCCTTTCCCAAAGCCGTGCTTCACTGTATAAAGATAAATTGATTCTGCTTATCAACATTCCCTCCAATTTACAGTACGTAGAAATGCAGATGATGGGAGTCTCTTGAAAGATGTAATGCAGAGGTAGTAGAGACTCTACTTGAATTACTTCAAAACATTCTGGTTGTCATACAATTGCTAAAATATGCCTTCATTGGGTTGGCAGCACAAATCAGATTCCGTGCATTGTGCTAGTGATTGCTAGTAGTTTTTTACCACTTTAAGAGTAAATGCTGATCAATCTATATGGCTACGGTTGTCCATACTCAGGGCTTTTACAACATGGGTAGCATTAAGAGATACATTTGAGCATTCCTGCACTGGTAGGGTGGGAGTTGCACAACTGTCATGCAACTCCCAAATAATCACACCTGATTGTGTAAACTGTTGACTCACTGAAGTTGTTGCATCCATTTCCTTTAGATGTAGCAATCTTAGGTTCATATGTTCATAGGTGTGTACTAGGCTAATGGCCCTGGGGCCTTTACAAGCCTAGTTATAGGATTACCCTGGCATAGTGCCACCAGAGTTAATTATATTTAATTAATGGGAGCAGTTGATCTTACTATGTGTGGTGGATATGTTGGGGTAAAGCCTTCCATAGGGGGAAAAAAGTTTCCTGGTTGTGTGAGTCTGATATCAGGGTAGAGAAAAAAATTATTTATTTGCAATATCAGTACTTTGTGTCTGTTTTAGACAGTAACACGTTTGTAAGCTATATTTAATATTTGTAAAATAGTAACAGCAAACTGCACTGTGAAACTTAATATATAAGATATTCTAACAGTGACAGGGAAATTGTATTTATATTTGTTCTGTCATGTAATGCATACAGAAGAAAATATGTTGTAAAGCTGTAACTTTGTTATACATTAATTGTGTTACAAAATGCAGTTTCATATGAAAGGATTGATTTCTTGCCTTTAATTGCAGGAAGAAAATAAAGCTGAGGCAAGTAATTACTAAAATAAAGCAGTTAATTAGGCAAGCTGTTAATATATATATGTGAAATCTTGTAATATTTACTTCCATTGTTTCTTCTGAATTATGTTTGGTTACACCTTTGGTTTCTGTGGCAAAAAGTGATAAGTTAAAATATAAATTTGGAGCTGAAACCAGTGTAGATCCAGTCTTACTGGAAGATGTTGAGGTAACCACATCTATTTAAGGTGTCTGTTTTGCCATCTGTCTGTATATTATGTTAGTACATAGCATAGCTAAAGGGTCAGTATCCTTTTAGTTAGAAACAGCTATGGTATTTAGCAAGCTTAGTCGGCGGGGGGTCTTTTAAATATTGTATCCATGCAACTGATTATTGTTTCCCTTCATTTTGCAACTAACTTTATTTCTACCTATTTAATTTACATTTGCACACCTTTGACATCTTTATTGTCTAAGTTAAGCTTTTTATTTATTCGGTTTTAAGGTTTTGTGGCTGGTAATTATTTTTTACATATTATTTATTATGTAAGGAGAGGATATTACTTAGTACTGTAGGTTGTCAAAGTGTGGCATTCATCTCCAAATGCCTGGTCACATTTATCAGGTTGCCATTTTGTGTTTATTTTATATGTATGACTGTAAACTAAAAGTGGAACAGTACCTGGGGGTCTCTAGTCCAGTTATCTACAGTGGTGTCAGTACTACTTTTCCATGATGAAAGCTGTAGGAAATTGCAGAATATCAGCCTTCCATGGAAATTGAATGCATGTGTGTGAGAAAGTAATTATTTGTTTGAAAGGCAGTTATTGTGGTAAGGGGCAATAGAAAACACTGTCCTTCACAGAGACAGTGGTGCAAAAGTGACCTGGACTGCTGGGTCAAAGATAGCTCTGTAAGTGGTCAGTGTGGAGTCCTAGTGTGGGTTTAGAAGTTGGAAGCCTATACCCACAACAGCAATACATATTTCCTTTGTGCTGAACCCTGGTTACATTTGGTATATTAGTTAGTGAATCAGATTTGTGTGCACTTTTTTACTTTAACCTGTTGGGCACAGTGATGTCACTCAAAAGACTATTCCTATTTTGGCCATCAAACCTCATGGTCATCAGAACTATTTCAGGCAGTGGAGCAGATCCAGGAACTGCGCCCTCTGTCTCTCATATATCTGAGTGGCCTTTGGCTGGCAGTGTAAGATTCAAAATCTATCAATGCCTTCATGATTGCTCTGTGAGTTCTTGTTTATGCCCTATAAGACAATTAAAATTTTCAGAGCTAAGTAACTAATCTTTGCAGGACAAATTCTTCCCAAGTTGTGACTTAATCCTTCTGTAAACTTGCCATCAAACCTACGAAGAAGATATTTAGTCTTTTTTTTTCAAAACAAAAATCTATAAATGCAGAAAAATACTTACTTATACACTCAATCAGATTTTTACCTGCTGCTGCCACCGTTAGCACTGTAGTACTACAGCTGTATATGTGTGTGTGTGTGTGTGTGTGTGTGTGTGTGTGTGTGTGTGTGTGTGTGTGTGTGTGTGTGTGTGCATGTGTGTGCCTGGGGAGGTGATCTAGCAGCCATAGATATGATATAGTCTGGGAACCCTTCTAGAAATTTATAGTTGTGTGTACTTTTTCACAAAGAAAACTTTACCTGTCATTATCTGGCTTAAGTTTCCTTTTTATCTTGAATTTACAGGAACTAGTTTTAGAATTTTACCTATGCCTGTATCTGCCTATCAGTTTGTATAGCTCTGTTTACATCTTTCTGCTACTGCCTGGTGCAGCCCTCTAGCTCCAAAATCAACTTTGCTGCTGTCATTTCTGCTCTCTTTTTTCATTCTCTTTCACATTTATTTCCCACTAAGGTAGACTACACTGGCAAAATATATAAAATACAACCATTCCCAACAGAAAAAAAAAACAGTTACAAAGTAAAATTAAAAAAATACAATTTGGATACTTAATGCTGACTCAGTATTCATTTGACCCTGAAAACTGTCTTTTCCTGAATCTCTCCAACTACTGGTCCGGTTGTTGACTGGCTTTCAAACAAGACTTTTGAATTTAAAATCAAATCTCTGCATGTGATATTAAAGATGCAGAAGGCTGCATTTTTCCAAGTTCTTTGGTCCTAATGTCGCTGTGAGTCCTTGTAAATGCCCCATGTGTTATAGGTTTATATTATTAAAGAATAAATATATATATATATATATATATATATATATATATGGGTCTATCTTACTACAGCGAGAACACCAGAAGATCCGGAGAAGACCGACGGATCAAAACACGCTGAGAACATCGACATGGGAAAAGGCTGTGTAGTGATAGTTTGTGGGTTGGGCGGGTCGTGGTTTTTAGAGGTAAGGGCGCTGGCAGGTAAGTGTGCGACTGTGATAGTTTGTGGGTTAGGGGTGGGTTAAGTGAGTTAGCGACTGTGATAGTTTGTGGGTTAGGGCGGGTTAAGTGAGTTAGGGTTAGGCTAGGTAAGTGTGCGACTGTGATAGTTTGTGGGTTAGGGGCGGGTTAAGTGAGTTAGGGTTAGGGCGGGTTAGGTGAGTGTGCGATAGTGGCGGACCTTAGGGTTAGGTTAAGGTTGTAGGTAGTTGTGTATGTGAGGTTTAGTGTTGGTTTGTAAGGATTTTGGTGTGCTTGTGTTGTGTGTGTGCTTTTTGGACCGGGGATTTGTTTTGTTTGTTGCTTGTCGGGATTATGGTGTGTCGGGCATGTGAGGTTTCGTGTTTGTGAAATGTCGGTTATGTGGTGTCGGTGATTTTGTTGTCGGCGTTTTGACATGTCGACGTAGTAAGATAGATCCATATATATATATATATATATATATATATATCTAGACTAGATGACAACAGTGAGTAACAGGCATTACATACGAGACTTTTTTTTACCAAGAGCCTATATTAGAGTGACAGTAATGCCAGATCACGTGATTTGCAAACCCAGCACCACTTAAATATGTCTGCAGTATTTTTACACATTGTGGCATTCCTTTCTTATTTAAAGAATTAGGTAGTTTTGGTTTACATAAAATGGATAAAAAAAGACTAGGGTACTGGCATTGTTCAAAGTGTATCGTGTGAAATGTACAAGAAGTCTACAAGTTTCAAGAAAATACTTGAACTCAGTATCATTCTAACATTTACATTTTCATTTATTTAAAAATGTTTAGTGACCTAAATCCAAACTATTTACAATATAGGTTTTATTAGAACTGTCACTTTTGTGATTAGAAATGGCCTGGTTAGCAGTGTTCAAGAAGTAGCATTTTTCTAAAACTAAAATTAAATAAGCATAGCAGACGATAAGTATGCTATGTCCGTTTTCATTTCTCTATGGTTAGAAAAGGCACCTAAAATGTGATGTCAATTGTGTTTGTGTGGGTGTGTGTAGCTGTTACCGATGGGTTAATTAAAAGATCAGAAACAGAGAGTTTTCTCTGACTTCACAAATATGTTAACCAAATGTCCTATAGGAAGCTGAAAGACAATTTACTAAATATGTTGAAAGTTGTGTACCTTTCTATCCAGGAAAAAAACAAACTAAAAAAGTGGAGTGGATATATAGGAGAAAAGGTCATATTTTGTTCTTTTTAGTTCAGAGGTGGAGAGAGTACCACTGTCAAACTTTGTTTTCATCTACATTGCCTATTTTAATTAATATTCTGTAAAGACTTCTTGGCCATTATTAATAGTGGCTTTTTCATGCCTTTTTCTGATCTGTGGTACAGAGTTATAAGAAATCATAATGAAACTATAGCAGGTGATTCTAGTATTTCAAAGCATGTTGCTTTCACGTTAGGGTAATCCTCCAGTGTATTACTATTAATATGAAGCAGGCAAAAGCCACACCTGGCAAGATTTGCAGGATAGTTGCCAAGTAGGTCAAAAGTTTAAGGCTCTTACTGAAATGGAACTCCTGAGAGTTAAAAGTGACATATATTTCGCAGTAACAGCTGAGAATTCGCCACAGAAGCAAACTGATATTTACATTGACTCCTCTGGACAGCATTATTACTATGAGGATTATGGAAACCCGCACAGAAAGTCAGCATGACAGCAACTGTAGTTATTGTTAAAAACAGTGAGTAGTCTGGGTAAGGATAATTGTCTGATAGTCTGAGAGCTTACAGTAGAGATGCAGCATTATTTTGGAAATGGTAGATCAGCTTCTACAGTGTTGTAACCCACATCCCAAATGTGTATTCTCCCCCACCAAAAAAAAACATTGATAAGTGCATGTCTTTGGACAGTGTGCCGTTTCAATACTACAAAGAAAAAAAGTTCCCGAAATGACAGGCTTAAGTGGGAAAAAAGTCATTTGACAAAATGTGTAACCAGAAGCCGTTATAGCTATCCCCAAGTTTTTAATTTAAATTCTACCCCATCTCATTACATAAAATAGAGCATTTCTTTAAAAAGAGCTCTGATCTTAAGTGGGACTATTTCAGGCTCATCCTGTGGTTTACCACACATACAGTTAAACAACAAATGGTCAATACAGAGCATAAAAACAGTACATATTTATAATGTAGCAAATAGCTATAAACATCCTAGTATAGACAGAGTGAAAATAAATTAGAAATGGAATTCCAGAAAGGAATATAAAAGTCAGGGGGTCAGGAGGGAGGCGGAAGAAATAGATGAAAAGACATAAGACTGAAGGTTAGGAAGGATGAGGTTTTGGCCTGTGCTATGGCATATAAGGATAAAGCCCTAACTACAACCTAGGCAACCTGGGTTTGGTTAGCAGTTCAAGCATCTGAGGAGCTGGCAGGGAGGGCATTTGTCTAATTGTTCCCTCTGGGAAGGCAAGGTACATAGAGGAGAGCAGCTCTTGGGCATAAAAAGCAAACATGGGGGTTGGGGGAATTAAGGGGTAGGTCATAAATAAAACATCCCCCAGTGGAAGCATTCAACAACTTGACCCCTCTGGACACCCTTAAGTTCTATGTAAGCCCCACCCGTAGAACGGAGATACTCCAAGGGTTGCAGGAGAGGCTGCTAGATCTGTTGATGGACTACGGCACTCAGGTAACTTGGAAACAGAGAACCGTAAAAAATGAAGGAGAGGATCTTCAGCACTGTGATGTTGTTGAGTGAGAAGTAGTAGTAACAGAAATATTATAGTTTATTAAATTTGAGTAACAGTATAAGGAATTAGAGAGGGCTGGAGTGAGATAGAAGGGGATTGGGAAGAAGGGGGGAAATGGAATAAAACTGTGGTATAATATTTTTGAGGTATAGTTATTTTTGTAGGGTCCCTTTTAATTATCCGAACCTTTTAAAGTTCAAATGTCATATGGTCGACATCATATGATTGAACTTGAAAAGTTCAAAGGTGAAAAGCATCGGCTTCGTATGGCGCAGAATGGGAAAAGTTCCCTTTTCTGCACTGAAGTGCGATCTCGGAGTTGGTATATTTAAATGGGGGGGGGGGGCATAGCTCTGCTCAGAGCAGTGAGGTAAGCTTTTTTTAAATTTTTATTATATTTTTGATGTTTCAAACTTCTCTCATATGTTGTCAAACATATGAGGTTCAAAGTTTTGAAACTTCGAATATATCATATAGACCCATTTTTTTTAGAGGATGGATAGGTCTGTTATATGGTAGTCCTAGGGTATAGGTTCGTGGATTTGTACTAGGCTGTTAATCAGATCACTTGTAGCCTAGCTTTAAGAACCCTGCAACATGAAATGACTACTGTCTACTTTCAACACCTTTCAATGAGGGTATGAGGGAGAAGACCAGGGTGAATTTATACCTGGATTGTTGATGCAGTGGCATTTGGCTTTTTTCTGCAGGTGCTGTTTCAGTTTTTTTTTTTCTTTGAACTTTGAATTTTAAACAAGTTTTTTATTACTGCAGGTGGGTTGAAAAGTTTTGTCACAACAACTGAGAAGCTGTGGTTGCTATGTTTGTTGTTTGACACCATGGAGTACAGGGATGGTGCAAAGGAAGTTTATAATCTGAGGTTGTATATTCTTTCTTTTAGTGTGAATCTGTCCGTGAAGTATGGGAAGGTGTATTGATTTATCAGTTTATATAGTACGTTTCCTAGAAGGAGGTCATCTCTTTCCTGTATTAGGAGCCATTTGGCTTTTTTAAGGACAGAACAGTGATCTTCCCTTGCAGAGGCTAGGACGATGAAGCAGCATATTCTATTAGCTGTTGTTTGTAATAAGGTGAGTTTTTTTCTTAGAGTCTGTGGCTAGTAAGGGGAGGACATATTCTAGTTGTGACATTAGGATCCCTTTTTCTATGTCATCTTTTCCAGCTCTGCAGAGAAAGTGAGAGATTTTCCAGGCCTAGAACATGGGTTGCTATATTTTTGATTTAGTATTTTGAACATGACATTGGAAGTTTAGATTTTGGTTTAGCTAGAGTCTTATATATTTACAGGAATTGGAAGCTTCTAGAGGATGCTGGAGTTGGCTTGGAAAAGTTAGGTATGGAGAAGTGGATTTAGCTCTTGGTGTGTGCCAAATAGCATAACTGTAGTTTTCTTTTGGTTTATAACTAATTTCTTTGAATTTAGTAAGTCTGCCAGGGTGAGAAAATGCTGTTGTAGCTGTTCTTTTAATATTTGATGAGAGTAATTTGTTCTGCATATGACAATGTCATCTGCATAAGGAAGAATGAATGGATGGATGTAGAACATCAGAGGGAAGTCTGTGGATGTAAATGATGAAAAGTAATGGTGATAGGTTTGAGCCCTCATTTAATAGTGGAGAGGTTAGGGAGCCTCTTTTAACAGAGAGAGAGAGAGAGAGTGAGGGTTTTGGGAAAGAATGAAAGTTCTTGAACCATTTGGAAGCTTGATGTTTATACCATGAACTAGCAGAACTATATGAAGGAGTACAATGGTATCTCCAGAGCAGATATCAATGGGGGAGCTACTACAGATCAAACATTAATGTCATTAACCATTCTGTGCTACACAGTCACACTTCTTGGTATACTTGTCCATTTGTCCCTACCTTTCATTTCATGAGAAGTCTCTCTGGTCCAGTCCACTATCCTGTTACCAAACAGCAAGTACAGGTTCTACATATATAGAAATGGAGATATGAACCTGCGAGCACTGAATTGCAGAAATCAAGGAAATTTCATACAGGCATTAAAGGCATTAATTGAGTCCATAATATTATGTATGTTTAAGTTTAGCCCAAGGTGATAATTCTTGCTTGCCATGCTCACTCTCTCCCTTCCCCTTTTCACTCAGTCCTGGCTTCCTCACGCCATCTTGATTACTTCTTGCCTGTATTTTTCAAATTGTGACTTACTCTTCAGCTTTTCCTCTCTCCTTTAAACCCACACTAACTGGACAAGATTATAGTGAAGTAAGTGTATTAATCCAGGAATCCGAAGGCTGTTAGGCCCCAGAAACCATGGAGTTCTAAATTCTATGATGGGCATTTAAGATCTACTTTCAAACCTTTTGAATCACTGATGGCCTGAACAACAATCATAACTAAGGAAATAATTTCAGTGTTATGCAAGTCTTCATGTCCCAATTTTACAAAAATAGTATTTCCCAAGAAACTGAGAAGACAAATGCTTACAAGGATACATAAAATCATAACTGTGAATAGTGCCTACCTCCCTACCAACCAAAAAAAGATAGACACTTTCCTTGTATTACATTGGGATGAAAATGAAAGAATAAATGGCTGCAACTAAGTAATTCAATAGTTTTTTCTTACATACAGAGAGCATGCCTCCATCCTCCCCACTTTCCTCAAAAGACATTCACCATCTGCATACCTCTTCGATGTCAGACTGGGACAATTTGAGCAAATAAATGGTCTCAATAACATATTACACCTTGATGCTGTCAGGCATATGTACACAACATGCTACCTAACCCTCTAAACCATAGCCACGTGTATACCTCTCTGATGTGTGATTGTGACAAAAGTGAAAAAAATAATGATAAATATAACGTAGTCCAACTTGCTGCTGCTAGATAGTACACAGCAATATTAGTGACCTTTTCTGCAAATCTGTGTGGTGATTGTGAGAAAAGTTAAAGAAACAATGATTGCTCTGCCTATAGCCTCCATATACCTCTCAACCTGGAAACATAAAAAATCTGGACAAAGACCCAGGAAAAATAGGTACAAATCTGTATGCTGATTAACATGAAACTTGCATATATAATTATGTAACCTCACCCACTCTAGTGGAATTATTGGATACCAACTTTTAAACGCAAACTGAAGAACAGACAACCAAACTATGATCATGAAAGACAAAATAAGCAGAAGAACAATAGTATTTTATTTATAAAAATATATGAACTTGTGCAAAACTAAAATACAATTTTCTTTTATAAAAATAAGATTAACTGCGGCTGTGCTTCAGCCTTCTTAATTAAATAACACAAAATATAAACCAGAACAAAACTGTTTTATTTATATTACTAACATATGAACTGCTATAAAACTTTGAACTTGTGTAAAACTAAAATGCAATTCTTTTATATAAAGATAAAAATAATTTGTACCCAGTACAGTCATACAATGTGACTCATGATCCAGTCCATTTAGAAACATTAAAAAAACAACAAATAATGACATAAAATAAATATCCATTCCTCACTAATACAAAATCAGTCATATATATCTTTATAGCTCAACTTTTTGCCTACTGTCTTATTACTTGGTCTTCCTGAATACTCAATAAAAAAGAGAAAAAAAATCTTGGTAAATGTATCATACAATTCCAAACTCTATACATTGCATATAAATGTATATAAAACAAATATTTGTTATATATCAGACTATGGCATTGTAATGTAAGCTGTTATTCCATTTTGCCATTAGTACATCGGCTCTGAAAGGACATCGATTTCATACTTTTATTCCAACAGTTATTCAGAGTTTAATTATAATGACATTTCTACTTCTCAGATATGAACCCAATAACAATTGAGGAAGAGAGGGTTATCCTATCCTATTCTATTCCACAGTGTTGTCTAAGTAATTTATTATATAGTTAACTCACTCATACATATACATAGGTGTATGGAAAGCTTTAATAAAGATTGCCCACCAGGACTGCCATACCCTTTTATCAATCTGCACAGGGATCCATTTTGAGCATCTATTAACAAACTGTACAAATTGGCCCTGCCACTGTGGTGGCCATGCTTCCCAGTAATCAAACAGAAAGCCTAACGAGGCTAAATATACAACTCTTAGTCACATGTATACTATGTATTCAGCTTTACAATGGGGTGGAGTTATACCAAGTAAGTAAAACCCTGCCTCATTCCTATGTGGTATTTGTAGGCATTGCTGGTTGACCATCAGACAGCAACAATTATTATTTCCCACATACCCACACAAACTGGGCATGACCATGTCATATGTAAATAATCTGCTGCTAGGGCAAAATGTCACCAACAGTGGTGTGTTGGTGGCCAACCACATTTATATAATCTATGAGGGGCATGTTGCCAGTTCAGTGTTAGAAGTCAGATTTGTTGATAACATTTATGTTAAATTGTGATGCCTAGTACAGTCCATTTCTAGACGCTGTATGTGTTAGTTAAGTGAATTTCATATTGATAATAAATAAAGAAGAAAAGTTTTGTATCACAGAAATCAAGTTTTTGATAATATTTGCGCTAAACTATGATGCCTACTACAGTCCATTTCTGGACACTATATGTTTTAATCTAGTGCATTTCATCCTTATAATAAATAAAGATGAACTATTTTGTATCACAAAGTAAGAAGGTGGCTTACCTATAAATACTTTCCCAGCCACAGGACTTTTACTTCAATACAAATTTTCAACTTCCATGTTTTACCTCCCAAATACTTCATCAGACTTAAGATGAAACTACATGCAGTACATCACATAAAACAATTAATGAAAATTAAAAACTACACAACTACTGTAGTAGGGTATATACATTTCAAAGACATACAAAATGGTAAAAAATCAGCTTAAGAAAAATTCAGAACTACTTCTTGAAAAAAGTGTTCCGAATTCTGATCTAAATGGGACAGAACAGTGTGATTCATGTAGCTGGCGATGCCCGGAGAATTTTTTATTTTTTTTGGATTGGAATGGCAGGTTCTTCTAGAGAGGGTAAGATATAGCCAAGTGTCGTTTTCTGACCAGGAAGTTAATCTCGTCTCGTCACCGACTCCTTTTCTTAATTCCTTGATTGTCCTGAAATAAAGATTCTGTTATCAAAATGGACTTCACTTGAATGTTGTATATGATGAAAGGCAATTGTGGGGCAAGAAAAAGGTAAGTGTAATATAATTCAATGGGGCAGAGCTGCACAGTAAAACATTTCTCCCAAAGTACATTCTCGCAGTGCCAGTCTTCTGCTAACACTCTTCATTTACTCCATTTTCTAATTATCATACCTGAGACCAATTATGACAGGTGCTAGGTGCTGTCTGTACACACACGCCTGCACACACACACACACACACACACACACACACACACACACACACACACACACACACACACACACACCTCCTTAACAGAATTGCCTTACCCGTACAAACTGCCATGATCCTTTCCACAT
Organism: Protopterus annectens; assembly: GCF_019279795.1. NCBI lineage: Eukaryota > Metazoa > Chordata > Ceratodontiformes > Protopteridae > Protopterus > Protopterus annectens. Next base: position 1,622,534,175 of record NC_056739.1, read on the forward strand.
AAGCACCTCCTTAACAGAATTATTATCCCATACAGACTGCTGTGATCCTCTCCACATAAGCAAGAATAAGAAGCGGTGAGGGACTTAACAGAATATTAGGTACAACATAAGCAAGCAGTGCAGTTTCTCTCCTTAACATCGCCTCCACATAACTTAAGTACAGCAATAGGAACAAAACATAAGCAAGCAAGTAGAAGCTTAACACTGCCATTTCCTCATACTGGATCCTGTTTCTCAAACACACAGAGCAGCCTTGATGTTTCTCACACTGCAATGCCATGAATAAGAAGTGAGCAAGACTCGAGCGAGGACTTAACAGAATATTAGGTACAATATAAGCAAGCAGTTTCTCTCCTTAACATCCTCTCCACGTAAGCAAGAATCGAGCCCGAATTAAGTACAACATATTAAGTACACCACAGAAAACTTAACACTGCCATTTTCTGAATTACCTGTACTGGATGCAAATGCCATTGCCGTTCATCTCGCATATAAGGCCATTTCTTCTCTCTCATAAGAAAAGTAATAGAAATCAATGCAGCAAAAAAAGATGTACACATGCGGTCCAAGTTATTTAAATTGAATATTGCCTTGTGAAGCTGCCGTCATAGCGCACGCCCTACACATGATGATGTCAGGAACAAATTAAAAACAAACAAAAAAAAAAACTCAAAATAAAACCTGGGAAATTTGGAAATTAAAAGGGCCACTCAGGAATTCGTGGCACCCCAATATTTTGCCCTGAAAAACGGAATTTGGTATGGTTGAGAGGTAAGGTATGCATATAAGCCATATCAACCTTCTGCGCTGACCTCTGAGCAAGACTAGATGAGGCCTAGGCCAGGGCAGAGAATGAATTTAAAGACTATATTATAAGGTTGTGTCAAAATCATTTTATATAGGTCTGGGACTGTAGGGGCCATTAGGCCCCCAGAAACTCTGAAGCTCTAGATGCTCTGTGATACATTTTCTGCCTTTTTTGAAAGATATTTACTTAACTGTTTTTTTACATCTATCCAGAAGAGTTATGCATGTGCCCCCAATACTGTGTGTTGACAGATAAAAATCTGTGATATTATTTTCACATACACACATATTCTCTGACCCTGACAAGTCAGATCTATCACAAGATACACACACACACACACACACACACACACACACACACACACACACACCATGCACCTTCTTTACAAAATACAGTCTTAGAATAAACATGACAAACAATTGTGATGGAACAGGAGGCGAATTTGACAGAAAGGTTAAGGTTTACAGTACAGAAAAATACAATGACTTAACTGAGTGAATATATTGTAGAGACTATTTACAGTTTGCAAAGAGTTTGTACTGATATATAGAGACAAGGTACATGACTCCTAAGAACCCAAGACCATCTAGCCTCAGCCAGCATTACATAGCATTACCATGGTGACCACTGTCCCTGTCTTTGCATCCTAACCATGTGGTTGGGAAGAAGTAGCTCATAGATTTTGTAAGCCACTGTAAGTTCTGTCTACCTGGTCAGCAGCATTTCACTGAGGTACAGAATAATGTGATATGGCTTCCATTGTGGAGTATCTGGGAAGGCAGCATTTGACAATGTATTGTATGTGTACAGTAGTCACATGTGTCAACCCTCCTCTCCTACAAGTTAAACCAATATACATCTGTGTATAGTTACAATGCCCAGCATTTATGTTAGGAACTTAAATTCCTCTGTATTGTCTTCCTAAAATAATAATAATAATAGTAATAATAATAATTATTATTTATTGCTTTTGGCGACCAGGGAAGTCTGACAGGGCTGTGGTAACCATTTTTCAGGATGCCCAGGGGGAAAAACTCCAGTAACAAAATAAGCAATTTTATACAACAGAGAAAAATGTAAAGCTTAACGTTACAATTTGGTCACACAATAACTGAAAGGCAGCTATACTAGAAAAAATCTTCAGTCAGTAAAATATATAGTCATTACATATCAGCATTGGAATATGCAGGGAAGTTTCATTTATGGGTTGGAGAAATAAGAAAGAGGTGATAAGTGGGCTGTGGACCTGGCCTACTCTGACCTACACCAGGGACACTTGCTAATGGTGGGAGGAGTATATGTGTCCCTGTTGGCCAGTGTTTGCCCACCATAAAGCCCAGCAGCAGTGGGTCAATAAGCTACTGTCCAGCCAGTGTCTAGTTGCCCAGCTTGGGTTACCTGGGATAGCTCTGTTGAGCGAAAGCTGGACGTAAAACCAACCAACCTGCCAAACATGAACTGAGAATTGCTACACTTAATGTAGGTTCACTGACAGGACTCAGCTTGGAAGTGGATGACATGATGATATGGAGGCGGCTGGACATCCTATGTATCCAAGAGACGAGATGTAAGGGCAGTGCAGCAAAGCCACTTGGTTTGGGATCCAGACTGTACTACCCAGGAGGGGGACAGACTAGAAATGGTGTAGGAACTGTGGTGAGAAAGAGGCTTCAGAAGATAGTGAGGGCTATCATCAGAATTAATGATAGACTAATGGCAATCAGACTCCATTGTAATGGTAGGGCAGTATTCATAATCTCAGCCTATGCCCCACAGCAGGGTTGTGAGGCAAAGAGTGCATTCAGACAGCAGTTGCAAGACCTACTAAATAAAGCACAACAACATGAAATGGTGTTGATAATGGGTGACTTGAATGCACATATCGGGGCAGACAAAATAGGATATGAGGACTGCCTGGATCCACATGGGTGGGGCAACAGGAATAAAGAAGGAGAAGCCATTCTAGACTTCTATCTGGCAAATGGCTTGATAGTAGCCAACACATGGTTTAGAAAGAGAGACAGTCACAAGATCACATACAAGAGTAGCCAGCATGCAACTCAGGTAGACTTCATCCTAGTAAGGAAAAGGCACTGGGGTAGAATCCATGATTGCAAAGTCACCCTCAGTGAAACAGTTGGCCCACATCATAAACCACTAGTTGCCACAATCAGCTGAAAGCAGTGGTCAGAGAAGGCTCTAAGATCAACAGAGACCTGGCTGAAGACCTGGAAGTTGACTGGAGAGAAAGTACAATAGTTCAAGGAATTACTCAGGGCTCTAGCACTCCAAGAAGAGGAGGAAATAGGTGGAGTTAAACAAGAATGACGGTGCCTAAAAGCAGCATGTGTTACGACTACAGAACAGATATGTGGCGAGCCAAGTGTGGAAATAAGGTACATAAGGAAAGCTGGTGGTGGAATGCGGAAGTCCAGGAAGTCATCAAAAGAAAGAAGGAGTGCAGGAAGAAGTGGGAGATAGAAAAGACTGATCAGGCTAGGAAGGGCTTCTGGTTGGCTAACAAAGAAGCTAAGAAAGAAGTTGCAATAGCAAAGAATAGGGCATCAGAGGCACTCTACCAACTTCTGGAAAGTGACTCAGTAAGTGGCACAAAGAAACTGTATCAGGTTGCAAGGCAAAGACAGAAAGATAAAAAAGATAGTCAGACTCCCTTCATAAGGGATGCCAGCAACAACCTGCTCACCAGTCCACAGGACATCAAAGGCAGATGGAAGGAGTATTTCCAGCAGCTTTTGAATGAAGAAAACTCCACAGAAGCTGTATTGCCCTAGAAACAGCCTACGATGAGAGAAGAAGAGGAGCCCACCCTAGAAGAAGTAATAATAGCACTAAGGAAAATGAAGTCAAGGAAAGCAGCAGGCTCAGATGAGGTCACTGCAGAGATGATAAAGATACTGGGTGAGATAGGGGAGACATGGCTCCTGATGGTACTAATAGCAGTGAGGAGAGAAAGGAGATTCCAGATGACTGGAGAATAAGCATACTTATGCCAGTGTACAAGAACAAAGGAGACATCCACAACTGTAGGCAGTACAGAGGCATCAAACTCCTATCACATTGTATGAAAGTTCTGGAGAGGGTGCTTGATAAATGGATACGCAGAGTAGTAGAATGTAAGATGGCAGATGGGAGATGACCCAGTGTTTGCCATGAGACAGACACATGAGAAGAGCTAGAGATGAGGAAAGAGTTCAACAGTACATTCCCAGACTTGGAGAAAGAATATGACAAGGTCCGAAGAAAGATGATCTGGGCAGTACTGTGGTGGTTTGAAGTCCCGAAACATTGGTAGAATTAGTGCAAGCTATGTACAAAGACCCAATGGCTCAAGTACAAACAGTGTTCAGCCTCACAGAGGGGTTCCCAGTTGGGGTGGGTGTACATCAGGGTTCATCTCTGAGCCCAATGCTGTTCATACTGGTGATGGACTACATTAGCGAGCAGGTCAGAAGGGATAGATCAACAAAGTTGCTGTATGCAGACTATGTGGCATTACAGGAGCTAGGACTTCAGCAAAGGATAGGAGAATGGAATGCAAAACTGAAGGCACATGGGATGAAACTAAGCACAGATAAGACAGTGGTAATGGCATCAAATTGGGGAAATGAGAATAAGCTGAGAATAGAGATAGAAGGGAAGATAGTGGAACAGGTAAACAGCCTCAAGTATCTGGGAAGGGTGGTTGAGGAGAAAGGAAGTCTGAATGTAGAGGTCAAAGCTAGAATCAGAGGGGCTGCAGCCAACTGGCATAGAGTGTCAGGTGTAGTCTATGACAGAAGATTGCCAAAGAAGCTGAAAAGTAAGGTCTACAAGACAGTGGTTCGACCAGTACTACTGTATGGTACAGAAATCTGGGCAGTAAAGACTGAACAGTTGAAGAAGCTAGAGGTGATGGAAATAAAGTGCCTGAGAAGGGTGGTACAATGCACACTGTGGGACAGACGAAGGAATGACAACATAAGAGCAGAAGCCAAAGTAGCTCTAAATTCAGAAAAAATTAAAGAGAACAGATCACGATGGTTTGGATATGTGCAGAAAAGCAGAAGACAATCTGTTGAGGAAGCTTTGGGACAGACAGGAAGAAGGTAAGAAGAAGCGCGGACAATGATCAAAGAGGTGGATGGATTGTGTGAAAGAAGATCTCGACAGTCAGGCATGAGTGTTGAAGAAGGCACTGAATCGAGAGAATTGGTGACAGTTAACATGATACTCCGACCCAATGTAGAAAAAATGGGAAAAAGGGGGCTGATGATGATGAGAAATAAGAAAGAGGTGGTGTGGAAGATAGGAATAGAAAGCAGAGAGGAGCTAATAAGAGTAGAAAGCAAGAGTAGGAGAAAAAGTGAGTGGTGTGCACGTTTGTTAGGTAATGTACAGAAAAAGAAAGTTGTAGTGAAGATGAGGTAGGTATAGAAGGCAGTGAGCATCAGCTGGAATTCTGCTGAAGGGAAAACTTGTCAGGTGTAAGTGGTGACAACAGAAGTGGCAGTAAGGGCAAAGGCAGAAAAGACAGTAGGAAATTTACACTGAGAATTTGCTTTGTTGGGGTATATAGAGGTAATGAAGGTGTGCAAGGGCCATTAAGAATAACTAAAGTTTGTATAAATGAAAATCTGATAAAGCTAAGTATCATGTACACTGAAAATCAAGTCCAAAGATAACTGACATCATTACCAAAACCAATGGAAACTAATTCAACCACTGTATTTTTCAGGGAAGCTATGCATTCTGTATCAACCACACCATTTGACTGACATCTACTAAGTCTACAATTGCACAACCATGTAGAAGTCAAAACTCTGTGAACTGGGCTGTTCTATAATAACTCAGTTCATATCATATGAACTGCACATGTACTTCAGACTTACCTAATCTGGGGAATTACATGACTGTTAGCAAGGACCCCACTTCGGCAAGCCCATTCCCACTCCATCCAAACCTGCTGCTGTAAAGGAAAATCATGACACTCCAGTATACTAACACACTGAGGTCTAGAAATCACTATAACATTTAATATAGCTCTTTAAATATAATTCATAACAACATTACAGAATTCGAACATTACTTAGCCCACGAAAGTATCACATGAATACTTTGAATGTTAACAGCTGAGTTGTAAAACAACACTGATTAATAGATACTCAAGCCAGCCACATAAACAGCTGCAATTTCACAATTCTGAACATCTATGACAGACAACTCAGTTTTAATTCTATTGAAAAATGCACTCAGACTGAAAAAAATTCTCTTATTTCGGAAATATTATACACAGGCAGCTGCAAAAGCAGATCCTTTCTTTCAAGGATTGTATTATTTTTTGCCATGAATCCATGACTTTCAACCCAGACCTGGCAATATGGCTCCTTAGATGTGATTGAATTGTCAGGATTATCTGACCAGAAACTTATCCTCACATTCCTAAAAGTCATATTGCCAAGCTGAAAAGGAAAAAAAGTTAAAAATAGAATGTGCCACCAAAAATGACACAGTTGAGAAGAAAACACTAAAGAGGGAACTTTTCTCCCCTAACCCCCTTGGTAAATAGGTGGTTCCCTGTGCTGAAGATCTTTGTAAGATTGATAAATATTTCCCCTGTGAGTTGATGCTTATCCAGTACCATAGGGACAAGATGGTTGTCATAGTACTTTTATTTGTCCAAATACATGTTACTAGGCTTTGGATGGAAATAAATTCAGAAAATTGATTGCAAGCTTTTTTTTTTTCATAAGAATTTCCCCAGGGTGGAGACAATTAATTTCGGCCTAAATTCTGAACTTAATTTTGACCTAAATTCTGAACTAGTGAGATAGATTTTAGTCTTTGGAATGATTATATATTGGCCTCTTTCCATAAAGTAGGGAAGATGTTTTGAGAGAGGCACAGGCAATACGTCTTTGAAGGAGTGAAGAATATACTAACTACCTGCATTTATAAACCAGAGGTGTAGATCCTTAGAGACTCAAGGATAATCTGTTGGGATTTTATGGCTTAATCATGTACTTAGACTGAAAAGAATGGGTGAATAGCATGGATCTACTTTATACTGTTAAAAAAGCACTTACATGAAATTCACAGCATTGAGACCACTTTGCCAAAACGGCATGTTATCGAACACCCGGAACATCACAGTTTCACTCTGGAAAACTAACCACTTGTCCACCAACACAGAAAAAACAAACCAAAACAAATCACACTCAATCATGTGGGGGCTTTGACCCCCCCCCCCAGGTGGTGGACTGCACCCCCCCACATACCCTCCCTAACTAAATACATCAACTCTGAGATCGCACTATAGTGGGGAATAGGGCAAAGTTCGCCATGGTGGCCCAGTGGTTAGTTTTGCAGAGTGAAATTGCAACGTTCCGGGTGTTCAATAACATGCCATTTCAGCAAAGTGGTTTTGACGTTTTGAATTTCACATGTTTTTTTGCCAATATAAAGTAGATCCAAATAGCATATATGGTCACTGTCACAATACAAGACAAGATTTTGCATTGGTATTGATCCACAACATTTCAATAAAGTGTACTACCCAATGCTTACAGCTGAATGCTAAATGCTAACAAATCCATTAAATTAAACATTACGCTCTTTTCATTATTAGATTAAAAAAAGCTAGATAGTCGAAACCATTTGAAAATTTGTGTATTTTTATACACTGTTAGGAAGGTGGAAAATACATTAGACTCTGTTTGCCATTTTCCTATCACCACAGGTGTTTCAGTAACACTAGACATGTGACTCCGCTAGGCTCTACTAGAAAAATGTTTGCATTTGGTCATTCTCCCAGCAGCTTTTCTTTATCTCTCACTTCACATTCCTCTTATCATTTTGGTAAACCTTCTTTTGCACTTCTTCACTAACTACATCCATTTTTGTAAATTGCCTATAAAAGTGAATTCGGCATTCCGGGAGTGGCAAAAGCAAAACCCTTGTTTTTACTGTGACCAGTACTACTGTATGGTACAGAAACCTGGGCAGTAAATGCAGAGCAGATGAGAAAACTAGAGATGATGGAAATTAAGTGCCTGAGGAGGGTGGTAGGATGCACACTGTGGGACAGATGAAGAAATAAGGACATAAGAGCAAAAGTCAAAGTAGCTTCAGTTGCAGAAAAGATCAAAGACAACATATTATGGTGGTCTGGGCACATGTGCAGAAAAGCAGAAGGCAATCTGGTGAAGAAGATTTGGGACAGACTGGAAGAAGGTAGGAGAAAAGAGGGCATCCAGCAAAGAGGTGGATGGATTGTGTGAGAGAGGATCTCCAAAAGCCAGGCATGAGTGTTGAGGAAGGCAAGAGTGTGGCACTGAATCGAGAACGATGGCGACAGTTAACACAACACCCTGACCAAATTCAGAAAAATGGGAGAAAGTGGGTTGATGTTGATAATGATGATGATGTGTCAAATACCTTATGAAAATTTAGGAAAATTCTATTTACTTGCCTCCATCAGTCTACTTCTAATGTTAAAGCAGCGAAGAACAAACTCAAGAGGTAGCACCATGGTTCAGGTTAAAGACACTTTATTCGATAAAACAATAAAAAATGTGTAAGCGTTTTCTCATTCAACAAAACAAATGCTTTTTCATACATATCCAAATTATTACATCTTCATTTTAAATACTGGTATCAACCATGTAAAATAATAAATGCTTGTAAATGCATCACTAAATACTGATATTTATACATCTTCTTCTTCGGCTTTTCCCAGTTAGGGGTCGCCACAGCAGATCACCTGTCTGCTCATGATTGGCAGTAGAGTTTTACAGTGTCAAGTTGCCAGCCCAGTGCACAACCTTCCATGGAAGGCACACACACGCACACACTCATGCCTAGGGCCAATTGAGAGTGTCCAATCCATCTACAGCATGTCTTTGGGATGTGGCACCCGGAGTACACCCACGTGACCACAGGGAGGACATGCAGACTCCGCACAGAAGGCACCCTAGCCGAAGAACGAACCAGAGAACCTCTTGCTGCGAGGTGACAATGCTAACCGCTGCACCACCGTGGCCGCCCACTGATATTTATACATCAAATATACTAAAGTTTTAAAATTGTTAATATACAAATAATGATTAAAATGCTATTTATTTGTATATTAACAATTTTAAAAGTTTAGTATATTTGATGTATAAATATCAATATTTAGTGATGCATTTACAAGCATTTATTATTTTACATGGTATAAGTGTTTTTGTTCTTGATTTTAAAGTTCTGTTAATGTGGAGAGGGAGATATGGCTTCATGATGGATTGATATAATAATAGTTATTACAATGGGTTAATTAGAGTAGGGATATGATTGGTTGATACCAGTATTTAAACTGAAGATGTGATAGTCTGGATATGCTGAAGAAACGTTTGTTTTGTTGAACGCGAAAGCGCTTACATTACACATTTTTTATTGTTTTATCGAATAAAGTGTCTTTAACCCAAACCGTGATGCTACCTCTTGAGTTTATTCTTTGCTGCTTATACGGTTTTTTCAGAGAGGTGCTTTGTCCTCATACTACTTACTTCTAATGTTAGCCAATCAGAAAACTGTAACACGTCTGTCAAAAATCTCAGTCGGTAAATCCATGCTAATGCTTACTCAGTATCTCAGTGTACTGACAGATTTAACCTACCTGCTTCTGAGAACTTGCTTGAGACTAAAGGTGGGTAAGCCTGGGAATTTTGAATGAGCTGAGCCAAGGGTCTGACTTGGCTGTTACAGCCCACTAAGGGCTGAGCCAGATTTTTTTTGCTTAAACACTATAGTTACAGCCAAATACACATTGACATTGGCAGCATTCACTCATTTATGAATACCAGTAGTATGCTCATTAAACTTCCTATCAGCTTACACACAGCCACCCCCATTCACTGTGCCCAAGCTACAGATCTGCTGATAATGAAAAATAGGAAAAAAAATTATAATAAGCAAAATACATAGGTACACCACTTTGCAAGCAGTACCAAAAATATTGCCTTGGCTAGCAGGGATAAAAATCCCCCCTTTTGGTCTAATGCTACTTTAGTGCATATTAGTTTCATCAGACATTAAAAGAAATGGTCAGACAGTCCCATCTACATACACTGACAAACTAGGATAACAAAAGCCCCATGAAATGCTGGATTTTGTTAGCTTTATGTAAGAAGCCATATTTCAGATCCCTTAAGGCAGCCCATAGAATGTGAGTGCCCAGAGTGTATTTTACCAGCTTCCAAGGACTTGAAATGTGGTAAGATACTTTAGCATTGTAAGAAAGACAGCAGGTAGAAGCCAAATGTCCTTCTGAAGTACAAGGAACTTTAAAAGCATTTAGACACTTCATTCTGTCACAGTGTGCATTTATAAATGTGTCAGAATAAAGTTCTAACAGCTTTTAAATGCTGTTTTACCTTCTGACACTGTTCTTTGCCAGCCAGCTATGTCTGTAGTGCAAGACCTGATTGTAGCAGCACTTTGGGTACTTAACACACTTTGTTAATCAGGTTAACATATAACCTATAAGCACTGTAATGATTGTGTCTTGTAGTAGGGAAGTACTTGTTTATCTTTTTCTTGATATTGCAGTATAATGGTCAGCATGCCATATACTACATATACATTCTCCATTCTTTACATTATGAAAGAAATCAGTAGACTACAAACAGTCTAAACTGGGTCCTTCTAAAATTAATATTAGGAAAAAACAATTCCTTACTTATTTAAGCAGAGTATCTTCCTTCTCCTTCATATCTTTCTAAATTTAAATTCCTAATCTCTGATATAGTCTCAGCTAGCAACTTCAGTAAGAAAGGACTCTGCAGCAAAAACAGACATCTGATTGTCTTAGGGGATTTCAATACTAATTTCTAAGGTCCTCTCTGAAATAGCATGTCTGAATTTCTAGCTAACAAGGACTGATTGCAGAAAAAGTCACTCAATATCACCACCCTTTGTGGCATACCAATAGAAACAACCAACGCCTTCAAATACCTCAGTTTGTGGCTAGACCAGTCACTACCATTCAATATCCATTTAGAAAAATTGTTGGGCAAAACATAAATTACTTCTATTCTGGGAAGGGAAAATCTTACCCTATCTGTCCAAATCAACCAGGGCAGGTATAGGCAAAGGAGTCCTTCTGGCCCAAGTTGAATATGGGGGTCTATAAAACGCTATTGAATGGACTAAATAGCAAATGCTATTTAGTCGATCCGATACTGTCGAAATGGCAAAATAGCGAAGTCACGGAACATCAAATTTTTTCCCAGGGAAAAAATTTGGTGGGCCATCTTCCGGACTTTGCCATTTCCTCCACTATGGTGCAATCTTGGAGTTGGTATGCTTAAGTAGGCAGGTGTGGGGACAAAGCCCCCCACTTAAATTTGTGTTTAAGTTCATTTTTTTTTTTTACGGAGCAGCAAATTTTTTCCCTGGGAAAAAATTTGCTGTTCCGTTTGTTCGATATTTTGTTGTTTCGATATTATCGGTACAATAAAATAGCGTTCGCTGTTTACATCATACGATAATATGATATAGACGCAAATATCAGCTTACTCACAATAGCCAAAGCCTCTAAGAAAAACACCTCCATACTACAGACTATAGAAAATGAAATCTGTCACTTCATCACTAACTCACACTCTAATGAACACCACTGCTTCACCCTCAAAAAAAAAAAGTGTTTCCTAGTGCAACACAGAATGGACATAGGTTCTGTCAGCTTCAAACTTCTCCATTCTAGCTGCCAAAACTTTAAACCAAACGCACACTACAGCCTGAGATGCTTCTCCCAAACAACCCTCACTCCATCCCCCACAAACCAGACTGCCTCTGCACCAACTACTCTTTGTCTATCCTTGCTCCTAAAACATGGGAATCCCTCTCCAAATGCCTAAAGGAACTACAGTCCCCTTTCCACTTTCAGAGCTAAAAACTTCCTAAACGCCAAATCAAACTGAATGTGCCACACAGCAGGCCATGTCACATAACAGACTCTCAGCCTCTATCCTTATTTTCTCTCTCAGCTATTAAATCTGACTAACTCCCGCACCATCCCCTGCCCTGATAATCATTATCCTGCAGCATTTCACCATGATGTATGCCCGAAATATCATGCAAATTGTAAAATTTGCATTTCTCTCATAATTGTTGCTACTTTCATTACTTGCTACAGTGTAATTTTTGTTATATATTGTTATTTTCTGTTCTGTTTTTGATATGTACAGCTTACTGCCTCTCTATTTTCTTTTTTCTTCTTCTTTGTGAACTATATCACTCTGGTAGTACCTGTACATTGTCAGTTCTTATCTGTGTATAGTAAAGTATGATAAAATAAGATAAAATAAAACAGCAGACTATATCCAGGATAAATACACAATGCATCATTCTATAATATGTACTTGCATTTTAAAACTTATATATATTTATTGGACAGTTTGCATTTTACACAGCAGTGTGGTAGTAATTCATTACATACATATGTGCACATTACAGTTGCAGTAAGGTATACTACAACAGTTTGCTGTTGTACTGAGTATTATTTAATTTTATTGCTGTCCCAGTAATAGTTACACTTGATTTCATCTAAGTGCTGTTTCAGTTTTTCCCTGAATATTTTCTTATCTGCCAGTTCTGTTATTTTATGAAAGTGAGTTTCATGCTACTAAAGTTTTTTTTTGAAAGATCTTTCTCTTATTGTAAGGCTGAGTTTGGGTCTTAGTAATTTTGGGGCTAGCTGTCTTGAGAGTAGAAAATAATTTACTTGTTTTATGAATATGTTTGTCAAGAGTTAAAATATAGTTCAATAATTTTAAAGTTATACATTTGGCATCAATGTAGCCCAAGCTGTTATGGGTAGGAACATAGGAACAATGTTCAGCAAATGATCCTGCGGACCATAAGATGCTTAGCCATACATGTCCTTAAGTCAACTCACTTTATAGTTCTTGCCAGCCTTTTCAAGAACTTAATAGTCATCACTTCCTAAATCAAGCAGGGCTGTACATGCTAACCCTGGTGTGAATTTGTGACTGCCCATCTAGTCATAAAGATTATATTTTGAGTTAGTCAAAGTTGGACTTTGATGTGTAGCAGTAACTTAATCCAGAATCTAGGTATATATGGAGTTATTAACTTATCCCTCCACTGAGTTTTCTTTCTTTCTTTGTTGGTGTAGATTTAGGTGCCTAATGTGGGTACTTTTAGAGACACTGGTTTTATGAAGAAATAGGGGGTCAAATTGGATTTGTTTTTTCATGACTCAAAAAGGTCACCTCGGAGCATACTAATTATAAGGACAGCCATGATAATCTGTCAGGATAATTGAATGATTTAATGCCTTTAATTGTCTTAGTACAAAACCTTTGGATCTTTTCCAGCTGAGTGATATGGTTGGCTTTGTACTTATCAAAGGGGATGTTGTATTCAATGATGGGTTTGATAAGGGAGGAGTACAGTTGTAGGATGATATCTTTGGATCTTGAAGATATTCCCTTGGAAACTAACTGGGTCAGATAAGAAGAGTTTCTGAGTATGGCGGAAAAATGATGATTGAATGATAGAGAGTTGACTGCATTAGTACTGTACATGTCTGAAGAGGTGCACCATTTATAACATATGAGATGGGAGTGAATTTTTTTTTCTCCTGAACGCTACTATGCTGCACTTCTATGCATTTACTTAAGACCATTTCCAATTCACAGGGTATGTGCATATTCCAGCCCTTAGCTGAGCTGTTTATTATCAGTGGAAGGGCAGATAACAATGCCCATCTTACAGTCATCAGCAAACTTAGTCAACCATGCTTTTGGGATGTTGGCAGCCATTTTATTTTATTTAATACTAAGCAGTGGTATTCTCCACTTTGGGATTTGTTTATTTATTTACTTTGGTAACTGGATAGAGGGTTGGTCAGAGTGAATATTTTTAACTACAACGTGGGTCACAAATTAGCAAATTCATTTAAAGATTTCTCTTTTCTTATAATAGGAAACAATTTTTATACAAGTTATACTATTGCAAGAAGTTGATAATCTAAATCAATTCAAAAAAGCTACTAAAAATTTACCTTTTATCCCAGCTTATACTCAGATCAGGTGACATTCGGATAATCCCAGGACCCAAGTTCTAACCACAAATTAACACTACTCAACGTTCATCAGGGGTGAAGATCTAAAAATAATTTGTCATGATATATATATAGCATTAACAACAAATTGAACAATCTGAAAGCATGGATACTGAATAAACAACCACATATAGTTCCACTAACAGAAACATGGCTAAAATACGACTTTTGTCTATCACATTTAAATCAGTCTAACTATGCTGTGGAGAGTGACATTTATTTATTTATTGGCATTTGTTTACCAGGAAAATTTGACTGGGTAATAAGTACCCATTTTTAGCAGAGGCCCAAGGAGAAAAGTTCTACATTTCTCTGCTTTATATAGATTTCTGAAATATTTCTAATACCTCTACAGGATCTCTGGTTATTTTCCTTGTTACAGGCTGGCAATAACCCTTACTACTTTATGTTGCTTGAGCCATTGTGCTAAAAAGCTTTTATGCTATGTAGTTATCAAAACAGTTAGCTGTCTCTCTAAACTCATGCATTTTATTAAGGTAGTCACTTATCTTCTCTTTAGCAGACTGTATTTGTGTCTCTTCTTGTTCTCTGAGATTCTCCATATTCTGCAATACTTTAACCTTTGTCAGTCCCTCTGAATAATTCTTGTTACTTCTTAACCATATATCTTTTTCTTTTATTTTTACTCTATTTTTAAACTCCACTTTCATTTTATCCCACTCCCTAGCTATATTTTCTGAAGAAATCTCTAACTTCCCTATTATACCATGACCCTCCAAAAACGTGCACGCTGATTGGCCAGCGTGCGCATTGTAAATTGAGTTATACTAATGGAAAAAAGGTCCGGTCGCCCGGACTTTTTTCCATTAGTATAACTCTACTTTTAAAACACTGTCTCGCTATGTTAAATGGGTTTAACATAGCGAGACAGCTTTAAAATAAGCAACGGAGATCTCCGTTGCTTATTTTAAAGCTGTCTCGCTATGCTAAACCCATTTAACATAGCAAGACAGGTTTTAAAAGCAACGGAGAAAGCAAGATCTCCATTGCTTTTTTACTGTTCGCTATGTTAAATGGGTTTAACATAGCGAGACAGTTTTAAAATAAGCAATGGACATCTCCGTTGCTTATTTTAAAACTGTCTCGCTATGTTAAACCCATTTAACATAGTGAAAACAGTAAAAAAAGCAATGGAGATCTTGCTTTCTCTGTTGCTTTTGCCCAGCTCTGATGTACTGCTCCAGGCCGCGGATGCCAGACATCTGCGGAAGGGCAGTAAACAGGCATTATACTATGCCATTATTTAAGAAAAGTAATAGTTTCTTTTCTTAAATAATGTCATGATATAATAGCAATAACCCACTTCTGGGTGTGGGTAATGCTGTATTTACCCACGGTTGAATTTGTGAGTATCATCAAAATCTAACACATGCTTAGAGAAAGAGCTCCCAATAAAACAAGAAAAAAGAAAAAGACGCTCACACAGCAGGCAAGGGAGGCAGAACATGAGAGCGGATACACCGACCAAACAGAAGAGACTGAACTCACTGAAACGGTAGGAAGTAATTTTATTTTTAATTTATCTTCTTACCCACTTACATTAGAGCAAACTGCAGTCCTTAATAAAGGACTTTCATTCATTCCAGCAACTACTACTAATTTAATAGATGTATTGTTGGATTTGCGATTATTTGCTAGGAAATTAATGTTGTGGGTGACTTTTCCAAAAGGGAAAGAAATGTTTAATTTATTTAAGAAGCATAGTGTGTTTACACCGATTTTCATCAGCTGTAGAAGCGTTTACTAATATGTGTGAGAAGGACTCAAGAGCTGGCTATATGTCTAGAAGCTATGAGACTGAATTTTATAATCTAACAATTAATGAAACAATAGCACTGCATGAACTGACTAAGATGCAACAGCTAAGTATCAGGCTGGCTGATAAAGGAGGTGGATAAGAGTGACTATACTGACAAAATGATGGCAATGTTAACAGATGAAGGTGTATACTTAAAATTACAGACATATCAAATCACTGGTATTATTAATAAAGTTAATTTCTGTTTATATGATTTACATTAGTACATTAGTACATTAGACTGGTCAGATAGACTATGATTTATACACTTATTTTACAGTGGACCATCCCTTGATACCTACAATATATGGCTTGCTGAAGGTTCATAAGGATGCAGCCAAGCCACCCCTTCAACCAACTGTGTCAGGGAGAGGGTGGCTGACAAAACCACTATCAATCTATGTGGAAAAGCGGTTGAAGCAGCCCCTAGACTTGATTGAAAGTATCCTGAAGGACTCTAGGGGTCGACAATATCAGGATGTTCCTTGTATCTGAGATGACATTTTTGAATTCTAGAATAGAATTTATTTGTGCTTTATTACAGATGATCTTGGAAAATAACATCTTTTCATTTGAAACTGACTAATTTTTGCAGAAATTAGGGTTGGCTATGGGAACAGTTTGTGCTAACTCATATGCCAACCTAGTTCTTGCTCAGTGGGAGAAACAGTCTATTTTTTCTAATGTTTTATTTGTTAGTTATGTGAAGTTCTACAGACGTTTTGTAGATTACATCTTTTTTGTTTGGCAAGGGCCTTCCCATATTCTAGATCAGTTTGTTGTTATCTACAGAACACGATTTCCTGTCTTAGTTGTACTATGCATAGCTCTGTGACATGTATTGAATTTTTGGACATAATGATTAACATTGATGATTTATGTACCTTATCAACTAGCATGTACAGGAAACCCTGTAAGAAAAATAATATTTTACATAATACGAGCATGCATCCCGGACACATTGCTAGAAATGTAGTTAAGAACCAAGTGTTTAGACTAATGCATGTACATACTGATGCTTCATCTTTGAGCAGAGCCTTAGACACTTTACGCATTGGACTATTGCAAAGGGGATATAGTATAGGAGTAATAGAGTGGGCCATAGAAGAAGTTAATATGAAAGGAGTTATCCCGTATTATTTTTCTAAGAAAGCTGAGACACAATGTATTAATCCACAGCTAGCCAATACGTTTGATAAAAACAGAATGGTTCTAACTTATTCCAGCAATATTAATTTTGTGTGTGACATTATGAAAAAGAATTGGCCAATTTTAATGACGGATGACAATATAAGCAAAGTTATTGGTGATACTCCTTAATTTGTCTTTAGGAATAATAAAACTTTAAAACAATGCCTATGCTACAAACAATCTAGGCCTTCTAGGATACAGTCTGAACGTCAATGCATTTATGCTTGTAGGTCTTGCAAGGCATGTAGATTTATTTGGTCCACCACTTCCATTATTCATCCTAGGGCATTTAAAGACATCAATTTCCATTTTTATGCAGACCATAACAGTGGTAATCTTATTTATATGGCACATTGTACAGCATGTGAAATGTTCTACATAGGGAAGACAAATCGTACCCTTAGGGAGTGTATACTGCAGCATGTTGGTGATATAAGGAATGGAAAATCTACTAATGCACTAGCTAACCATGTGCTAGATTTTGATGACACTCACAAATTCAAGTTTTTAGTTCTGCAGCAATTTAACATTAACATCAGAGAAGGTGATGTCAGTAATGAAACTGAATTTCTGGAGCTGAAATGGATCTTAGACTTTAGAGCAGATGTGGCTCCAGGGCTTAACAGTGCTATCTCTTTAAAACCTGCTTTAAAAAGAAGAGGTCTGAATCACTGATTCATATCATATGACTAATGTTTTCATTCTGATTGGCCAAAAGGTTGCTTTTAAATGGTTGGTTTGAGTGTGTATTTTATGGTCTGTAGAAGCAAATATAATTTCAGTCTAGGTTAGCCCAGTTTTTGTACCTTGGGAAATATGTAAATTCTTTTCAAGCTCCTACTACTGAATTCACATCTTCCATACCAAATATTTTCATAAATTTTCTTTAAAAAATTACCCTCTTTAGTTATATTTTCCCCTCTATGCCCCCAGATACATCCTCACTGTAGCAAATCACATTCCAATCCCAACCTATAAGTAATATTCCTTGCTGAAAACGGATTTCTCCCAAAATTTTCTTTAGCTACATTGTAGTAATTTTAGGTGGAATATAAATACATGCCAGAGTAATCCTCCTCCCTTGCAAGTAGTTCAGTACTACTTAAAATCTACCATTATTATCTTTTTCCTCTTCTATCACTATTGGAGCTCCTCTAGCAATTAAAGTACATACTCCCATTTTCCTTAGTCCCAGATATTCCTCTAAATAAGCATCCTGAAATCCTTTCTTTATGAAATTCACATGCTCATTTCTTTCCAAATGTGTCTCCTGTGGTAAAGCTATTTGCACTCTGCATTTCTTAATATAATTCACCACTCTTTCTTTCTTGTGTATACGTGAGACCATTTTTGTTCAAAGATAATATGGAAAGTGTTGCCATTATGATAAGTGGTTATTATTCCCACCTATTATATATAACAGGTTTTAAAAATGTTTAGTTTCAGCGTTTGTGTTAAATACATACACTGCTGTTTGGCAGGTTAATCTTTTATACAGTTGTTTCTTGACGTATCCATTTGAACCTATGACACATCTTACAAGATGTTTTGTTTTAACAAAAGCCCTCAAACAAAAAAAAAATACCCCAGAACATCTCCATAACCTATTAACTTGATACAAATACACAAAAATATGTACATTTTCAAATATTGACATTTAACCATCCAAGTAGGAACAATTATCCCAGATTGGCAGCTACAGTCACAGGTTTTATTTGACCTATAATGAAGGTTATCCATGCTAAGATGCATGATACAGCCTGTGCTTCTACTTACGCTAAGTGCTGTATGTTTTTGTTTTGTCTTGTCTTTATTCCTCTCCCAAATGTAGAAAACAACTAGAATGCTTTCAGAAAACATTAACTTTCTTATTGCACTCTTATCAGCTTATCCCCATAGAAACATGACCAGCTACAAGCTTCTCATGTTGCAGTTTGAAGATTTGTTTGCTAAAGGAAAACTTAATGGCATTTAATGTTCTTTTAGTTACTTGCTGCTAATTAAAAATTCTTGTTAGATCAAGCCAATGGCCTTAATCTAGCCATTCCCCTATGGAAAAGTAAGAAAAAGCATATCAATTTTACTTATTTCATGCTCTATATACTTTTACAACCAGTCCCTCACCTTAACAATTTAAGAGTACAGCCTATTATTTAAACATACTGTTGTCCAGGCTTTCTTCTCTACATTTCTTAAAACTAAACAAGAAGAAGGAAACAAGAACACACATGTACTTTAGTATGCCTATTACACACAAAATAACTGAAAATTATTTAATATATAACATGCAGTATATGTCATGTTTTAGAAAACTATTGTTAAGAACAAAAATTGTTTTATTTACAGTTACCTCTATCTCTCCTCTTCCCCTGTCTTTAATGCTTTAGTGACATAAAGTATGGCAAATGCTTTGGAGTCCCCTATATATTTAACACAGTGAAAAAAGTCCAATATTTATAGGTTTTCTTGTTCTGCCATATTATACATCTATGACTGATGCTTTGTAATCCCACATTTATTCATTAAGTTCCAAGTTGCTTGTTTTCTTCCTGTTAATCTTTATCTCCCAACTCCAGTCTATAGTTTGTTGAAATGTACTCCTGTATGTTACTCTGTCTCTCAAGCATTTTCCTTTGGAACATTGGAAAAGGTTTCACTGGCATGTCTCTCTATGAGCTTTATTATGAAAAGAATAAGAAGCATCAAAAAATGACTAACCCTCCAGGAAAAATTATTCCAAAGATAGATGGCTACAACTGCTTTAATCCCACACCTGCTTCTCAACATTCCCTGCTTGTTGGAATAAATGTACTCCTCTTCTGCTTGTTGTACAGTGATTAATCATTTTCCATATACACTGTACTGTCTCCAACTTTTAGCCACAGTTTTGTCAGAATCAACTCTTTCTCCTAGTACCCTTGCATATTTACTGCTAAAGGTCTGGGATGTTTTCTCATGGCCAGGTTTCGAGCATACTCACAATGTGCCCTTTCAGTTAAGAACTGCTGTGGAATACCAGTGCAGCTGCTTATTTGTTCTTTCATAAACTGAATACAGTTTGTTCCTTCCAGTTTATCTGGTGCAGCAGAAAATTTCAGGTTTTCCCTCTAATTCTACTGTTTTTTATAAACATTTCTTCTTGCGCAGTCTCATACTCAGTGTACCCTTTCTTCATTCCGACCTGTGATTTTTGCAGTTTTGTCCGCTCACCTGAATATCTATTTAAAGTTTTTTCCATTGTTTCCATCCTTTTTTATTTGAGCTTATATACTCCTTCAGTGTTTATTTTAATCAACTCTGAGCACATTTAACTTATTATTTCCTCTAGGTTACTAGACGTCTTGCATCAACGCTGGAGCTTGAACTGCTTTTTGCTGAACAGCTGCAGGATTCTTCCCAGCCAGTGTTTTCTCCTCACCTTTTGTAGTTGATTTTCTTTCAGGTTCTCTAAATTTCTTCTTTGCTAGTATCTGGGCAATGCACTTATTAATGAAATGTACCCAGAAAGGCAAATTCTCTGGCTCTGTTTCCGAGTTTCTGTTTTCACACTGGGACAGCTGAAGTTAAGCTGTTACTCAGTATGCAGCCATCTTGGAAGTCCTCAAGGCTTGCACACTTTTTAAGTATATTTGAGATTACTGAAAACTATAGTTATTTTGAGGTGATGAGAAATGTTGACAGCTTTATTTAGGTGAGCATCTATGTATTTGTAAGTTTCAACTGCTAGGATATGTTTGTACCATGAATGTGTTAGATATTAAGGGTATAGTGGTCACAGTGGTGTACTAGTTAACAAGGTATTTATTCTATTGAGGTTAGTAAGACCTTATTGTGTGGAACCGGTAGCATATTTAAGTAGACTGTTGCTTTAAGAGATTCTATACCTCAGTAATGATACTATCTTCCTTTAATATGAGAAGTTTGTATCTGTAAGGATCATTTTATGTTGGGGGAACATCTATAAGTAAAGAAAAGAGTATAGGACCAATAATTGATGCTTGGAGTATCCATGTGGAGAGGATGCTTCTTTCTGAGGAAGTGTCGTGATGTCAGACTTTCATTTGCATTTCTAATTATAATCCTTGAAGTAAGCAGTGATAAAGTTATACAATTCAGTTTTGTAATGTGACTTGATAAGAAATAAATCATCATTTAGGTTAAAAGCTTGACACAGATCAATGAATGTTGCCCCTGTTGAATGGTCTTTGTCCATATTGCTGTATAAGTAGTCAGTAGCTGTAAATAAGACAGATGTGATATTTCAGTTAGGTTGAAAGCCTTGTTGGGAGTGGAAGAGAATTCTCTTCAGTTTAATATAGGTCTCTAGCTGGAAGCATGCTTGTTTTTCAAGAATATTACTTAGTATTGGAGTTTGGGTGTGGACCAGAAATGATGAGAGATACATTGATTGCATACCCTATAGTGACCATTTTCTATTTGCAAAGAAATTGGTCTGCTTCTTAAAAGAAGTTAGGCTTGGAGATTACAATTTAGCTATGTAACATGGATCTTTTTTAAAGAAATTTTGGGTATAGGGAGTTTTCTGCATGAGCAGTGCTTGAATGCCTTCTGAGTTGTTTTCACGTAGTAGTTTACGTTTTACCAGTAAAGCAGAAGTTGGCAATGGGAAGTATATACTTTAGATTGTGTTTATTGTAGGAGTAAGTTACAATAAGGTTTTGGTTGAAATGAAAAGAATGTTTAGGAGTATGGGTTTAACAAGTTAATGTGGGTTTAATGAGGTAATGTTTTATATATTAGCAGTACAGATTGGTATTTGTAGTTTACTAACTCTCAAGTTGGTGTTATGGTTTTCTGTGGATCCTGTAAGGGAATTTAGATTTTGACACAATAGTCCTGAATTGTCAGCTAGCAGTTTTCATTTAATTGAGAATGATATGCAGTATTTTGTTAGTAATTGTTTTTGTTGAGAATGTGTTTTCTGGGAAGTTTAGAACAATGACTGGTAGGCAATGTTTTAGTTCTAGAATGAGTGTCCCTATTTCATTGCCTGTTCTGCCCTTAAGTGTTAATATGATTTATAGCTGTAAGAACTCTTCAGTTGTTGGAGTACTTATTCCTCAATTGTACAATGTGTTCAATGAAAGTTCGATACTGATCTAGCAGTAGAAGTAAGCTTCAATATTTTAATGGGTCTGATACGTTTAGCTTTGGAGCATTAATCAGTTTTTGTTGAATTCCAAATAATGTTACTAACATTGTATCACTGTTTTTAATTATTTTTTTTAATCAGCCAATTCCATACTATTTTAAAGTTCTTTTGAAGTCATTATTGTTTTTCTTTGGGGGGGTATTAGATTTTCAGAGTATTATGTCATCTGTATACATTATTACATTAAATAAAGTGAGGTTATTGATAGATTGTTAACAAAGAAAGCATAATTACTGGCCTAATATTTTTGCCCTGTGGTACACCAGGTAATGGAGTCTCTAAGTCTGAGGTTTTCTTCTTTATTCTCTCTGTATATAGTGTTTGAGAGATAAGAGTTGAATCATTTACTAATCCCTTCATTACACCCACTTTTCTTTAGGTTCGTCAGTGGCAGGGTAAAGTTTACAGTTTTTAAATGTCCTTTTCAAATCAATGTATATTGCTATTATATAGCCTGACTTTTTTCCATTGCACTGTAGATATGATTTTTCATCATATATACACCATACAGTATCTTGAAAGATTCAATAAGAAGAGTTACATAAGAAATTATGGCTGACAGGATGTGTGTTAATCTGTAATTAACCCCTCACAGGGGTGTTATGAGGCCTGGAAGGGCATTAATTACACATTAACATACATGCACCCTGGAGGGAATTATTGTACTTAGAGAAGGGGCTCTCTGTAAAATTGTTGTGTTTTACTTACTTTTTCTAAGTGCTATATTATTTTTTTATATATTGATGTAAAATAGTTCCTCCACCTAATGTTTCAAACTTTCTGCAGTATATGTCAATGGTGTTGGAAGAAACATTTTATATCAAATATATATAAAAATGATATAATACTTAAAAAATAAATAAGTAAAACACAACAATTTTCACAGACCCCATTCTCTCTCTCTCTGTCTCATACACAGTCTATTCTGCTTTCATACAACATATGTATACACACACAGTCTCCTCTGGTTTTATACACACATATGTACACACACAGTCTCCTCTGGTTTCATACACACATATGTATACACACACAGTATCCTCTGCTTTCATACACACATATGTATACACACACAGTCTCCTCTGGTTTCATACACATATGTATACACACACAGTCTCCTCTGGTTTCATACACACATATGTATACACACACAGTCTCCTCTGGTTTCATACACACATATGTACACACACAGTCTCCTCTGCTTTCATACACACATATGTATACACACACAGTCTCCTCTGCTTTCATACAAACATATGTATACACACACAGTCTCCTCTGGTTTCAAACACACATATGTATACACACACAGTCTCCTCTGCTTTCATACACACATATGTCTACACACACAGTCTCCTCTGGTTTCATACACCCATATGTATACATACACAGTCTCTTCTGCTTTCATACACACATATGTATACACACACAGTCTCCTCTGATTTCATACACACATATGAATACACACACAGTCTCCTCTGGTTTCATACACACATATGTATACACACACATATGAATACACACACAGTCTCCTCTGGTTTCATACACACATATGTATACACACACAGTCTCCTCTGGTTTCATACATACATATGTATACACACATATGTATACATACACAGTCTCTTCTGCTTTCATACACACATATGTATACATTCACAGTCTCCTCTGCTTTCATACACACATATGTATACACACACAGTCTCCTCTGGTTTCATACTTGCATTCGTTCACACAAGCAGAACTTTCAGCCTCTCAGCACAAAAAAATCTAGACAAAGCCAAAAATAATGGGGGACAAAGCCCAAAAAATAGGGACAAATTTTAAATATTGCTCTTATAAACTTAGTAAGTTTCTAGAATAAAAGGTCTTTTATTACAATGCATTTTCTGACAGATATAAAGCCTGAAACTCAAATGCCTGCCATTATTTAGTGAATTCAGTCCTCACTTGATTTGCCACAAGACTTCAGAAAACCATAAATTTTATGAGGAGCAGACAACAAATATGAGGCAAAACTCTGGGTGTTCTGCAAAAATTTGGACATTTGAGAGCTACACACACAAGACCGCACTCTTTTTCTCTCTCGATTTCACACACGCAGTCTCCCCTGCTTTCATGCATGCATTCATTCACACAAGATCTCTCTCACTCTCTCTCAATCTGTCTCACACACATACACACACACACACACACACACACACACACACACACACACACACACACGCACGCACGCACACACATGCACACACACACACACACACACACACACACACACACACACACACACACACACACACACACACACACACACACACACACAGAGAGTCTCCTCTGCTTTCTCTCGATCTCTCACACACACAGTCTCCTCTGCTTTCATACATGGATTCACTCACACACACACACGGACAAAAACATAAACATACTCATACACATACATAGACACACATACACTTTTTTTCTGTTTATTTATTTATTTTTTTACACTCGCTAAACAGCAAAAGCATTGCTTAGCGAGTGTAAAGTAATAGCGGCTGTTATTTTTTTTTTTCAGTCTGAGCTCCATTGCAGCTTGATATGCTGTCGTGAAGTAGTGGACTTGTTTTTCAGTGGGCATTACTTGTACATTAATACCCTGCTGGAGAACGTTCGTTCTCCAGTCAGGGTGCTGACATACAGTTTGCCCATTCTCTAATTAGGTAATATATCAGAAGGACATAATTATTATTATTATTACTATTTTTTATCATCTTAAAGTGCAAAGATCTTAAAAGATCACTAAGCTCTCAGCATTTTTTCATGATATTTTATTTACTTTAGATCAAGCCTTCACGGTCACAAAACTGCAACCATGGTGGAGAGAATTTACTCCTATCATGGTCTCTTCCTACCAGAAGAAAGTTTTTCTTCAGCTCTTTAGACTTATTCAAAAATTGCCCCATCCTAAAATACTGGACATAATTGCTTAATGGTACCACAATTTTACCTTAGCAGCTATTTTTCAGAATCATTTTGGGTAGATATCTCATGCAGGCTCTTATATGACTAACTAGTAAAGGATATTTCTAATTTTAATCTTTTTAAAATTGCTTCAGCTGATTATCCCCAGTTGATTGCATAGATAGTGGATTCCTGTAATACTTATGTTAATAAAGGTGCCATAGGTAAGGCATACAAAATACTACTAAGTTCACAGCATTGTTTACTCTGTGACCTCTGGAGAATTGGGAACCAACATCACATCCTCCACCTGGGGTTAGATTTTATTAATCCCTAGCTATACTACTCAGTCCAGAAGATTCAGATTTTTTAGTTGGCAGTGTCTCTTTAAATATTTTTATACACCTGCTAGACTCTCAAGGATGTTTCCAACACCTCACCACAGTGCTGGATATGTTCAGCATCTGGAGTGGAGGATTGAATACATATATTTTGCAGTTGCTCATTTTTGCAAGTATTTGAGAAAAATATTCAATGGGTTATGCAGATAATAGGTCCAGAGACTAATTTGTTAACCCCTTAACTACTTGCTTGGTATACCTCATTCTTTAAGGATGTCGAAATACGTGCACTCTGAGTGTAACCTCTTATTCTTAATTGATAAAAATGTACTACTAGATACTGGAAGCAGAAATCTTCACCTACATTACAGGAATTAAAATCATTACTTTTATCTCTCAGTGCTTTGAAGTTGGGATCAAATAGCTTAGAGGGTGCTAACTCTAATGTACAGAAATAGATGATATTTAATGTGTGGTTTGACAATTGAATTGGAGGTCTCTGAGTAGGCTCACAGTTACATTCTTTTTTTAGCTAAGATGGTTTTATTCAGAGGATTATTTTGATGCTTTAAAACAAGGGATTTGCAGCACTACTACTACTGAGTCTTTTTGATATTAGTCTAGCCATTTAGATGCCTATTAGTTCATATTTAAACTCTACACTTTTGAGGGGTTCCTCTGTTTTTTTATAGGAAGTTCTTTTCTTTTTCTTTCCTCTTTTTATTACTGTTATGGACACTTGTAGGTAAATAGATCATATGATGTTTATACCTAGCCATTTTTGGCTGGATACTCATGATATTGGTATTTTATAATATGATAACTGGTAATAGACTAAAGGCTTATTACATTTTTTTGGTTATAACAGTTTATCCTCTACTACTCCTATACTCAATAAAGATTTTTTTTTTGTTTTTAAAAAAAGAGTTGCTTAGGTAACAAAGGGCTTTCAGCATGAATATGCTTAGCAACAAGGACTGATACAACCACCGATGTACATAGCATAGCATACTGAACTGGATGACAGCCATACAAAACTACTCTGCTGCTTGGTTGTGCACATGTAGCCTGCAACTTACCTGAATCCATAAGCAAGAACCATATACTCTGTGACCTCTGGAGAGTCAAACCTGCAAGACACCTTGTGTAAGTACACCTCAACTAATTGTCAAGTAAAACCTCCAGGGCTTATTCCATGCACTTGTAAGTGTAAACTAGGTGCATATACATTACATGACATTTGCTAAATGGCAATGTGTGTGTGTGTGTGTGTGTGTGTGTGTGTGTGTGTGTGTGTGTGTGTGTGTGTGTGTGTGTGTGTGTGGTTAGGCATTCTCAAAATCATCATCAAATCATCATCAGTGTTATCTAATGTCATATTGTTAACACTGTTGGTAAACTGTACCTTGCCAAAAATCAAGTGGGGATGATTTGATTATAAATATAATATGAATATTCTCTCTGGTTTAGACCAAAATGTAACACTGTACATTTACTGGTATTAAAGTGTCATTAAGTTTAGTCAAAATGTATAAAGAATTGAGTCCTTTGTCAACTTACTGAAAAGCAATATGCTGAAATACATACCACTGAATGCACAATGTAGAAATGTCAAAATGCCAAAATGTTAAAATTTTGAAATCAAATACCTGTTCCTCTACATGTTCAGAGTGCCCCTCATGCATAACCCATGTTAGCATTTGTTTCTCTGAGTGGGGAGTAGTATTGTTTGTTGACAGACAATGTACTGACATACTGTATGTATGTAGTAGATGTATGCTATTAGTATGTTTTTTAAGTTCAACATTATTTAGTTTCAGGATTTTGACATGTCAAAATTTTGTATTCAGTATTATGACTTTCAGTATTTTGCTGTTCATTAAGTTGTCATGGTACGGCCATGGTGGTGCAGTGGTTAGCGTCTCCTCCTTACAGCAAGAGGTTCTCCGGTTCGATTCTTGGCTGGGGTGCCTTCTATGTGGAGTCTGCATGTCCTCCCTGTGGTTGCGTGGGTTTGCTCCGGGTGCTCCAGTTTCCTCCCACATCCCAAATACATGCAATAGGTGGATTGGACACTCTAAATTGGCCCTAGGTGTGTGTGTGTGTGTGTGTGTGTGTGTGTGTGTGTGTGTGTGTGTGTGTGTGTGTGTGTGTGTGTGTGTGTGTGTGTGCCTTCTGTGGATGGTTGGGTGCCGGGCTGGCAACTCGACACCGTAAAACTCCACTGCCAGTCATGAGCAGACAGATGATCCACTGTGGCGACCCCTAAACAGGAAAAAGCCGAAAGAAGAAGAAGATTAAGTTGTCACATACTCTAGAGACTCCATATGATATTATAATTTTAAGGCATCTTGATTTGCAATGGCTGTGCTTTCCATTAGATGGAGAAGGCAAAGTGGACATGAATACACTAAATAAAAATGGGCCCAGGACCAAATCCGTAAATATACCAACTGATAGAAGCACGATTAACAGGTGCAGATGAAGCACAACTGTGGTACCAACATTCATTTATGAAACCTCAATCATACTACGGCTTCATAAATGAAAGTATATACTGTATTTGTGGTTGCAGTTTGAAGCTCAGTGTGGCTTAGTAGTTGTAGCAAGGTGCTTGCTACAGCTTGTTACAATTTTAGCAAACAGCTTGCCACAATTACAGTTGCAGTTATGCAATGCCTTTTTTAATTCTGAACTTCTGGAAAATCTTATATATATTCTGACCCTCAAATTCAAGTTTGGGTTGTGGGGCCTGGTCTGAGGAACTGCCTAGGGTACCAGATCTCTTGAACCATTCCTCATGATCCCACTCTCCTCCCTGCCCCTCTCTTCAATGTGATCTGCATGTAATAGGACTATGTTGTTTCGGGAAAAACATTTAGGTGCTGTATGAAGTCTGGCCAGAGTTGAATATGTCTTCAGTGTAACACAAGAATGTGATGATGAAGGAACAGACCCTGTACAGATCACCTAACAACACCAAGATCTGCAAAACATATACATAATTAGGAGAGAGAGATAGAACAATTTGCTGAATACTATGTCAGCATTATATGTTTTGTAATCATACAGAACTGTGTACAATGGAGAGTCATCATAGTCTAGCATGCCTTTGTTAAGAATACAATCTGTATAACCATGTAATATTTGTATCAGCTATATAAGTCAAGTGTATAACAGTTAGCAGCAGACTAAGGAACAGTTTATGAGGAATACAACTACCTTGACATGGCACCAGTTTGGAAAAACTGTCTGGTCCTGATGGTACATGCATGGTACGAAATAGGCTTAAAATAGTTAAGGGATATGACTGCCAGATAACGTATATCATCACTACTAATGTTTAAGAACCAATTATAATGTTAATGAAGCCAAGAGACTCCTGACCAGAGTAAAAACACACAATAAGGGTAAGGTGGTCCACACAGCCTATCTAGACCTTGCCAAGGCCTTTGACACCATCCCCCACTCAGGAATCATAGATAAACTTACTAAGCTGGGCATTAATCCCTACGTCACCCAATGGGTTGCTAAGTGGCTTACTGATATTACCCACACTGTAAAAGTAGCCAACTCCAAATCCAGCTCCAGACAAGTGACAAGTGGAGTACCTCAGGGTTCTGTCCTGGGACCGCTCTTGTTTGGCATCTACTTCTCTGAAGTACAGGCCAACACTAAGGGACTCTGGATAACAAAGTTTGCAGATGACTGCAAACTGGGAGCCATTATTGAATCCCCAAATGATGTGGATACTCTACAAAAGGGCCTTACAGAAACAGATGCTTGGTGCCAGAGCCATGGGCTCAAGCTCAATGCCAAGAAATGTATAGTTATCCCCTTTGGGAAAAAACATGTACCCGTAAATTACCATATAGGTGGCAGTACACTAAACAGTGAAAGTGTGATAAGAGACTTAGGGACACAGGTGGACAGTGGTCTCACCTTCGATAACCACATTGCCACAAGTCAGGAAATCCTTCTATGTGGCACACCTCATCACTAAGGGCTTATCATCCAGAAAAAAGGAGGTCATTGTCCCACTGTACTCATCCCTCATTAGACCCATTATAGAATACAATGCCCCGTTTGGTATGTTCCTCTCAAGACATCTGCAACAACTGGAAAGGCCGCAGAAATACCTCACTAAAAGAATCACAGGCCTAAAGCAGATGCCCTATGCTGACTGCCTTAAAAAACTCCAGCTATACTCTGTTGCATATCATCTACTCAGAGGCGATCTCTGCTTAACATACAAGGCCATGTCAAACCCAGAGCTGTTGGACATGCTACACTTAAAGAAATCCCAATCCCTCAGAGCCACACACTCTAGGGATCTAAACCTTGTTATCACAATAAACAAAACATGCTGGAGGGATAGGTTCCTGACCCAGACACTCCCCAGATTCTGGAATAGATTGCCCATACATGTCAAGCAGAGTGCCTCTTTGACCCTCTTCAAAAGGAACCTTGACAATTGGATAGGAGAAAGGAAATTCACCCCGGGGATCATGTCAGGGGTCCAGGGAAGTAAATAGTGTGGGAAGAAATAGCCAGGGAATTGTTATGGCTAGGCATGTATAGGCCCTAGGGCTGATAGCCTAGTACCAACCTATGAATCTATGAATCTATAACTGAATAACTACTGGAAGGCACCGGGGAAAGCAACAAACCAGGATTTTAGCGCAGTTAAAGTTTAATATTCGCTATTCATCACATAGACTTCATCAGAAACAATGAACCAACATACACTTCATCTTAAAATACCTGAATTCAATTAATACCCATTAAGACCAAAAAACATTGTCTAATCAATGACTGAAAACTGATAAACACATCAGTCATAATAGAAACTACTAAAAAAAAACAGTGTATGTTAAAAATCATATATACAAAATGAATTAAATACTTAACATTTTATCCAATAGAAAACATTTAATACTGATGTTGTCGTTTAAACCATGGAGATGATGAAGCCTGTGTGATGAATAGCGAGTATTAAACTTTAACTGCACTAAACTCCTGGTTTGTTGCTTTCCTCTATGCCTTCCAGTGGTTATTCAGTTAACCAATTAAAATGTGTTGACACTCCAAACTAAGAAAGATGGTAGTATTAACTGGAAAGAAGAAATAGAAATGACATATGAAACTGGCATGCCGGATATGAAAGTTTCTTGTAGCCAAATGAACCTTTAGATACCGTTAAAATGATATGTTGGTGAATATAAATATCCCCCTAAAAATTGCATCCCTTTTTTCTGGCATCTATTTGTATAAAACAGTACAACATGATCATTTTACACAGTGCTGTACTGCTTCTTGCAACTAAGTCCAGATAAAAGTTTTTACGGACACATAAATCAGACAGTTGTTACTTAGTCAAAGGACAGCTGGAAATTATTATATGTGCCTTGAAACAAAAGCTCTCTCTCCTTCTTCTAAGTTAAATGTTACACATACTAAGCAGCATGTGTCTAGTATTTCTTATGCTTAACTGTGTAACCTTTAAGAAAATGATTTTGCAAATAATTTGACAATTTATAAATGCAAACACCTCTTCATTGCTTTAGTGTGCACTTCATAAAATATTCTGTAACCAAGTAAACTTACTAGTCACACGATCCTATTGTCAGTAGTAGCTATGAAAGAATGCCTGGTTAATTTACATACTTAGACACACACATTCAAGACTATCAAGGGTGTAACCAGAAACGGTTTATTTATACAAAATTAAAGGAGGAAGCGCGTACACTAAATTATGCATACTAATTTGATAACTGGTATCATATCAACCCGTTATCATTTTGTATACTTTCTACTATCTGCTTATTCACTCATATTTTAATAACCTTTTGTGTTAGAAGAGGAGCACTGCCCTCTAATTAAGAATGATGCCTCCCCCCCCCAATTCAGTCGTACTCTGTGACTTACATGATGTAGGTCTGGATGCACCCATGCACGCTAACATAGCCACTCTGAAGATTGTTTTTTTCATCAGTGAAGAAACGAGAAAGCCAGCTGCTGTGGACAGCATGTTATGGAAGTTGTATTTTACTGATTGTATTCCTTCCATGTACTGCTTATGCTCAGTCAGCCATTTTTCTAAAAGAGTGTGTGGTTCTGGAGACTACCTGACTGCCCTTGATTTATTTATTACTGTTTTCCCGCTTGACTTTATGAATTGCTGTGTAAAAGTTTAAAGGTTTGCTTATGCATGTGAAATTGTGTGTTTACCTGTTGGTGATTTTAAATGTGGTGATTTGGGCTTAAAATGATTTAACTTTAGAGCTGAGAGACTGTTTGGAGTTTCAGTATCAGTTACCTCTTTCCAGCATAAGATCACAAGACCTGATAAGGTATTCAACATTTCTTTCATACTTGCTTACTATTTTCTTTTGAGATCTCATAAAGCTGTATGTTAAGTTCCAGAAAACACAGCTGTATCTGCCCCATAGTGATTTACTTTGCTAGTGTCCTAAATTCTTGCACACTGCACCATGAATATGGTTGTGTCAAGCTAAAATCCTGCACATGCATTTTATAATGACTGTGGTCAAACTAATTGTCCATAAATTGCATTAAAATGATGTACCCGTGAAGTTTTTTTTCATTTGTTCTGATCATACATCTCTACTTCTTTGTTTGAGAAATCTGGACAAAGCCAAAAATAAGGGGGACAAAAGCACAAACTCATGGAAATTTGTTATTGTAATTCACTTAAAAAATTAATAGAACAACAGGTTTTGCATCAAGATGCATTTACTGAACAACTGTGAAATTATAATGACTGCAGTTATTGACTGACTATAAACTGCAGTGATTTACCAGAAAATGAAAAATTTTATGAGAGGCAATATAAAATAGAGCCAAACTCTGGGAAAGTTGAGGGGTATGGTTTTGATCCTTCACCGTGGACTGTTGCTAGACTAACCATAAGTGTGTTCTGCTTGGATACGTGGCAAGTGCTCCACCATCATATAGTCAACTCACATATGTAGTTGTGTAGTTCTAAACTCCTTATTGTTTCTCCACAAACAGGTGAATGATCACTTGTACTTTATACTTGCCAGTACTGTAAAAGAAACCCTTCAAAATGCATTCTACAGACTTTTGTTTCTCCTGAGCCTCTACTCATTTGGACAACCAACTTTAACTTATTCAAGCCTATAGCGCCTTTTTGTATACTTCCACTTAACACAATTAGCGCCTTATGGCGTCCAAAGCTTTCTTGGATCTTACTTTTTTAACTAAGATTTATTAGCTTATAATAGGCAGGAACTGAAAGGGCATGGAAATATTAATAAAATGACACCAAGATTGTTAATCTAGGATGTCCCACAGCAGAAAAGCCTTGATTAGTTTATGCTTTTAAATTGATTTTTTCCCAGAAAAGACTCTGGAATGCAAGTATGTGTGTAGGCTGTAAGAGGTGTGACATTCTATGCCACAAATGTGTTAATGAGTTAAAAATATATAAATAAATAAAATAAATAAAAATAGTATCACTAGCTTTCTTTTGTAATGAACTCAGTCAATATGCTACTAAGTTTGGCTGTGCAAATTAATTATAAATAGTTCTGCTGCTGACTGCGGTGGTGGTGCTGTGGTAGTGTTGCCA
Source organism: Protopterus annectens (assembly GCF_019279795.1). Lineage (NCBI taxonomy): Eukaryota > Metazoa > Chordata > Ceratodontiformes > Protopteridae > Protopterus > Protopterus annectens. The sequence continues at coordinate 1,622,567,188 of NC_056739.1, forward strand.
CCTCACAGTTAGACGTTGCCCGTTCAATTCTCAGAGCGTCTTCTGTGTAGCGACATGCGTGAATGGGCGTTCCTTCGTTGAAGGTTGTGCGTTAGGCCCGGCAAGCCAGTACGTAAAAATCTACCGCCAATCATTAGCGGACCAGAGTTCTGCTGTGGCGACCCCTAGCCGGGAAAAGCCGAAAGACACAAACATAGTTCTGCTGCTAAGATGGATTTTTTTCTGAGTCAGTTTTCTGCTACTCCATTTGTATCAACATATTACTCATGTCCTATGGAGATTGCATTGGCTGCCTGTGCAATTTTATATTATCTATAAGGTTTTTATGTTGGTCTGCCTTGGCTGTATAATGTGGGACATCCTTACCTAAATTGATTTCTTGTGTCGTATCGTCTGGCCTGTTACCTCTGATTAGCCACTCTGGGGCTGATAGTAGTCAGAGGGTGCATCTTCTATCCTTTGAGATTTGCTGTTTTTTTTACCAGGCACCACATTTTTAGATCTTAATGAGACAATTGCTTCTGGAGATTTTGAAGCCCTTCAAAAATGTTTTTTTTTTTTTTTCCAAATTGTTTCCTAAGGATACAATTTTATTAATCTGTTATCTGATTACATTTGGTTTGAGAACCCAAGCACATTTTGTTGGTTTTATGTACCCATTGTCCTTCTATTGATTTTAATCATATTGTACAAGTATACACTCATAAATAAACGACTTTGAATGTCAGCATTACAGCATTATGACTGATCAATGTTTTTTTTTTATGTTGGATCTGTTTTGTGAATAAATGACACTACAACACAACCACTGATGCATATTTGCCATCCCTTGAGAAACTGGTGGATCAGCTGTTCTGAGTAGCATGTCAAAGAAAGTGTCTTTCAGAGATGTAATCTTTTTTTGTTGCCTCTCATCAGCAGGCACCATAGTTTATAGTGAAATAGAGTCCTGCCATTTCCTTTCCTTAACTCAAACTTTTGGACTAATGGGATAATGTCATGGTTAAAAGTGTTTGCTCAGTCAGCCGTCTTTCCAAAAACATGTCTCTATTACCTCTCAGCTGTCCAGAATTTTGCACAATGTCCCTGATTTTGTCTCATATTTTTGCTCTGAACTTTAAAAAAAAACATTTAGGTAAATTACTGTTGCCTCACAGCAAGAGGTTCTCCTGTTCGATTCTCGGCTGGAGTGCCTTCTGTGTGGAGTCTGCATGTCTTCCCTGTGGTCAAGTGACCTCCGAAAGACATGCGTGAATGGGTGTGCCTTCGCTGAAGGTTGGGCATCGGGCTGGTAACTCGGCACCATAAAAATCTACTGCCAATCATTAGTAGACTGGAGTTCCGCTGTGGTGACCCCTAACCGGGAAAAGCCGAAAAGACAAGCAACAACAACAACTAAGGATTACAGTCAGTCAATAATACCAAACATTAAAGTTTCATACTTCTTATTGTTCACAAAAGTCATGCTGATGCAAAACCTGTTGTTCTGTTAACTTTTAAGTAAATTAGAGTACATCTTTTAATCACAATCAGGCATATGAAATGCACACAAAAGTTGCTGTAATTGCTGGTTGGTGGTGATTGCTCTCTGTGGAAAGTAACTGACCCTCTTACTTATCTCATTTTAAACAGACACTGATCTGCCTTTGCAAGAGTAGTGTGCATTTATGTGAAATAAGATGGAATACCTTATTACTTGTATTTGCATAAATCAGTGTAAAACCATTTCTGCTACAGCTTATGCTTGTTTATGTGGTGGGGTGTACTGTATTTAAGAACCTCAGAATATCTAGAACCCATGTGCATTCTGGGATTTCACAGTTATGATAGTGCTGTCTCGCTTAATTGTGGTGTGTTGAAGGATGCAAGGATGCAAGAAGAAGGTGAAGTATAAGACACAGTGAGAGAAAAGGTAGAAGAAATAATCTAGATGATGAGGTGAGGTCATGATGGGAACTTTGGGGGTTAGATGCACTGGTGTGTGTGTGTGTGTGTGTGTGTGTGTGTGTGTGTGTGTGTGTGTGTGTGTGTGTGTGTGTGTGTGTGTGTGTATCTATCCATGTGCACACCATAGAGCCCTTCCCTATAGCACCATTTCACTTTAGGCCGTCACTGGCACACCCATAAAATACACAGGAAATAAATCTGCCATTTTACTACTTTTATTACTAGGGAAGCTCTGAAGAACAGTAACATTTAATATTGCATCTTTTTACTGTGGTCACTGACTGGAGCATTAATAATAAGAAAGTTCCTTGATTTGAAGCATGGCTTAATTAGCTGCAAATTGACACTGCTGGATATCAGAGTTTTTGCTGCATTTCCAAACACATCAGAACTTCCAAAGCCACAGGCCAGGTAAAATATCCAGTGGAGGAGTGTCCTTATGCATTTCTAAAGATTGCAATATAAACTCATGGTATGTTAACTCTTTTAATAATTCAGCAATGCAGAATATACTTTGTATCTACCCATTCCATAAGCTTCCCTTTGTTTTGTAACTTGATCATGGCTGAAAAAGGGCTCTTGTGGCCCAGTCCACCTGCTTGTGCAAAGCAGATAAATAAGGTGATGGACGTACACCATGGAAAACAAGGCAGTACTGATAAACATAGAAAATGCTTACTAGTTTTTTTATTTCATTTATTTATTTATTGGGGAACACTGATAGCTAATACGTTTTGTCACACTGTTTTTAATCAGTCTTTTTATTTCACCCAAAACCACACAGCACCTAATATCCAGTCCTGTTATGCCACTTGTCATCTGTTTCTGCCTTTACGTCTCGACTCTCCATCTGCTTTTTTTTTTTTTTTGTAGTAGCTCATAAGTGCATCTCCTATAATAGTATGAGGAAGGGTAGCTAAACAACTGGATCCATCATTTTCAAATTTAACTCATATTTCTTTTTTTTTTTACCTGACCAAGCCTCTAACAAGGATAAAGCAGCCGGTCAGTTTCCAAAGCTTCAGGGTGCCTTCCATGCACCCAAACTGTCAAGCAGCTCAAGCTGAGCTGACTAAAAGACAAGTTTGGGTGTGAAGCCCTTCAGAGCATTTCTGTCAGCAGACAGATGGAGACTGAGCCCTGAAAGGACAATACTAGGAAGAACAAAAAATAAATGTCCACACCTTGACATAAAAAATGGACCATAAAACAAGGGGGAATGGAGAGAGGGAGTGGCTACTGCAGTAGTGATCAGTTGAACATCTACTGTTAGTCTAAGTTCAACTTCGTAGCTGTGCTCTGTTCTTCATATTAATCACTGCTGCAGCAGTCTTAGTTATAGGGGCAGATAACAATAGCTAACTATATTTGGGGAGAGGAAGGACAAGGGTCAAGGAACACCTGGAGAATGGTCCTAGCATAACTTGATCTAAACCTAGAGAAGATTCAAGCTTACAGTGCTTTATAAAGGTATGTAAAGAGGACCAAGTAGCAGCCTCTAGAATACTACTAGAATCTAACTGTTTCCAGAAAGCCATAGCTGAAGCTAAGGCCTTGGTAGAGTTGCCCTTGACTCTGTCTGGAATAGATTGGTCATGGTGAGTATAACAAAAAGTAATAGACTTAGACAACCATTTGGAAATAGTCTGTTTTGACACAGGTTATTCCTTATTCTTACCTTTGCAAGAAATGAGCAATTCATCTGAAGAGCTGAAAGATTTGGTTCTGTCAAGGTAGTACCTACGTTATCTGTAGACATCCAAGGTATAGAGTATCCTTTCTCCCTCATTTTTAGGTACAGGAATAAAAAAATGGGGAGATGGATAGTTTGGCTTAAAGTAAACTTGAATACCACTTTAGACATAAAAGAAGGATTAGTTTTCAAGAAGCCCTATCCTTACGAAAAATGAGGTATTGTTGACTCACCATAAGAGCTTGCAACTCAGAGACCCTTCTTGCAGAGGTCATAGCATTCAATAAAACTGTTTTCCATGTTAATTACCTCAAGTCAGATAGATTAGATGGTTCAAATGGAGCAAGTGTTAGCTTTTCTGACACAAAATTAAGATCCCAAGGAAGAGCCACACGTTTACCTGGAGGCCTCCTATGCAAAACCCCTTTCAATAACATTTTGACATGAGACTGCCTTGAAAGAGGAGCATCCATGGGCAGGCATGTTGAAATGCCTGATAAATAAACATTGACAGAGGAATAAGAAAGGCCATAGAATAGTAACTCATACAAATACTGTAAAACCAGAGAACAACTAGTCCTGAATGGGTGCTGGTTATGTTGTTGGCACCAACTAGAAAACATTTTCCATTTCCTAATGTATAATTTTCTAGAAGAAGGTTTTCTTGCCTCCATTAGAATCTGCTGCACATCCTCAGAAAACAGGTGCCTAAAAGTAATTAATGCCCCATCATCCAGGCAGTCAGTTGAAGATGTTTGATAGGGTGTGTACAACACCCCTGTTTTTGTGTGAGTAGATCCATTATGTGAGGAAGCTTGTGGTAATTGCCAATGGTCACTTCCAAAACAAGGGTGAACCACGGTTAGCTAGGCCAGAAGGGAGTCACCACAATTATCTTGGGGGATTCCTTCTGAATCATCAGAAGTACCCAGGGTATGAGTAGAAGGGGTGGAAAGGCATACAAAAACATTCCTGTCCAAAGAAAAGAAAAGGTATCTGTCTTCCAGTCCTTTTTGCATGGAGTCCTGGAACAGAATTTTGCTAGTTGATTGCTCGGAGAGGAGGCAAAGAGGTCTACTTGAGGAACTCCCCACAGAAAGATCAGATCTTGGAAGAACCCCTGATTAGTTTTCATTTGTGAGGGTCTGCCTTGGTCCTGCTCAGCTTGTCTGTTGCACAGTTTTGTTCTGACGTCATGTAGGATGCCTATAGAGTGAGACTGTGGTGTGAAGCTATATCCCAGGCTAACATGGTTAGTTTGCAAAGGGGATACAGCCTTATTGCCCTTTGCTTGTTGCTGTACCACAAGACTGTGGTATTGTCTGTAACCTCTTGAAGAAGTCCTGGAGACCAAAGACGGTTCAGAGACTTGAGTGGCTTGATCAGTACAAGCATCTCCTTGATATTTATGCACTTACATCTGTCCTTGGTGTCCCACACCCCCTGCACTATTATACCTTCCAAAATTGCCCACCAAGCAAAGTCCAAAGGGTCGATGGTGACTGACTGCTTTGGAGCAGGGAGGGAGAAGGGGAGACCTGGGTTTAAGTATATATGTTGTTTCCAGCAAAACAATGTCTCTTCTGACAAACCCCAGTGCTGAGATTTGAAGAGATAAAGGGTGTTGATGCTGGGACCAAAGAGATTTCAGATACCATTGTATCTTTCTCATGTGAAGTCTTGGCAGGAGTTTCATGAGAATCATAGATGCCAGGAGAGTGTTGAGACCCAAAATCATGAGGTATTCTCTTGCATTGACCAAAATCTGAGTGGAAAACCTTAGAAATAGATCTAGATAAAGATCTGTTTTTTCGTAGAAGAAAAGCTGTTTGAACTGAGGTGTTTAGTTGACATCCCAGGAAAACAATCCTGTGTGAGGAAGTCAAGAAAGACTTTTGAATGTTCTCTTGGAATCCACTCTGCAGAAGTAAGCATGTCATCTAAATATAAAAAAATGTGGATGCCTGTATCCTGCAATGAGCAATAATTGGAGTCGCACACTTTATAAACACTCTTGGTGTAGTGGATAGTCCAAAGAGTAAGAGGGAAAACTTAAGAAACAACTAAAGTGTGCATGAATAGGGATGTGATGATAAACATCTTCTAAATCTAGTGTTACCAGGAAACTTGAAAAGGGAAGAAAAGGTAACATTTTGTGAAGTCATATCATTTTTGAATTTGGGCACTATCCATACCTCTCAACTGTCCAGATTTTTCAGAATGTCCATATTTTTGCCTCATATTTTTGGACTGTTCTACATAGAATTTGTGGTTTTCTGGCAAATCATCAAGGATTGAAGTCAGTAAATAATGGCAGGCATTTGAGTTTCAGACTTTATACCATTCAGTACATGCATACTAATGAAAAAAACTGTTATTCTGTCAACATTCTGAGTTAATAAGGGCAATATTTAAAAATTGCCCCTATTTTTGAGCCTTTGTCCCACCTTTTATTTTGGCTTTGTCCAGATTTCCTGTGCTAAGAGGTTGAGAGGTATGGCACTATCGCAAACAGGCTTAGGAAAGAAATCTCCAGAACTGGTTTTCATGCATTGTCTCTCTGTGGCACCAGGGGCATCCCTGAATAAAACCCCTTCTCCATCTGGGAAGGAGGAACCGGTTCTATCACTCATTGAGACAGCATGTGGAGAAGAACAGGTGGAAACAAAAGACTTTGATCAACAGATGAGGAACTGCCCTCAGAAGGGAAGAATTTCTTCCTCCCACTGTGATCTGTAATCCTGTTGAATGATTTTCAGATCCCATTTGTCTGAAACAATCTGTTGCCAAAGAGAACAATGGAGATTCAGACTTTCTGGATGAGTCAAGGGGCCAGGGTGTATGATAGTCACAAATTCTCTTGAATTCAGACCTGTTGGACTGTTCTTGATTTGGGGAGGTTTAAGACCTCTTTTTGGAACCCCCTTTCCATTTCTTCTTCAATGTTTTTTTACTTGAATTCTGTTGAGACCCACGCTCAGCAGTGTGTGGTTGATAAGTACATTTCGAGTTCAACATCTGCACTGGAAGCTTTCAGATTTGATAGCAAAATGCAGACACATGGGATATGGTAAGTGAGAGGCAAGACCCAACCATGACACCCTGCATGCACAGTAGCTTTATGGATACTACCGAAAGTGATACTATACTATATATTACATCCCTTTACTTAAGCTAATGGTGTTCATATGTTATAATATTAACAGATAGTCTGTTTTTTTCTGGGAATATCACATGATATCCATTTGAATTTTTTTTTTCAGTTAGAGATTAAGTAATATATTACTGCAAACATTCTTATACTACAGGTGTATTTATTCACTAAACATCAGCTGTATATGTCAATTCTTACTGACATAAAATGTTACCTGATGACCTCAGGTGTCTCCCCCAAGCATTGCATCTAAGCATCTCTTTAAGATGAAGAAGGCTCAGATTGCGAAAGGTATGGTGAGTAAGGTTCAAGTTTATAAAGCTGCATCTAGCTACTACTTGAAGCCAGTGCTGACCTCACAAGACTGCAGTGATTGGAATAAGAAGTACCATTCAAAAGTCCATTAGCAGAAATTTGTACCTGCTGCAGCTAGACCATATCATCATCCATAAACCAAATGTAAGGGATGTTACAGCAGCTCAGATATGAGGTAACCAGCATATGAGCCACTGTTGCCAAATCTGAGGATGAAACAGGATGCATGATCCAGGATATGTTCATCAGATGGAAGATAGATATCATGTCAATAGCTGATACCCAGTCCTTTAGTGTCAATGTGATATCAGAAACCGCATCTATATCTTGAATCTAGAGCACAGATTTCAACGCTCTACCCCATAGCTAAGAAGATGTGACAGATGAATGTATGAGCATGAATGAACATGGTGCCAGTCTTTGTTAGGTCCAGTTTAAGATGGTTAAGCCTCACCTAATGAGAAATTGAACCTTGTGGTCCTCAAAGGTAGTAAAATCAATCACCAAATCCTGAAAAAAGGTTGCCAAAGCTGGGGATAATAAATAAGTCAGTGCATAATAAGCACCTTTAATGGCGGCATATAAACTGATTTTTTTATTGCAATGGAAGGTCAAATAGCAAAATATGCAAGTTGTATCAAAGTATAATATGAAAACAGTCGAATGTAGGTATATTGAAATGGTTTCAAATACATCAAAGCTATAGGTAGTGATTCAGAAGAGCCGATTGACTCCTACAATAAAATGCCACTCATGCCCCAAACTGCTTGCAGTCAGGCTAGCCACCCCTCTTGCCCTGCCATTGCAACAGATCTATGTCAACATCCTGCACACATATAGAATGGAAGCACATCACCATTTTTTTGGGAAGCCATCCCAAAGTTTTCTATAATGGTGACCTTACTGATTTTTGCTTTGAGCACAGTTTCTTCTAGTTTTATTGTGATATTTATCAGCAGAAATGTATAACCCCTGTGATGTTGTATTTTGTGCCCCCAAATGTTAAACTGTTTATGGGGATGGCAAAGAATGAATATGTTTACAATCATTCATTCTTTAAGTTTCAGGGAGTGAAATATTAATGGCGTGCTCTTTAGGGCAAAAAACATGCAGTAACAGGACTGATTTGTTTAAATAAGCTAAGGATATTATTTATACTAAGTATAATAGTAATAAGAAAAATGACTATGATCTCTCTCTTCTTAATGGTGGGTAAAATATGGATTCCTGAATGCAGAGGAAAAAACTGTTACATACAAATAGTGGTTTTATATATATATATATATATATATATATATATATATATATATATATATATATATATATATATATATATATATATATATATATATATATATATATATATATATATATATATATATATATATATATATATATATATATATCACTGAAAATAGGAATTATAATCTAAAACAGGAATTTTGTTACTTTTTCACAAAATATTATATGGTATCTGACTAACTGGTAGGACAGCTAAAGACGGAATTAATTTTATAAGCAGTAAGGCAGATGCCTTGTTCATTGTTTCCTATAAAAGAGGAAAGAACATGAAAGATTATTTAGTACTTAATGTTTATTAAAAACTGAGCAGTGATGGTCTGATATATGTGGTTTCTGTGTTTTTATTCCATTCATTCTCCTTAGTCTAAGAGTGTAAATAGGAAAAAGGTTTGTGTTTAACAAAAATAGTTATGCTTCACTGAGAGATTTATTTTCCGTTAAGGTATTCCTCCGGCCAGGATGATGTAAGCAAACTAGCAGAGAGTTCAAAGTCAGTCTACAGAAATACTTGAGACATTAGGCATGAAAGGTTTGAGAAGTCAGTAGCTAAACATATTCATGATGTACATTCATTGAAATATACTGCAACAGTGTTGAAATACATTTTGGAGTTTGATAGCGAAGCTTGATATTAGACCAATAAATCAAAAAACTCCAGAAGCTGGAAACACTAAACAAGTGTTCGATTTATTCACAAAAAATAGTAAAACCACAAAGCTTTCAGGCGAATGCCCTTCTTCAATGTGTATATAACAAACAATACAATCACATCCATATAAATACAATTCAAAGAAAGAAACATGTGATGCAGCCCCAGTCAAAGAGCAGAATCAATTAGTTCCTCATCTAATTAAAGTAGTCATTCAATTAGATAATAATATAAAACCATATCAAACAAATATATATGACAAAAATAAATATATTATTATTATTATTATACTAAAACTAAAACATTTTCATTTTCTGTTACCTACTTAAAAACATTTGTTTCCTTTTTAGTATATTTGATACTAACAGCTGTATTTATACCTGATGCAAAGTCTGCCTGTAGTCGTTTAATCCACTCATACTCCCAAATTTATAACCTATTATTTAAATCACCACCTTTTTTTTTCTAAACAGGCTATTACCCTAAAACAAAAATCATGGTCAGTTCCTATTTCTTCAGTATGTTTTGCAAATACATTGGTGATTTTCTTCTTATTTCTGATTTGTGTTTTATTATATGACCTTTGAGTCTTCTTGTACAATTGCCAACATAAAAAGCAGAGCATTTTATATAGTTTGCCAAGTAAACAATATTGGATGTATTGCATGTGGCAGAGCATTTAAATATATATATATTTATTTGTTAATGGATGTATAAATTCAGTGTTTCTCTCAATTTCTTTACAACATGCACACTTATAACATGGGAAAGTGCCTACTTTCAATACTTGCCTGGGGATAGTACTGACAATATCCTTATAGCCAATGTTTTAAGCTAGGACCGCTTTTATATGTAAAATGTGGTTTATTTCCTATTAATTGCTTAATTTCAGGCACTGCTCCTAATTTCCCCAGTTTCTTGATATAATAGCTTTAACTCCATCTGATCTCCTGCTATATCTAGTAACATATTGCAGATAGTTCTGTTTAACTGGCTGAGAGGAGTCACTGGTCTATTATTAACAGTCTCGTTCAGTTTGTCATTTTTGTGAATTGATATTATGAATGATTTCTCCCATGTTTCGGGTACAGTCCCTGTGCTAAGCAGCTTGCTGAATACTGTGAGCAGAACAGGACATAAATCTTCTCCTAAATTCACAATCAGTACTGCTGGTATATAGTCTGGTCCTGTAGAAGTATCCTGCTTAACTTTCTTTAATGATGTGACTGTTGAATGAGCAGTAATTACTGGCCTAATTTTTGATTGTGATGGGTTTTTGTGTTTGGAAGACATATTTATATTACTTTTTTAATGTAGCAGCAGTTGAGAAGTACTTATTAAAGATGTTTGCTGCTTGTTTAGAATCTAAGTTTGACCTATTTACTGCTAATGATAATGTGGTGTTTTTGCTGTTCTTTTAATAATTAATGTAGATGTAAAAATCCTTTTTATTTAATGAGTTTGTTTTCATAAGTGGCTTTTTTCCATTTTTAACTTTTCTTTAAAGATTTTTGATATGTTATTGTAGCTACTCTTCAGTCTCAAAGTTTTGTGTTTTGTTTAGCATTTAAATATTCTTCCTTTTCTTGTATAATTTAATCAATCTGAAATACCTCCTCTATGGTAGAGATGTTTTTTTGAAGTCCCATTAACGTTAGAAATAGCTGTTTTTTCAAATGAGTTACTGAAAAGAAATTCAACTGAGTCATAATTCTTGATTACCTTTTGTGTTTTTAAATCTGACCTAATTTGAATATAATTTGGATTTTCACAGCTGTACCCTTTTTGAGTAGTGTTTAAATATGAAGGTTTTGATTCAAGAGTAAATCTAATAGTACTGGTTTCTGACATCCCTAGTGGTGCTCCAACTTTGATATCCCTAATAAGTTTCAGAATAAGTTGCAAATAGATCAACCAGGTTAATACCTCTAGTTGTTTCTTCTATAAGATGAGTAAAATCATAAAAAGTAATAGTATCCAAGAAAGACTCTGCAAGGTGAGAACCCATGGATGTAGAACAGCAATTAATGCCAGGTTAGTTAAAATCACCCAACAGAATAGTCTGAGGGTATTGTAGAAATTATTCTAAACATTTAATACATTCTTCATGCTCATCTTTTTTCATGCTTGGTGATCTATAACGTGATACAAACAGCTAGTGCTCTTAACCTCTAAAATATTCACCACCATGATTTCTAGTTGGTTATTTGTAAATGCATGCAAAAACAAAACCACTGCACCAGATAAAATCCAGACCAGGCTCCAAAAATATAATGCAAGAAATCCAAACAGGCAAAGGACGCACACGGCATTAAACCAAGCAATTTATTTTAGTAAAAAACATGTAAGCGCTTTCACGTAGGAGAAGCGTAGGAGTACTACGTGAAAGCGCTTACATGTTTTTTACTAAATATATTGTTTGGCTTTATGCCATGCGTGTCCTTTGCCTGCTTGGATTTTTTGGTTATTTGTAAAAATTAATTTGAGTATATCCTATCATTAAACAAAAATAATATACCACCTTCTTATCTTGTCTACACTCATAATGTGTCTAACTAGGAAACAATATGTTGATGCAGTCACGTCTCGGCAAATACTAAGACCTCTAGAGTTTCATGTCCATCCAAGAAACTTGGCTTAAACTGAATTTAACTTAAATGTCTGTTAACAATACTGCAGGCATTACAATAGAAACATTTCAGAGCTTTATTAAATATGGTAGCTTGTTTTGGTAATTTTGTCTGTAAAGAAATATGGAACATTCCCATAATAATCTGACAGAAAAACCCTTCCAAATGTTAGGACAAGCTGGGCTGTATGACCTTCCAGCCACTCTGAAAAGTGCAGACAGACAGATAATTCAGTGCCCTGGATACAAAAAATAAACAGAATAATTCTATTTCAGACTAAACATATCCTTGACCAGGCATGCCATTTACCATTTACAATCATCACTCATGGTCAAACTGTGATTTTTCTATGCAGCAGCATAGGACATAGAGAGCAGGGCAAGTCTATTCAAGCACTAGTTGCAGCCATATTATAAGCTGCTAGAAGTGACTCAATACATCTGTATTGGCACCTTCTAAGGGCTGGTCTGGAAAAGTTTACAGGTCACAGGCAGTTTACCATCCTTAAATCCCTGCCTGTGACCAGCGCAACATCAGCAGATGATGGCATAGGGAGAACAAGCTGGAAGTAAACCAGGTGATGGTCTATCCACGAGCCTGATTCCACCACCAGGTCCCTGGATTAAAAGCCAAAATGGAATATCAGGTCCAATGTCTGACCAGATTTGGGAGTCACAATGAAAGCCACTTGACTGATACTGAAGCTGTCTAAAAGAATGAGAAGCTGGTATCCTGACATATAGTGTACCAAGAGAAATCTGTAATTCACTCTTGTTCCACAGGCACACTTGTAAGGAATGATACACAGCAACCTCCCTTTGTGCCAGTTCCAAGATAAAAGAAGTTTACAATGACAATTGTAGGTAATTCTGCACACATACACAAAAAAGAAGATTTGTGGGAAGTAGTGTGGAATAAAATGTAGAATAAGCATGCCATAATACAAAAAAAAAATAGAGCCATATTGTTTGATGCAGTTTCAAGTACTGTTCACTTCCCTACTATTACTGGTAATCTTCATTTGCAGAGCTCCCAGTTTACCCATACTTCCAGTAGCTGCTACTTGAAAAGAAAAAAGTAGCCTTTCATTTTAAGTAAAAACAAACACATAAGAATATATTATACAATGACTGGCCATTAATATTCCAAAAGAGCATGCTGAATGGTCAGCCCAATCGGCGTGCTTGTTGTAAATCTGAGCATATACCAATGGAAAAAGGTCCGGTTGCCCGGACTTTTTTCCATTGGTATACATTAACTTTTAACTTTTCTTTTACAAATATTAAATAAATAAAAACTGAAATCTGGACTCCGGACATAGCGGAGAGACAGGATGGAGAAAATACTAGGAAAATCAGGTACATTATTCAAAACTAAAGGCACGTACCTGATTTTCCTTGTATTTCCTCCATTCTGTCTCTCTCCTACCCCTAAACTGTCTGAAACATTTTTTTTATTTAAAAAAAAAAAAAGAAAAATGGAGCAATGGAGACCTTCTTTTCTCCATTGCTTCCTTTCCAAAGTACTGATGTACTGGTTATGTGTGGGAACACAAGTCCCATACCCATGTGCAGTACATCAAAAAAAGGCACCAGAATATATCAGCCGCAGAAAGACAGTACAGCACCATTATACAAAAAGATTATTTAAGAAAAGTATTTTTTTCTTAAATAATGTCATTGTATGATAATATCCAACTCCTTCACCCTCATGATTAAAGCACACCAACCGTGGGTAAATCATAATACACCACACAGATGTCATCAGTTATTGCTTAAATACTCTCCAGTCCACAATGACCAAATAGGCTATCACCACCACATAGACTGATTTTTACATTTGGGGTTAGCCTCCTCTCAATGCCAGCTTCTCCCAGTTACAGATACCAGTTGGTACCCAATCCAGCAGTACCTGCTCCTGGAAAATAAACAAAATGTATTTCCTTTGCAAATTGAAAAAAGGAAACTGTGCAAACCACACACCTTTAAGTAACATGATAGAGGAGAGAGTTTGCCACTGTCACATCATTTCTTTCTTTCTTTCCTTCTTCTTCTTTTGTTGTTTGTTTAGTACCATTGGAATAGGTTGTCAGCCTTCTGGACAGCTGCAGATTTTATGCCAACATAAAATAACACATTTTAACATTTTCCAAAAAATTCATTATAACACATCTAATCAAAATATGGGGAAAAAAAAGAACTGAAATGGTTTATGAATCTCAGCATTCAAGACAAAAGTAATGAAAGCAGCTAATAAAATTAAAAATAATATATATAATTATGTACTTACAAAGCAAAGCAACTCAGATTTAATACGTCTCACTCACAAGTGACTACTGTGTAAAAGCAAAAATACTGTGATTTAAATAAAATGAACCAGAAGCAAGAAGCCTAAAATGAAGTATGTGTAGATGTGGAGGGAGTTTTATAAGTGCCGAAGTAGATAAATACCTAGAAAGATGCTGGTAATAGTCCTGCTAAGTGAAACCTCAAATTATATTTAAAATATGGCATTTTCTGTTTAGAAACTACCAACAAACTGCATAATCTGACATGACATGGCATAAAAAAAAATCTGCAGGGCTTAGTCTGAAACAGAAGCATAAACTAACTATACTGTTAACAAAAAGCAGCATGTAAAACACAGCACACATAAAAAACTAAAGATAATCCCACCACAAATTCTTATGCCATATACATAGCATTGTAGGAGGAAGTCTGTTACTTAAATATCATATATGACATCTGCATATAATAACAGATGTACAAATTCATGGAACTAAGAAATAAACAATCAATTTATTTTGCATATTTAGCTACCAAGTATGCATAGTATTATAAAACGGTTTCCTATTAGAAGAATTCTTTCGAATGCATCTTGGTCAAACTTAAAAGACTGAAATGGCAAAATATCGAAGAGGCTTTTAAGCGAATTCTTTCCCTGGGAAAGAAATCGCTTGCCTCCTTCTTTACTTTGCCCTTTTTTGGCACTGTAGTGCAGTCTCGGAGTTGGTATATTTACGTAAGGGTGTGTGGGGGCAAAGCCCCCACTTAATGTAATGTTTAAAGTGTTTTATTATTATTATTATTATTATTTTTTTTTTTTTGTTGGAACAGCAATTTTTTTCCCTTGGAAAAAAAATCACTGTTCTGACAGTTCGACATTGTAAGCTTTCACTTACACAGGGTCAATTAATCACCACTCGCTTTTTTAAGCATTCAGTGATCTAATATAGACCCTTATAAAACCTATATATGAGTGCCTGTGCCTTGCATGTGTTTATTTAGGTGTGCCTCATAACATTTTAATTTATAACACGTTAAAAGTTCTGTATATAGTTTAATATCCCTGTAATGTGGCTACTCAAGAAGACTCCCAACATTTTCAAACGTAAGATATTATAGCAATAACCCACGCCTGGGTGTGGTTAATGCTGGATTTACCCACGGTTGGCGTGCTTTGGTCCCGAGGGCGAATCCAGCGTTACCCACACCCAGAAGTGGCTTATTGCTATTATACCATGGTGTTAGTTTGTTTTGTATTATGTTTGTATTGTTGTTATTTATGTTTTTGTTTGCTTTTTTTTTGTATTCTTCCACTTTTTGTGAGATAAAATAGTCCACACTTTCAGTTTGTGTTTATTGTTTATTTCTGTTTTAATTTAAATACATGTTCATTTTTAGTTTTTCAGGAAATGTTAGGAAAGGGCTTGGTGGTGCTTGGTATAATATAGTTTAAGCAGTGTAGAAGTTTATAACGTGTAGTTATGTTTTAGTAATTATAGGTAATGTTGAAATGTGGTGTAGTTTTAATTTGTATTAATTTTTTTAAAATATGTACTTTTACTATTTGGTCACTAGGTGGTAGTGTTGTATGCACTTTTATTAGATGTATGCTGATGTGGACGTTCGGTATGGTGTGTGTTTTTGACTTTGCGAGGGATGTGTGGTGTGTTTTTAGTATGTACATTTTTGGAGTTGTCTGTGTATAGGTATTGTAGGGAATATAGGTAAGTGAATGGTTTTATGAGAATGCTTGGTTTTATTGTGTTATAAGTGGTGGTTATGTAGTGTGTGTGTGTGATGTATTTGCGACTGCATGACTTTTTATTTTTTTAGTGTTTGAGGTAAGGGAATGAGGAGTGTAGTATGGAAATTGGTTAGTTTTCTGTGTTTTCGTTAAATTGTTGTGTGTTTTGGGTATTAGATTTACTTTACTTTACTGTTTATTTGCTGTCGCCGCATGATATTTAGCGACTGGACTTTTTGCGTTGTTTCTTGTAGGATTTACTATGTGCACGCTGGTTGAATTAGCCAATCAGCATGCACGTTTGTCGGGTTTGCGATGTTCGCATGGTATAATATACATTCTTTTACACATAAATATCTTTGAATGCAACAGAAATGTTGTATAGCATACAGTCAAACATATTTTAATGGCTCTATGTATGTGCACAGATATATAGTAGACAGACAAGACTTCAGTATGTGCTCGTGTCGCATCTTCTATTCATTTACATCTTGAGTAAGGAAAACACAGAACAATAGTGTTACAAGATCACAGTGTATGCATTTCAACTGTCCAGAATTTTGCCCAATGTCCCTGATTTTCCTCATATTTTTGTTGTCTCTCATAGAATTTAGAGTTTTTGGGAAATCAGTGAGGATTACACTCAGTGAATAATGCTAAACATTTGAGTTCCACATTCTTATTGTTCGGAAAATGCATGTTAATGCAAAATGTGTTGCTTTATTGTGAATTAGAGTAATATTGTCCTTAACGTTTAACCTTTATTTCCACTATTTTTGGCTTTGCCCAGAAATTTTAAGAAAATAAGTTGAGAGGTATGGATAAAACATAGTAGAAACCTGGGGATCTGCATTTCTGTTTGATTCCTGAGTACACAGTGTACAGTCCAGAATGATGTTTCAGTGCTCAGTGCTGTATTGCGATTCCTGACTGAAACTATCCAGTAGGACTACATTTCTTGCCCAGTTAACAAGCTAATGAGTATAAAAAATAATAATTATGTTTTAACCACTGCCTTTACTGTTAGTTCTCAATTTGATGGGGGAGGAAAGGAATATGCAATGTAAAAGGAATGTGTATGAAAGGCAAGAGGTTTGTCCGGAAGATGCTAGAGATGGGTACTCATCAGTGCAATCACTAGTGAGCTACTGCACGGCTTTTCCCTGGAAGCTTGAATTGCTAATGTACCAGGGGATTTTCCCTTTCACTGTTGTACTATAGCCTCAGACTCAGTATATATAAATAGCAGTGGTGGGGAGTGCAGCCCTCCCATATTAGGGAGCACAGGGGGCCCTGCTGAAATGCACTTTTTGTGTGTGTGTTGTATGGTTTGGAATACACAGGGAGACAAATGTGGAAAAGCTGGAAGAGTGCATAAATGTGTTAGGTTTGGTGCAAAACAATAAAAACTACAAAAACAATAGGAAATAGTGCATGAGCAGTATATTGCAAATACAGCTTATCTGGGATGAAGTGTTGTTGTTGTGTCTTTTGGCAAGTGTAATGAGAGAAAAAAAAACAGAAATGTCATCAAAAGAGATCAAGATATAAATGTGCATTCTTCACTTCTTACTTCTGTCTGTTCAAGAAGAAAATAAAACTGAAGTCCCAAAATTTAATGCTAAGGAAATAAGAAAAAGTAATTAGAAATATTTAACTCTAGAGGTGTCCAGGTAGATGAAATACACTGCATATTTTTCTCACTTATTCAACTGTATTAATCCCACTGAGTAAGAGGTTCTTTCTCAGCAGAGACTAACTCCTCATTAAGTAGTTAATTGGGTTATGTAACACACCCTAGCAGGAGACAAGAGTAACCACAGAGAACATAGAATGAGGTACCACCCAGACCCACACAGCATTTGGAAAATCAACTTTCAGACCCTGGAGGAGTGACACACACACACACACACACACACACACACACACACACACACACACACACACACACACACACACACACACACACACACACACACACACACACACACACACACACACACACACACACACACACACACACACACACACACACACACACACACACACACACACACACACCTACACCTACACCTACCTCAAATATGCAACATCATGCTAGATAAGCAGGTTACAGTATCATATTGAATTTGTGGCTGACTTGACCTCCTTCAATTTTGTTTTGTATTCCCTGTTGCTAACAACAGAAATACAGATAATGAAGCAATTATATTGTCTGCCCTGTTTATCTATCTGTATTTGCTCTTAAAAAAAGCAAGAAAGCATGACTTTGCTGTTGCAGTAACTGGTCTTGTAGCACTTTACAGAATATTTGTATTTTTCTGTATGCCCCATTCTAGCAGGGTAGTTGTGCTGTTTGAATACCATTTGGCTGTTTTAACATCATCACAACTAGGTCATTGGCTGTGCACTTTTAAAACTAACAGAATGCAATATATTTAGCAATATTATTTTTTAGCTCAAATGCCATTCTATCATAGTCTGTTTTACTGGGTTCACAGCAGAAATCACTAACAAGGTATACAATTAGGTTTAAGGAAAATAAATTGCAAGTTGTGACAATTAGACAAACAGCATTAGGAATTGGTAGCTAGTAATGTGATACAGGATGCTTAGAGTAAAAAAAAAATCCTTTCTTAGTACCTTAATGTTTGCTGAAGAACTGCGCCCTGCCATGTTACTTTATTGTGTAAAACGTCTTTTTTTTCTGTAGATCTGTTGCCATCCAGAGGTGTGCAGCAAGCAAATTCCATTTTGTATTGACAAGTTCTTAGTGCTACCCCCCCCCCCCCCCCCCGGACACCTAGCACTTGAAAATGGACATATCTCAAAATGCAGCCCCCAAAAGCACTTAATAAACACAGCTAACATTTTCAGCTGTTCCCCCTAAAACTATTAAAGATATTAGATTGAGATTAGCAATTTGACACCTGTTGTTGGAGGCATTCATTTAGACAGTTGTAGACATAATATGATTAAAAAAAAAAGCCATAGTGATAAGATGGTCATAAAAATGTACTCATTAGCCTGACAAGTCTGATATGCAAAGCTATGGAACACATCATCATGGACCTAATAAACAAGGATATAGGGAACCTCCAAACTCTTGATCCCACACAGTTTGGTTTTGTGAAGGGTAGATCATGCCTGCTCAACCTGGTCGACTTCTTTGAGTCAGTCACCAGAGCTGTGGATGAAGGCAAGGTAGTTCATACAGCCTACCTTGATCTGGCCAAGGCCTTTGATAACATTCCCCACTCAGGAATCATAGAAAAACTCACTAAGCTAGGTATCAACCCCTATATCACTAGGTGGGTTGCAAACTGGCTCACAGATAGAACCCACAATGTGAAAGTAGCTGACTCCAAGTCAGACCTGACCAGTCACGAGTGGAGTCCTGGGTCCTCTCCTGTTTGGTATCTACTTCTCAGAAGTCCAGACCAACATGAAGGGACTCTGGCTGACAACGTTCGCAGACGATTGCAAGTTGATCCGTTATTAACTCCCCAAGTGATGTTGACATCCTACAGAAAAGCCTCACTGAGACCAATGACAGGTGTCAGAACCATGGCCTTAAGCTCAATGCTAAAAAATGTGTTATCATCCCCTTTGGGAAAAACCCAGTTCCCATGAATTACCACATCGATGGTAGTCCACTGAACACAGAAGGCATTATAAGAGATCTGGGAACACAGGTTGACAGCAACTTCTCTTTTGACCACCACATTGCCACTGTGGTCAGAAAGTCCTTCTATGTGGCACATTTTATTGCTAAGGGTTTTGCATCCAGGAAGAAAGAGGTCATTGTCTCCCTCTACTCTTCCCTCATTAGGCCAATCATCTATTACAATGCCCCATTTGGCATGTACCTCACTAGACACCTGCAACAACTGGAGAGGCTGCAAAAATACCTCACAAAGAGGATCCTAAGCCTTAAACACTTGTCCAGTATGGACAGACTCAAAAAAACTCCAGCTAGTCTCTGTCTCATATCGCCTACTTAGAGGCGATCTCTGCTTGACTTACACAGCCATGTCTGACCCAGCTCTGTTAGAAATGCTACATCTAAAGAAATCCCAATCCCTCCGCACCACACATTCCAGAGACCTCAACCTCATTAACACAATCAACAGAACGTGCTGTTGGGACAGGTTCATAACCCAGACACTGCCCATGCCATGGAACAGACTTTCTATACATGTCAAACAGAGCACCTCACTGGCCCTTTTAAGAGAAATCTTGATGAGTGGATGGGAAATAGAAAATTCACCCCGGGGATCACTGCAGTGGCTCTACTCAACAGAGGCACTGGGAACTAAGGTCACGTGGCACTATGCCAGGATAATCCTAAGGGCTAGGCTTGTAAAGGCTCCAGGGCCATTAGCCTTGTACATACCTATAAACCTATGAACAAAGAGTACGCTTGGCTACACCTTTTCCATCTAGTGTCTGCCTAACGATCCAGTACTGTTTTGGTGCTGTAAATAATTATGAAAACAGCCTTGTCTCCTTTTTTTTTTGAGTGTTGAAGAACAGGTGGTTATGGCTCAGGCAATAACACTTCACATAAGGTGCTCAATGCTTAATAATATCTTGACTAAGTGTGTATGTGAAGTGGTATTGTACAAGCTATGGCAATCAGTGCTTCAGCTGTCTAGCCACATTTTATCTAGCAAAGCATGTGTGTGTGTGTACAATCTCAATTCAGTGTATACAGAAAAACAGCCAAGACAGTAACAGGACAAAGGAAAGAACCCCATAGATGCAACCCTATTGGAGCAAATAAAACCCAAGTCCTCTGGCTTAAGTGCCATTAGTATGAGATTCAGCGGCAATATTACTGAATGTAAACACTAACTGTGCTGCTAA
Source organism: Protopterus annectens (assembly GCF_019279795.1). NCBI lineage: Eukaryota > Metazoa > Chordata > Ceratodontiformes > Protopteridae > Protopterus > Protopterus annectens. The sequence goes on from NC_056739.1 coordinate 1,622,587,776, forward strand.
AACAGGAAACATATATACAGTAGTCAGTTCTTAAAGTGGTAAGAAAATGTGATGCCCAGTACAATTTACAAACTATGTTTTGCTTTCTACATATTCACAGTATTGCAGCTGAATTGTATATTGCTTCAGTCTTTTTTTCTGATAAGAAATTAATCATACCTTGGTTCGTTAATTTGTTTTGGCCATTTCACCATACCTGCCAACCTCTTAGAGCAAGAAATCTGGTCAAAGCCATAAATAAAAGTGGGATGAAGGCTCAAATTAGGTACAATTTTATTTTTAAATATTGCTCTTACAAACTTAGAAAGTTGATAGAATAACAGGTTTTGCATTAGAATGAATTTTATGAAGGGTATGAGGTCTGAAACTCAAATGTCTGCCATTATTTTCTAACTTGAGTCTTTAATGATTTGCCACTAATTTTCCAGAAAACCAGAGTTTGATGAAAAATGGACCAAAATATAAGGCAGAAATCTGGACATTCTGCAAAAATCTGTACAGTTGAGAGGTATGAATTGGTACCTTATGCATGTCCATTTAATTGTACAGCTCCACACTCCCCCAAGCATATATACTTGTTTCCACAGCTTGCTTATCTCACTGTCACTCAGCAAAATCATTATTTTTATTTTTTTCCTTCTTTTATATTAATAAACTTCATGTAATTGGCTTCATTTCGTACGATCCCTTGCAACAGAATAACTTCTATTGATTTTCGTCGGTTATGGTTCACCTCATTTAGTGCTCCACTACTATAATCCGACAATCATACATACATTTCTATGTTATCTATGTGGACCCTCCAAAACCATAGATTCATTTTAAGGATAACCTAAGAACCTTGGTGTCACACTGTATGCAAGTAGGAGCTGATATCATTCCAACATTGTCAAAAGTATTACAATTAAGCAGTTCAGCCACTTAATATATTATGTCCTGTCTCTAGAATAGGATGATTCAGAACAAAGCTGGCCAAACATTACATTACAAAGTAACTACAAACCAGTTTGGGTCACAGCATCATGCTATACTGTACACTTATGTGACTCATATGCTTGCCTCTACAACTATGTGGTGCAACTGTACTGGCTGGCTGTATATGACACAATTGTAAACAGAAGAGATGATAAATTAATGAACCCAATAGAAAAAAAAAATCTTAAAAAACAGCAATAAGAAACAAATTAATGGGGAATATCTGAAAAGTGGATACACTGCAGTGGTACACCGGCTCTCCTTTCAATAACCATAGGAATTATAGGAAGTTCAAGGCTGCCGAGTCTTACATCTCTTACGCCTTTTCATTTCCCACCGTGGACTGTACTTTCCCTGCCATCAAGGGCTAGGTCAGTAATGGTTGGGATGAATTTATGAATACCTCTCCAGTTATGCTGGTCCCATTTGAAGGAGGAGAGTGCCACACTGCTTTACCTGCAGGGAGAGTCTATTCCAGAGGTGAGAGATGTGCTGGGTAATGAGTCTGTCTCTCTACCTTGTTTATTGATAAGGTGAAGCAGGTTTAGATCGCTTGTTCTGGTGGAACTGTTTGATTTGTGAAGGTACAAGAGATCCTGGATTACTGGTCTCTGGTTGCTTGGAAGGCAAGACATAGGTCTCCTCTGTGTAACCTATAAGATACAGAAAAGAGGGACAGTGCTTTAGTCTAGTATGGTAACTTAAGGATTTTAGGCCAGTGATCCTCTTTTGTAGGAATCTCTGTGGTATTTCCAACTGTTTGATATGCCTGGTAAGGTACAACCCAAAGGTGGTGGTGTATTGTATAACTGATCTGATTAATGTTAAATACAAGAGGACACTAACCTCTTTAGATCTGAATGCTATACCATTGGCGATCAGCAACACCACATAAAAGGATTTCCTGACATCTGTTGCTACATGCTAATCAAAGGAGAAGGAATTATCAACCTGTGTTCCAAGATTTCTAACTATATTTTCATTTTAAAGTGGGGTGTTGTCAATGCTGGATACAGGGGGGATGGTTTGTCTGCCAAGTATGACAATGTTGAATTTTTCAGCATTTAATTTAAGCCCATTGTCAGTAGATCAGGTATTTATAAGTGAAAGTTCTTTCTGGAGAGTTTCTGTATCAGAAGGGGATTTGACAGTAACTCTCTGTTTGCAGTCATATGAAGACTTGGTTAGCTCCATCCATATCTTGTTTTTTAGTCTACATGCTAGAGAAATAAATAACAAGCATAGTGATCCCAGCACTGAGGTCTGCAGGATACCACAGGTCACCTTCATGCTCTCTGATACTACTCTTATGCCTGCCAACCACACTGTGGTTTCTGTCTGTTCTTTTAGTCAATTTGCTGTCCACCTTACCACACAGGGATATATTTGTTTATTTTGTTTACTAATTATGCTAGTGTGGTTTGAGATGTTAAATGTCTTGACCAGATCAGAGTAAGCTGTGTGCACAATCTGACTACTGTCAACAGCTTGTGTTAACTTCTCAAAGAAGTTTACAGGTTCACCAGACAAAATCAGACTTTTACAAAGCCTAATTGCTGTTAATCTTGCCTGAAGAGAGTTTAATGTTGATGTTAATCAAGTATGTTATAATGTGTTCCATAGCCTTACAAATGAGACTCTTCAAGCTGATGGGCCTACAGTTTCTGAAAATTAGTAATAGGGCGAGCTTCACAGACCAGTGCTATATGCCATACTTCTGAGACAATAGTCATGCTCATGTTAAATATCAGGTTTAGTATCATAAGTAGAGTTCCTTCCAGGGCATGTTTGGCACTGTTTATGAAACAGACAGATATGTTACCTGGTCGCATGGAGGAAGTGTTTTTGCAGTTTCAGTACATATTTGAGGAATACAGAAAGAGTAGGGCTTTGGATGGTCATCTCAGGAGTGAAATGTTCACTAAACTTATTTGCTAGTACATTGGTAATGACCATTGGGTTTGAGTAGATTTTGTCATTTAGTATGAGTTCTGTACATTCATTTTTTTAACATAACTTAAAAAGTATTTGTAATTGGTCTTGGCTTCAGATACCAACCAGGGTCCATGGGTTGCCTTAGTACATCTAATACTCTTTTTTAAATTTTTAGTCAAATTCCTAATATTTTCTGACTCTGATGGGACTTCAGATCTGCTGTATACTATAATGAGTTTTTCATTTTATTGTAGATCTTATTTATGTTAGTGGACCACCAGGATGGTTTGCTTCTAAATTTCCAATTTTACTTGTATTTGGATTGGGATTGCCAATTCTATCCATTTATTTATGTGGATATAAAATTCTTTGGCAAACCTATTCTCCAGTTCAGTGCCTGGGCTGATATTGTTATACATGAATCTTAGGACTTCATTATAGAATTTGATGTGATTTCTGTTCTTGAAGTATTTGAATTGTGATATGTTATGATTTGGGAGGTTAGAGAGTTTGAGGGGAAATTATATGAACTTATGGTCTGGTGTTATAGGAGAGGGAGTTACTAACTTTTACCTTGTAAGTACCAGGTCAAGAACATTTGTACTATGGTTGGGTTAAAACAGTGTTGTACATTGAAATGCAAATGAACATGTACAAACAACCAAAAATGAAAACTGAAATGCACCAGAAAGGCTGCCAAGGAGACACTATACCAAAAAGTTGACCACTTTCATTCTATTTTACTACAATGTAAAACTTCATCAGAAAATAATTAAAAGTAAAGTAATAATAATTTAGAGGATCCACCATAGGTCATATGTTCATATTACCCATTAAAACCTTAGTACACAAATGAAGCTTGTAGTGTTTAAAGGTGTAGTATAATAATAACAACATTAAACACATGTTAAAATGCTGACAAGTTTTAAAATTTAGTACAATAACAATATTCTAAAAAAAAAAACTTGTTAAAGGGTATGAAACATTAAAGTAGTTATAACCTTTATGCCAAAAGAAAATATTTTAGTTATAACCTTTATGCCAAAAGAAAATATTTTAAGTTAATATGCTCATCAAGCCCTGGTGCTTTATCAGCAGAAAGCCTAATATGCCACTCAACCTCTCTACACAAAAGCAAAACATTATAATTGCCACAAAAACACTCAATGTCAACCTTGTCTAATACAAAGAAGTTGAATTTTCTAAAAATTGTTACACAACAAGGAAGGCCTGACCAATGTATTATTGCTGTCTTTCTTCCTTATAGCCAGTGTATGTTCATACATTCTTTTGGAAAGTTTTCTAATTGTCTTTCTGACATAAAAACTTTCACATGTTTCACAACTGGCCAAATGGACTACTATGTGTGTATTGCAGTCATATCTGCCTCTAGCTAGGATGGTTTATTAGTCCCCCTTACAACTACACTAGAATAATTACTGATGTATTGCACAACATTTAATGGTGCTGAAGGTGGTAGCCACATTAGAGCAAAAAGGTTTAGATTTTTCAAGCATGTTTTTAATATTAGATAACTGCTTGTATGTGAAACAAGGTTCACAACTTAGGACTGTTGTTAGTTCAGGATTTCCTAAAATAATTTTCCAGTTATCCTGATTAATTTTCCTTATGGCCTTTAAATCTGCTGCATTAGGCAGTGGAAATGCTCTACTATACTTAGCCGCTGGGTTTGGTGGAGTCTAGTGAATGATTATTGAATTTTGAATCAACATTCCTTGAATCACTTCTGAGGACAGGCCTTGGTGTGTCTTGTCTCAAATTGACTACCTCCTTGATGATGGTCTCGACAAGGTCACCTAAATATCCTCTGGCCATAAACATATTTTTTAGGTCATCTGACTCAGAAAAAAAATTCTTATCCTTGCTAGTATGCCTGCTTAATCTTATAAATTGCCCTTTAGTAATTCCTCTTTTCATATAAAGGGGGTGCAAGCTAGTTTGATGCATGTAATTGTTCACAAATGTGTCCTTAGTGTAAATGCAACTATGAGGCACACCGTTGATCTCATCTAGTGAAAGTTAATATCTAAATAGTTTATACATTTGCCAAAGCCACTGACCGTGAATTTCAAAAAGGCTGTGCTCTGGTTCGGGTATTAAAAAAATGAATAAAATTCATCTGCAGTACCCTGCCATACAAATAATAAGTCATCAACAAAACACCTGTAAAAGAGAACTTGTATGAAACTTGGGTGCTTGACTAGATGCTGGTGTTCCCAAGAAGCCATCATCAGATTTACAAATACAGGGGCAACTCTCACCCCAATAGCAACACTTATTTTCTGTCTATGAAATCTACCATTGAATTCAAAATAATTATTACTTAAAACTAAGTCAAGAAGTTCACACAGAGTGCGAATGGTGTCAGTGTCAAGACTACAATAATTCACACGATAGTCTCTGACTAGATCAATGCCTGTTTGTTGCGAAGTGCAGGTACATAAGGATACAATGTCCATAGAAACCAGAATACACTGAGTACCCAAGTTGTCTATTTGGCTTAACAGCTCCAAAAGGTGCCAAGAATCTTAATGACAGAAAGATAATTGCTGGACTGTAAGGTTCCACCAATAGTCCAGGGAAAACAGAAATATGATCCGTATACAAATCAGTGACAACAATGGGTCTGAATGGTGGATTGCTGCGTTTTCTTGTGTATCTTTTGTATTCCAAAAAAAGGGGCCATTTTAGGATGATCTACTTTCAAAAAAGTGTAAATTTCATGATCTATCTGATTCTGGCAAAGAATATCGAAAAGACTGTTGTCAATAATAGGGAAACTTCTTTGGATAGTTTCTATTCCATCTTCTTCATAGCAATGCTCGTTTGCTAATAGTTGGTTGACTGACTCAGCATGAACCAAAGTGCCCATTATGGAACAGTGTCACTTTTGTCTGCTTTCATAATGCGTAAATCCTTATTTTTACAATTGTTTTAATGCCTTACGTTCTTGTTATGTCAAATTATAAAATCTTGCTTTGTGGCCAACACACTTTTTCAAATCACTTTCACATGTTTCTTAAAAAACTTGCAATGCTTACTATAGCGAAGGATTGAAAGTACTTCTTACAAAATTTCTTTTAATGCTCATTTTTTGGAATTGTGGAATGTTTTTTAAGATGTACCCAAGATTTAACTTCCTCATAAATAATTTCAAGACAACTATCGCTTTCTAAATTTGCTGTCTGTGTAGGGATAAATGTAAACCTCTATTCGGGACAGATACTGTTTCATTGTCAAGTTCTAATTTACTCAAACTCACTATTCTGTCAACTTCTGTAAATGTCATCTCTTCCCTGTAGTTTTTCCTCTCCCCTTCCCTTTCCCTCCTCCTCTGCTTTTGTTCTGCCACTGAGGAGTCTGTGTTGGAGGGGTTTGATGAACTGGAAAATGAGCCAGGGATAAAACTGGTGGTAAATCATGATTAGTTGATGGAATGACCTGATTGTTATTGGTACTAGTCTCATTCTAAACTGTAGTAGTCTGTGTAAGTGCACCGATGCTGTTTGTTGACACTTCCTTGCCATTGCCTTTACATCTCAAATTCTTCTTGTCTAATAAATATGCTGTTCCAGTTCTGTACTCTTCATCTCTTAGTAATTTTTTGCTTTTTCTAGTAATGACACCAGTAATCACTGACTGTTTTTAATTGGTTGTTTGTTTTTGAATTTTATTATATAAACGGTTTTACATTTTACGTGTTAATGGATCTGATGAAGCACAATACTGTGTGAAAGCACTTATCGTATGTGTTTATGATAAAAGTTCTGTATGGTATCAGCTCTGGTGGACACTTGGTCAGTTTTTTCAGTAACGTGTATTTTTATCTTACTGAGCGACCTTTGGCTGTTTTGGGTATTTCTTTTTATTTGTTTCTTGTAATGATCATTGAAACTAATCTAGTAATCATTGCGCTAATGCCATAATATAAGCTGCTAAATAGTCCAAAGCTAGTGTCATTGATAATGGCCTCATTTAAAGCACAAATTTTAGTTTCAATAGTTGTCATTTTATTTTGGTACTCGGCAACCAAAAGTTTCATCTCAACCCCTGTCTGGTTTAATAATTGTTTAAAATCTTTAAATAGGGAATTGCCAGAGGTCACACTGTTTGTAAATTTAAAAACACGTAACCCAAATGGTACCTGCTTCCTATTGATGCACACTTCAAGATAATGTACTTCATACTGCAAACTTTTTAACTTAGAAATAATTTTCTGTAATCTAAAAATGTTCTGTCTGCACAACATTTTTTGGTTTTACAAATTATCCATGACATTGTTAGAGGTGGTGATTTTAATAACAGGATAGAGAAAGCTGAAACTAGCTGAAACTAAATGCATTATTGCACTACAGGTGCACAGAGCACTTGGTCTTAACATCACTGTCTCTTTGAGGAACATCAGTTATCACACAACTAATTATGATTGGTACTCACCAATGTTAGAGTAGAATGTTTTAATGTTTCTTTATATAAGGTACATTTTTAATGTTTTTATGGTCTGATGAAGCTGTAATTCCACAAAAGAGCTTACCAGTAATAAAGAATTATATGTGAGCTTGTTTTTGGTGTGGTACAGCTATTTTTTGTCTTTGGTGTTTCCATTGTGCTTGACCCACCTATTCACCACTTAGATTTGCTACTTTTCTTTTTATCTTTTCTTTGTACCCAGGCATCATTCTTGGTGGATTCACCTTAGTATCAGGATATAGCTTGCATTTGTGATATTCATAGATAGTTCATACATGTCTCTGTGCATTTCACTTAGATTTTTTTCGCCTCAGGTCATTCACCCCCACATGTACAACTACTATGTCAGAGTTATAGTTGCCTGGTGCAAGGGTGATAAGGGCCCTTGAAATGTCTGTGATCCTGCCACCCAATAGACAACTCACTGTCACCCTGTCTTTGTCCAGCCTAGTGAGTTGAGAATCTGTATGTCTCACTATGGAGTCACCAATCAATAAAACAGATGTGTTTGTGGAGTGGTTTAATGTACTGGAATTGTAATCCCTTGTCTCTCGGTGACTGTTAATGGTAAGATATTATGTGCTTTGATGTCTGATTTTTATTTTTGTTATGACCTTATCTTTACAAATCTAGGAGGCTTAAGTAAGGATTTCTTTATGACATCAGCACAGGACATTACATTATGTGCCAGGGGTTGTTATTGCGATATTCACAGTCTGCATTTTTTTGTGAGTGAGGCATCCATATTTTCTAAATATTTGCACCTCTTGCAGACAATTATTTATGTTTGGAAAGAGTTCATTATCTATGAGCATAAGGCAAATTCTACACTGCTTTAGGATATCCAATGCTGTGAATCTGGCAATAAAGGAGAGACGGGTAGGCTGGCCTTCTATATTGTCCATTGTAAAGTAAAACTTGATTTATTAAGAATTGCAAAGCTTTAAATAAGTTACAGATTTGTGACCTAGTTTTAGTTAAGACCTTAAATAAGATACATATTTACAGTGTATTGAGATAGTTATTGATTAAGAGGTAGATGGTGCAGTTACACATGTATGTGTATTTAAGTAAATATGTAACTTGGGTATGTATATGTGACTGATAAAAACAGCCCAGGGACTTTGTGGAACAGTAGTGCTGAGCTATTTGCAGCTCCATGCAATATAACCTATGAACCTATGAACAAGGAAATTAAAAGAACCAATGAAAAAACAGTTAAAGCTGTAAACATTAGTTTATCTTCCCTAGAACTACATCATTTACTCTCATATACTAAAATAACCACTACAAGCTGTAGATGACTCACACACTTGGCCAAAACTGGCTGTTTGATCTAGGGTCTCTACTAGAAGGTATAGTACTGAGTGCACCTACCCCCCCCCCCACACCCCCCATAGAGGTGAGCAGACACTGCTTTTTAATTCTTCTGCCCTGTTTTTGCTGCTCAGGCCATCTGAGCCATTATCAGGGGTTCATCCTTTTACACCAAATATCCTCCTTATTTTAATTTTAATACTCCCATATGACAATGTGAAGAAAGTCATGTATAGCAACTGCATCTTATATAGAGTGGATCACCTATGAGAGACTGACATAGAGTCGACAAACAGTTTGCAGTAATTTAAACTTTTTAATAACACACCACCAAACACATAAGTAACACAATAAAAAAAACATTCATGCAGGAGGCCTTGCCACCATGCAGCCTGCAAACTCCCACACTCTCATAGTTGAGCAGCTGTGGGGAAAAGAAAAATGCCCAGTAAGGGTGAAAAAAGTTCTCTTGCATACTCTGATCTTGCAGTTCAACAACTAATGAAAAACATTGGGAACTATTATATTCTAGGATTTGGGATCATGCAGATTGTATTCAGTGGGAGAAGTTTTTGTCAAATGGTAGAACTCCCTTGTAGAACTGTATATAAAATCATTGCTAGTCAGTAAAAAAACAAAACGATAATTGGACTTCTGGTATGGCACTTCTCTAAGCAACAGCAGTGGTTTGCAGCTCCTCAGCCGGGACATCTTTTTTCATTGTTTATATTCCCTCAAGTAGCTTATTTGACGCTCATTACACAAGAACATGAAGAGAAATGAATGAGGGAGATAGTTAAAAAACAGAGACAGTCAGTGGAGGGAAAAATAAACTTTTTATAGATATTGCTAGAAATGAAATCCTGCAAGAACAGCTGGTCATTTTAAATGTTATGTAGACTGAGTTAAAGGAAATGAAACAAATAACCACCAAATGAAGAAGCCAAACTCAGCGTTTGAAATGTCATCGAAACAGTCGTCTTCCGCTGAGTGTGAACCTCAAGAGCATATACAAAAAGGTACTGTTAATTTTACGGAATATATATATTTCTTTCTTCTTTTGGCTTCTTCATTTGGTGGTTATTAGTACTTTTTGTGAAGTTGGCCGTTGATTTTACATTTATTGGAAATGAAACAAACCCTAAAAGTAAATTTGATGGGCCAGGTAAAAACAATGAAACAGCATCTGTGTGAGTACTCCACTATCGTACAGGACAGAACTGCAGAAACAAAGAATTAAAATCCAGGGTCGAAGCTACAGAAGTGAGGCTTGAATATGCAAAGAGAGCTGATAGATCTGAAAGACAGATCAAGATGAAATAATCTGAAACTGATTGAAGTGTTGGAAAAGTATGAAGAGGTTCTCGCTGATTGTGAATTTTTAACAAATGTGTTGAACATCATTTGGGGTTTCCTCGACATAGTATTGCAAATAAAACCAAGACCCAATCCTCCAAAGGCAGATGTCCTGTCTGGTGGACCCCAGCCATAAACAAACTATACAATAGAAGGAGGAAGCTACTACATGATGGAGCAAAATCCCAAAAAGGGAAGGCATCTCTGATCAGTATTAGCAAAAAACTACGGGCACTCATAAAATCATCTAAGGCCAGCTTCGAGAGAAAAATTGCGCAGGACACTAAGGATAGTCACAAGGCTTTCTTTAGTTATGTTAGTAACCTGGGTGGGAATTCCCAGATATGCTCAGAATTAGTCCAAAATGACAAAAAATACACCAAACCCACAGACATTGTCAACATGCTAGCTGACAGGTTCAGCGCAAACTCCCCCCCCACCAAAAGAGCAAATATCTATCCCAGCAGAGTGCTGCCCCCCTGACATCTCAGATGCTCAGATAAGAGCTGCCCTCTCCAAAGCAAAAAACACAACATCAATGGGACCAGACGGTGTCCTGGGGTGCGTCCTACATGAACTCCAAGAAGAGCTAAACCCAAACATAAAACTACTGTTCAATCTCAGCCTTACTACAGGATAAGTACCCAAAGAGTGGCGTACAGCAACAGTGGTCCCTCTCCACAAAGGTGGTGCCTCAGCGGATCCTGGAAACTATCGCCCCATAAGCCTGACTAGCTTGGTCTGCAAAGCTATGGAAAGTATCATCATGGACCTCATAAATAAAGATATTGGGGACCTACAGACACTGGATCCTACCCAGTTCGGCTTTGTTAAGGGCAGATCCTGCCTCTTAAACCTGGTTGATTTCTTTGAAACAGTCACCAAGGCCATTGACGAGGGGAAGGTGGTCCACACAGCCTACCTGGACCTCGCAAAAGCCTTCGATACAATACCCACTGGTATTATAGATAAGCTCACCAGCTTAAATATAAACCCCTATGTCACTAGATGGGTTGCAAACTGGCTCAAGGACAGAACCCAGATGGTTAGAATTCCTGGAGCCATGTCAGACTCCAAACCAGTTACAAGTGGCGTCCCACAAGGCTCAGTCCTGGGACCTCTCTTGTTCGGTATATATTCCTCGGTGGTACAGGCCAACACGGAAGGACTGTGGCTGACCAAGTTCGCAGATGACTGCAAACTGGGCGCCATAATCGACTTTCCAGCCGACACAAGCATCCTCCAAAAGGGCCTCATAGAAACAGACAACTGGTGCCAGAGCCATGGCTTCAAGCTAAACGCCAAAAAGTGTATAGTCATCCCCTTTGGCAAAAACAAAGTGCCCACAAATGACCACATAGGTGGTAATCCATTAAGTACAGAAGAAGTAATTAGGGACCTGGGGACCCAAGTTGATAGCAATCTCTCATTTGACAACCACGTGGCCAAACTGATTAGAAAAACATTTTATATAGCCCACCTAATCATGAAAGGATTCACACCTAGATCAGGGGAGGTCATCGTGCCTCTTTACTCATCCCTCATCAGGCCCATAATTGAGTACAATGCCTCTTTTGGGATGTACCTTACCAGACACCTGCAGCAACTGGAAAGACCCCAAAAGTACCTCACCAAGAGGATCAAAGGGCTCAAACAGATGCCATATGCTGCCCGGTTAAAGAAACTCCAGCTCTACTCAGTGGCATACCACCTGCTCAGAGGCGATCTGTGCCTGACGTATAAAGCCATGTCCAACCCGGAATTAATGTACATGCTGCACCTCAGAAAATCCAAATCCGGGGGGCGTGGCTAGGATGCTGAACTGATAGCTGCACTTCATTTCAGCTCTCTTACCTCAATACAATTCCTGACAGGAATTTTACAAAATAATATTTAATTTGAAGAAATTTTTATTGCTAACTTATTTCTAATAACTCTGAGCATCTATAAGAAAAATTTTATTGTCAGAACTTGAATAATTCCTGTCAAATTAATTACTGGAAAATCAGCACCAATATCAGCTTTACAGCATGAGTCATCTAAGGAATACAGCACAAGACTCTTCTCTCAAAAAAGACCTGCAGTCTCTCATTACAAATATACAGGAACTTACAATAAAAATCGAAAAGATGGATAATAAAATAGATACTTTTAAAGAAAAGTGCTCACAACAACTGGAACAGCTTCAAGAAATGTTTACACAGCAGAAAGGACAGATATCACTTATTGAACAGTCATTAAGTGACATTGACACTAGAGTTCAAGTAGAAGAACAACAAACTGAATTCTTACTTCAACAGAATACATATTTACTAGAAAAACTTGATGATATGGAAAACCGAACAAGAAGAAATAATATTAGAATATATGGTCTACCAGAAAAATCTGAAGGGGACAATATGATAAACTTTCTTACCACCTGGATACCAGATGTAACAAAATACCTGAAGCTCTTTCATATGGTATAGAACGGGCACATAGATCACTAGCAGCTTCTGGAAATGCTTCTTCTCTGAGGTAGAACAAGCCGAGATCTATAATTGTGAGACTTTTTCTACACAAGATAAAGATCTTATATTAAGAAATGCTTGGGCAAATTCTCCCATCAAATACAATGATTCATTAATAAGATTTGACAATGATTATTCTACAAAGGTCGTTTCAAAAGAAAAGAATTTCTACCAATAATAAAACCTTGAAGAAAAAGCAATTGAAAGTCCATCTTTTATTTCCACAAGACTGAAAGTTTTTCTACCAAATGGAATAAAAATCTTTGAAACAGTAGATTCAGCAATAAAATACCTTACCAACAACAACATCCTAACACATGAAGAATCTATGGACTGGACAATGAGAAATGCTGAAGTAAATAATTGGAAAACTGTTGAGCAAAAGAAAAAAACTAAAGGACAAATAATCTTACATATGTTATATTCTGTAAAATCTAAATAATAATACTAACAACAAAAGAAAAGTTCTTACTGTCTTCAAGTTACACCAAAACAGGTACTGTTTTCAATTATACTTTAAATGTCAAAATTAGCATAAATGTAAATACATTTATCTTAAATCACATCAGTATACTAAGCATAATTTAAACATTACTCTATTTTTCATTATTATCCATCTATTATTTACATATTCTTAATCAGAGTAATCAATGCATAATAATGTTCCCAAATAGTTTATTTACTTATTTATTTATTTATTTTCTCTCTCTGTGTTTTGTTGTTTTTATTTTATTAAATCTTCATTAACTTATAATTCATCAGTATATGGTTATATTGCTTAATAGGTATAGTAATGGCTGCTATATAACTTATTATTAGTTACATCCCTGATAGTATTACTTTTTATAAGTTAAAAGTGTCCCTGTTTGGATGAACGCTAATGCTGGGCAGAAATGTGTTGCTTTTGAAATGAAGTATTTCAGTTAGGATGTATCATAAGACTACTTTAAATAATCTTAAATTCTGCCTTTGACCCATATGCACATACTGATATAGTCCAGTGAAAAATATGTTTTAAGTGATATTTTGAGGCTATAAGTCATGTGTAGACATCCGGAGTTGAAAGATGCTTGTGACTAGCTTAGATATCCTGTTGTCTTTTCTTTTGTAGAGAAATAAGGCATAGCATGTTTAAAATGCAAAGTTTGGCAGTTGTGAACACTACTCCACAAACTAGTTTAACAGCCACAAATATCACTAGAAACTTGAGTTATGACTCTTTCTAATTGACGTCTAGTCAGAAAATAAGCTAGGTTCACATTTAAAGATACAGAAACCAAATAATATGAAAGGTTCATATAAATATACATAGATATTTATTTTCTTCTAGCACCTTGATAAATCACTGCTGTTTTACAAGGATGTCCCGGGAAGGTTGGATGGATGCAACAAGACAGGTGGATTTTGATGGCAGGTCAAACATTTAGATGGCAAAGTGGTATACTAGATGGTCCGGGTGACTATATGGAGTAATAGGCAACTATAATGATTAACCGGGCAATCAATTATTTGGATGGGTGTGTCAATCTGTAAATGTAGATTGTATTGTGTTGGATTGGATTTGTCACACATGTGTTCTTGCTTAGTATTGTGTTGATCTGGAACAGAGTGGAATATGAGAGGCTTGAACACTATGTAATTTAGTACATTGGCTGCCATGCATAATGAGCATGCATTGTGGCTGTTCCCACGGGCTTGGCAAATCTGATGGCTCATTGCACATTCATTTGCACATCTGAATGGTGTGCTCGGCCCATCTGCTTAATATGTTGTGGCTTTGTATTTCCACCCTATGACACATGACTGTTGGCTTTTCACATTATCAAGATGTGACACAATACTAGTGTGCTTGGTATATCATGTTACTGCTATGGTGGACAAGGAATGCAACTGTGTTGTCTATGGCTTTTGACCTTTCTGCAGACGGGTGTGCTAGACTGGCAGTTGAGAGTTGTTTATCATGTGATGGTGCATGAAAGTTGTTTGTGTTTCAATGTGACTGCATGAAAGGGACTGCATATTGGGATGCAAGTTTGGCGGCAGTAGATTTGTTGGGATTTGATTTGAGGAGACACTTGTTTGTATGGTTGGGTTGATTGATTCTGTGATAATGTTGGCCTCTCAATGATATTTCTGTTGGTTATTGTTCTGTAAAACAACTTTTCTGAGGAATAATGTTTCTGGTGCCAGTTGTGGATTTGATTTAAATGTTTCTATATACAGTCATGAAGCAATTACAGGATAAATGGTACTCTTGCAGTGCATGGATCATCGGTGGTTGTCCTCCCATGTTGAGGAAAACAAGCATTTGACACCTTTGCAATTAAAGGTGTTACCTTTACTCTTGAATATCGTGGAGTCCCATTGCTGCAAAATGGATGTTGATGGTTGTTTGAATTGGGCAGCTTCCATGGTGGTTTGTTGTTTGGCAGCTTCCTTTTGTCTTGGCATGTTCTTTTGCATACTTGTGTTCAGTCATAGGATTGAATTACTGGTGTTTGTTAGTGGCAGTGGTATCTGACTGGTTTGTTGTCAGTCTTTTGACGACTGGTTCGGTGGATATCTAAGCTGTGGTTTGCTTTGTGTGGAGTACATAGATGATATTTGACCTCTGTAGATTGTCATGCTGCAGTGTTACCTCTGTGCTGTGTCAGTCTTCATTGTGCAGGGTTTTGTGCAGGGGTCCCTCTGAGGGTTGATGGAAGTGTTGGCAACAAGACACTCAATCTAAAGTGTGATCTTGGATATGAGCTGTCTGGATTAAGTGACTGTTGTCTCCAGCCATGAATCAATCCAACAAAATTAATGTCTGCAAAAGGCTGAAAAATATAAATGTCTAATTGTATCGCATTTGTATACTTTATAATTTGTATCAATATTCAGTGAAAAGCAAACATCAGTATGATTTATAATCAGAACTATTCATGTTTTTATTCTAATATACTTTTTATGGCAATATGACTTTGCAAATAAACATTAAACAATGGGTTTGGAACACAGTAATGTCATACAACTGTACAATACATACGTCAGTAAATAGTACACAACAGAGTAGTGAGTTATACAGTTATAGATGAAACAATGATGTTGTATTATACTCCTAACTATTTAAATAAATGATAATATTTGAAAAAAATATAGTATTAAGTGAAATGAATTACCTTTTTGAAACCTGCTTATAAGTAAGTATTATTGAATTGAAATGATTATATTAATAAGCTAATTAATATATTTTAATATATTATTCTATCTTAATATATTATTGAATTATCTTTATTTAAAACTAAGAGAAAATAAAAATTTGCTGGATTAGAAAGTTTGTTTGGTTGATTCAGTTTACCTCACTTAAGAAACTAATTAGAAATTACATTAAGGAATGGTCATATTTAAGGTTTTGAATTTTTTGTTTGGATCACTTTGTTTTTTTACTTTTTTATTGCATCTATCATTTCAAAAACATGCAAAAAATCATAAGAAAAGAAAAACATGAAAATCTTTTGATGGAACTAAGAATAATCAATATTTAAATAAACTCAAACATAAAACAAAAACAAAATTAAAACATAAAATGTTAAGTAATAAAATATAAATGTCTAAATCCTAAATAATAGTAATAAAGATAATTATTCAAAATAAACTAACATAACTTTTAAATCAAACACACTTTTTTACAGAGACCACAAATAGGAGATAGAAATAACTTACACTTAACTTATAAACAGTACTACATACTAAACAACAATCAATACAAAGCAATAGAACTGCGAACTATAACTATAACAACTATAACACCTAATACTAAAACTACTCATCAAGATACATCATACATGTTTTGTCTTTTTTTCTTAGAGTTAAATAAGTTAATCTATATCAATCTAAATCCCATATTGGATCCCAGGACTAAAGAGGTTAAAACACATAAACACATTTTTTGAAGGATTAATCATTTTAACTAAGGGTATTTTGATATTGGAGGGAGACTTCAACTGCATAATGAATGAAAAAGATAAAATCCAAAAGAAGAAAACAAGAAAACATCCCATCAAAGAAAAAACTCTAAAAAAAATAGAAACATAAAATTTTATAGATATATAAATATTTA
The DNA here is from genome assembly GCF_019279795.1 of Protopterus annectens. Taxonomy (NCBI): domain Eukaryota; kingdom Metazoa; phylum Chordata; order Ceratodontiformes; family Protopteridae; genus Protopterus; species Protopterus annectens. The sequence continues at coordinate 1,622,604,462 of NC_056739.1, forward strand.
GATACCAGACAATTCAATCTTCCAGAATTATTCTCTCAGATATTAACTCTAGAATAGATAGAATAGAATATATACACAATGAAAATTTGCAAAAACAAAACAAACAAAAAATAAATTGTTGAATATTTATCCATAATGCCATAATCTTTCTTTGAGATAGAGCTTCATTTTATTTATTCATTCAAATTAGGATAGGATACCTTTATATATCACAAAAATTGATGAGGAGATTTTAGATATGAAGAAAACATCAAAAAACTTCTAGAAATAAATTACACAGAAGATATTTCAGAAATATATGTCTGGGATTCATTAAAAGCAGTTACATATGGGAAGATATTATTTATCTACATACATAATAAAAGGAAGTTATGGAATAAAGATATGCTAGACTTACAAAAGCAGATAAGATATATGACAGAAAACAAAAAAAGGGGTAATGCTACACTCAAAAGAGAACTCACACAATCAATAAGAGAAGTACAGAATTGCTACACCATAAGATTATGATTAACTTAGAAAAATAAAAAAATAACAACTTCTACTAATTCAGCACCTGAGAGATACTTAACTAATATAACAAAAAAAAAAATAAAATCTAAAAAAAAAAAAAAAATATTTATTCTAACAATACTAAAAAGAGTAACTGAACTATGATATTTTAGAAGCATTCAGACTCCAATTTAACATTGATAATTCCATAAATACTCAGATACACCCTACTAAGATATAAAAATACTTAGAAAAATATTATTCATATTAAATTAACACAAGAACAAATAGACATTATAAACAAACCAATCAATATGACAGAATTAAAAAAAAAAAAAAAAAAAAAAAAAATAAAGACAAATAAAGCACCTAGCCCAGACAATAAGAAAATGTTAAAATATAATTCCAATCAATATCAATTTTTATTATTAAAGTATATGATAATAGCCCAATAAATAAAGATTTGACTATCTCTTGGGAATAAAATATTCATTGACCCAATTATCAGATAAAGATGAAAAAAAACAGTGTGTGTTCCTCAGGCCAGGCACATTTACTCAATATAGACTACAAGATGTTTATGGCTATATATGCAGATAGGATCAAACACTTTCTTCCTTTCTTAATTCACAAATATATCATCATTTTTTAAAAAAACATAACACTATGGGTTAAATAATTCATACACACCTATATGGAAACAAGCCCATGAGCAGATTTACATAGAAATCAATTATAATCAATCACCCCTCATATATGGAAAAAAAGATTTTTTTAGGAAAAGAAATAATATTAATAAATTGCCATCAAACTATGTAAGCTCTACACTTTCAGTGTTCAGAACATATATAAACAAAATACCAAATATTAATTCTGATTTTTTTGGATTTTCCTATAGCTTTTACACCAAATATTTTAGATACATTCCAAATATCTAAAATAAATATACTTAGAAGAAACATTACTCTTTTAGCATCAACTTATAGAGAGGAAAATTCTAACAAAGGAACAGATAATTTATAATTATAATATAAATAAAGACAATTGGCTGTTTTACAAAATCTAAGGCATTTTCTTATAAATAAAATAGAACAAATGCAACCTTCAGTTAGACATGAAGCTCCAAACTCATTGAATACCTTATTCTTATCAAAAACAGCCTTATCAGGGTACAGGTTATTTGTCTAATATCTATAAAATTGTTAAAAAAAAAAACTACCATGAAAAATCATACTGGGATTATTATACTTTAATAAACAACCATCCTCCAGTTGAAGAAGAAAAAGTAATATTCTAAAATCTTACAAATTTTCTACATTATCAAAATACTAGCAATTATTCACTTGGAGATATCTACATAGAAGTTTCTATACACCACATAGGTTAGCCAAAATGTATTCTATTGAAGATCAATGTTGGAGATGCCATACCAAAATAAAAGCAGATTGGCAGCATGTTTTTATGAATGTATATGTCTCAATATGTAAAATCCATTAATTATTTTTTTCAGACTGTTTATAATGATAATTTTCAATTAACAAAGTCTTTAATTTTATTCAACTCTCCTATTCCAAACTGTGTACCAAAAAGACACTAAAATTCTATGGTCACTATTGGCTATTTTAAAATCATAACTATACACTGGAAAAATGAGGCTTCAAAGAATTTGAGACTTTAACAACAACAGTTGCTCACATGGAAATATTAACAGTGAAGAACAGAACTAAAAGATCTACTTCTTACTATTACTCTTGGATGAAAGTACTGGAAATACTTGAAAATATCGAAGAAGATATATCATCTTATGTTTCTAACTTTATATAATATAGAATTTCAATGTTATTTGCATAGACACCAATGTAAATAGTTATATAATGGTTTGAAGTTAGTAATGTTTTAGAATTGTAAATATGTTATTTATCTTTATTTCATGTAATGTTTAAGACATCTTATTTGAAATAATAAAAAAAAATATTTAGTGAAAAAGAAAATCCAAATCCAATCAAGCCACGTGCTCGAGAGACTTGAACCTCAGCACTGAAATAAATAGGACATGCTGGAGGGACTGATTCATAACCCAGAGGCTCCCTTCACTCTGGAATAAAATCCCAGTCCAGGTTAGGCAGAGTCCCTCATTGACTCTCTTCAAGAGGAATCTTGATGAGTGGATGGGAGATCGTAGGTTTACCCCAGGTATCACTTCTGTGTCACTGTTAGACAGAGGCACAGTATACTAACCTCGAAAAAGGGCATAGCAAAATTAATTTAAAATGGGTGGCGAAAGCCAAACACACTCTGGCTAGGCTTATAAATGCCCTAGGGCAGATAGCCTAGTATGAACCTATGAACATATATATATATATATATATATATATATATGGATCCCTATCACAACACCGACACGCCACAAACCCGACACTCAAAACAACGACACCAAAACACCGAACACGCACAAAACCGATAACTCACAAAACCAAACACCATAATACCGACACCCAAAACACCAACACACAAAATGTAAACTACACATAACACACAACTATACATGCACTAACCCTAATCCAAACCCTAACCCTAAGGTCCGACAGTACCGCACACTTACCCTACCCGCACCCTAACCCTAACTCACTTAACCCACCACTACACCTAAAGTCCGTCACTACCGCACACTCACATTTCCCGCACCCTAACCCTAAATCCTACACTATCTCACACTTACCTGTCCGCTCCCTAACGCTAAATCCCTCACTAGCACACACTTACCTGTCCGCTCCCTAACGCTAAATCCCTCACTAGCACACACTTACCTGTCCGCTGCCTAACGCTAAATCCCTCACTAGCACACACTTACCTGTCCACTCCCTAACACTAAATCTCTCACTAGCACATACTTACCTGTCCACTCGCGGTCACACGTTGCCCATGTCGGTGTTTCAGCTGTCGGGATTTCACATTGTCGATCATCTGTCTCGTCGGTCTTCTTGTGTCAGTATTCTTAGCGTCGGTGTTTTGGCGTGTCGATGAAGTCAAGGAGACCCATATATATATATATATATATATATATATATATATATATATATACACACGCACACACACATATATATATATATATATATACACACACACATATATATATATATATATATATATATATATATATATATTTTTTTTTTTTGGTGGTAAGTATTTTCACCAGACAACTGGAGTTGCCATGGAAGCTGCTTGAGCTCCAGTTAATACTAATATGATTATGACCTCTTGGGAAAAGTATTTTATTTTTAATTCCCCCTATGTTATTAATTGGATGCTTAATTTAGATTTGTAGAAGATAATTTGATTTCATGGACTGGAACCGAGGAAAAATCACTTGAATGTTTAATGTACATATAATCTACTACTGATTTTCATAGATTCACTTATGAATATGCTGTATTTAATATGAATTACTAAGATGTTATGATCACTAAGGATTTTACTGACAAATGGTTCATATCCAATACTGATATAACAACTTTTTATTTTTGAATTCCTGTCAAAGGAAAATCTGGTAAAGGGTCATTTTGTTCATTTGGCTAAGATGGTGTCTGACTTGGATGATTTTCTATTTCAGGGAATTGAGGCAGCTAATGTTGATAACTTGCTCAATGAAAGGGATTACCCCTTGGAAGTTGTGGAAAACATTTATACAGAAGTATTGTGAAAAAAGACACAATGGATTTTATCAACCAGAATAACCACCAACAGGTCCATGTAGTCTAGTGCTATAGAAATCTGTAGGCAAAAAATCCAAGACATAGTACACAGCAAAAATGCAGTTTATTCACAAAAAAAATAAAGAGTTTAGTGCTTTCGTCCAACAACCTGGACTTCTTCAGAACATTTGAACAATCGCAGTTTCCCTCAATATATACTCTGTAAGTAAATAGATAAATAAGTTAATTAACAATCTAATCAAAATATTAAATGAATACATACCACTAAAAGCATCAGAAAAGCCTTCATACATTAAAATAACAGTACAAATGTGAATCATATGTGTAAGAATCACAATAATTCCAATGTATAAAACTATACTGGTTACAATTACAACAAAAAAGTAATGGAATTCAGAAATTGTTCACAATTTCACTGCCCTTATTCTAAGCACAGGTTGTATACTAACATGATCTTTTTAACATGGCTTCACTGTTGCATCCAACTTCACTTGCCAGATGAAATCCCTGTACTCCAATATATTTTCCCAGGATCCTCCTCTGGCATTAGGCTGAACAGTTTCTAAAATACCAAATACAAATTTCTTGAAACTATCACAGGCTATAGAGTGTGCTGTATAGGGCATTATTCAAATTGGTCTTTTTCATATTATACAGGTGATCTTATATTCTTTTGGTCAATTTACTTTCAGTTTTTCCTATGCAAAAAGAAAAACATTGACCACAAATACCTAAGTACACTAAGCCTGCTGAATTGCAATTTCCTCTTCTATAAGTAATAACAGATTGGCAGTAGTTATTCAAAACTACCTTGTTCTTGTCAATAATATATTGACAACAGCCACATCTGTCTCATTTTGTAGTGACCTCTTTTAAAATTTCTTTTTTTTTTGGAAAAAAAAAATTGTAAATCAGGAGCCATACAAAACAATAACTTTATTTCAAAATCACCAAGTACTTTCATTCCTCATGGGGTGCATTTTCAAGTTATCTAAAAACATTCTTGAAAATAAGGACCAGGAACACTGATTTTCAGTTTCAATAAAATAAAATTCCATTTTCATGAGAAGAAATAAGGGGATTATACCTGTGATTTTTAAACACGATTTCCAGTCATTACAGTGATTTTATTATAACTTTTATCTGTATCAATATATACTGGAAAATAAAACAGTTTTAGGCAAAGAACACTCAAGAATGTAAGCTGGTAATATTATAAATAATAAATATGAGCAGAAATACGTCTTGTAGTGAATTATTTCTGTGGTCTACATTGCCAAATTCTGTGATAATGATGATGTTTTAATTCTCAGACAGTCAAAAGTTGGGATTTACTGATATTTTCTCAGAAAAAAAATTAAAATTAGTGTCACTGATAAGGACCAATATATAGGACCTTTCTAACGTTAAAATCACATGCCTTACATCAGTGTCTCAGACTAGTCATTTAGTAACAATAAAAATAATAATAAAAAAAAAATAAGTAACATAAACTGCTGTTAATGCACTTTATTTAGCCCCACCACCAGAAAATGTTTGTACTGAATGGAAAGCTATGTTTCTGTCATTTATGCCTAAATATTTCTCACAAATGTAGTATGTTAATTCACTGAACTGAGCATGGTCTAACGTAAACAAGTTGTGAAACCAAAAAAAATGTTTAGTTGCTTTAAAGACATTTTAACAATGGTGCAACTTTGCATTGTTTGCAATATGTTACATTTATATTTAGCTCAACTTTTCCCTGTACATTTGTACTTAGACAAGCTTGGCATCTGCAGATCACTCAGTAAGCAGCTGCCATTTTAGGTTATTTAGTTAAGTGTAGGAAGGTACTACTTGATAGTGTCTCAGAGAAAGGTTCTCTTCAAATGCTTATCCTCAGAGGGCTTCACTGGAAGCAAGCATGCAGTTTAGTGGTAAATATACACTCACTTGTTCTCTGAAGTTCAAGTGCAGTGCTATATAAAGCCACGTACACGTGTACCCAGTGACAGAGTCACATAAAGCATGAGATAAGGATCGTTAGTGTTTCCTGCAGCAACAGGAAGTCTTGTGACAAACATGTTTTGTTAATTGTTTTCTGCCACCCTCTCAAAATTCTGCTTACTGGGAGCTTCCAGTATTTGTTAATCACCCAACTGTTACGATATTTTGTGTAAACATTTGCAGATACAGTGTGCATAATCACCCAATTTTTTTGTTTATGCAAAAATGAGGTACAGAAGTATTTCTGTTAGGTTTAACTTGTGACTGCAATATTTTTGGAACTTTATTGCCAGTACTATTGTAGACTAACTTATTTTTCTTTTCTATAAAAATATCCAGTTGATTGTGTTTTCTTGTTTGACCTAGGGGTTGTCACTATTAACATCACACTGTACATGCTTACTCAAAACTACAAACAGTGGTAGTTTTAGATTATCTTCTACTTGTAAAAGCTTGTTTTAATGAGAAGCTGCTCAAGACCTGCTTATTACGTATTTGTTTTGTACTCTCCATAGGTATTTACCTCCCTACCCCCTAACAAAGACTAGCAAGTCAAAAGCTATTTGTGATGTTACCTGTGCATAAATGTGCCTCACAAAATGAAATGCATTAACAGTGAACTGTGCATTATCCTACGCAGACTGATTGTTAAGGCAAGGAAGTAATTAGATGTTTAAGAAGATAGTTAAACACTTATGTAGATTTGCAACATTTGCCATGAACTGCATTTGTATTTAACTCGGCCTCTTCCCATATACTTCTGAAACTGTATTTGTGCAACCTCTGCATGTCACTCAGTAAATATCGGCCATTTTAATGTATTTACTTAAATTAACCCATGAACCACTTGACAGGTTCTTACTAAACCATTGTTTTCAGTGACATACTCACAATGGATTCCACAAAATTCAAGTATACAAAACTTCACTGCAGAAAATCTTTAGTAAATATTGAGGTTGACAATAAGCATAGGAGGTTCTTTGAAGTACACAGAGCAGTAGACCAGACTGTAGTTATACCAGAAGGAATGTGAGAGCCATTCAATAAGTAAAGAGGCCCAGGAAAGAGGTTGAGAGAGAGCTAACATTTAGGTTATCCCAGGAGAAGTGCAAGAGCATAGCCAAGTATTTTTTAGGTAATCCTTTAAGTGTAGTTTGAAATACTTATTGTTTTCTAAAATTCTAAGAGATATGTTTGGAATTCCTGGTTTTTGAAAGAGAAGAGGGGAGTATAGGTAATCTCCAGCAGTATCATTTGATTTATTTACTGTTAGCAGCATTTTGATGGAAGAGCATAGTGATCTTTTGGGACTGTAGAGATGGAGAATTGTGTTTAAACTTATGCATTTGTCTGGATCATATATAAGATTACGTGTCATGACAAGCTGTAAGCAGGTTAAATACTGCCTTAATTCTAGCCACTGAAGTCAGGCAGTGAGGTGTCCTATGTATAATGATGGTTAGCAGCAAATTTTGCAATTTTATTATATCACTGGTCAAGTAAGGAGAGTTGATTGGATAGTAATTTGATAAGTATGGGGGCTGTATATAGGAGAGTAGGAATGAGAAGAGATGTGGCAGTGGTTATCCTAACCTGCTCAGTGACGTAAGGTTTGGCTGTATAGAACATTTGTGGATTTATTAGTTACTAGAACTTCAGTTCGTTGTGCACCAAATTCTTCTTTGTTTTTGGTGTTTCTGTGCAGAATGTTCGTAATTTTTGATGAGTTTTCTTTACAGCCTCTTTTATGTGGTGAGTGAATTTTAGGTTTTTATCAGTGGTAATCCCTAGTACCTTGGCATGTGTTACCATTTCTGTCTTGGTTTTTCTTGATAGCAGAATACAGATAGAATTTTTTGGCTGAATAGTAGCTTAGGGATCAATAAAATTAGTCTGGATTTTTTTTTGCTGAGGAGGTGAGAAGGAGCTGTGAGTCAGTCTCAACTTGTGAGAGAGCTTCTTGGATGTACTGTTGTGGTTTAACCATGTTTTGGCAGAGCAGATGATTGAGGAATCATATACATGTTGGCTGATTAATGATCTTCATTTAGCAACCAATGAATATATTAAAAAGTAGTGGACCTAATATGAAGCCTTGATGGACTCCCATGGTTACTGGGAGAAAAGAAGAGATGTTTCACTACTTTATAGCATGTTTTCTTTTTGAGAGGTAAATTTTAAACCAGGATAGTGATAGTTTATCAAAGCCTAGAGACAACATCTTGTATAGTAATTTTTGGTTTGCCACTGTATTAAAGGCTTTGGATAGATCAAGGAATATGGAAGAGACAAGTGTGTTGTTTCTGCTTTGATTTACTGCTATAATAAAGCTTAATGCAGTGGTGGTGCTCTCTCTCCCACTGTGTGTGTGTGTGTGTGTGTGTGTGTGTGTGTGTGTGTGTGTGTGTGTGTGTGTGTGTATATATATATATATATATATATATATATATATATAAATGAATATTTAATGGATAATGCCAATGACACTGTACAAAACTTAAACTATCAAATGACCTCATTGGCAATTGCATTCATTGTTATCTTAAATAATCCAGCTGAAGTGATTGCAAATGTAAACCAAAACTCACCGAAACAAAAAAAAAACTTTTCAACCCCACACACCCTCATCAGGAGGTCCAGCACTCCTAGAAATTAAATATAGTAACTCTAGGGTCACACAACCAAGAAGAAAGGGAAAAAAATTATGAATTATGTAATGCTTGATCTTCTGAAGTCCAACCATTGCATAATTTGACCTACTGTACCATTGATGAATGTTTCCAAAATGTAGACACATGACAGATGCATGCAGTGACAAATCATATAACACTGATATATGGGTCTACTTTTTCTTATCAAAAGCTCATGCTTTCAAAAAGGAAAAGTACAACCCCATTTATGAGAAAGTGCACTTAAACAAAAGTGCACGTTCATGACTACTGATTCACCAAACCAATAATATAAAAAAAAACAAAACTGCAGCACTGAAGCACGCTACAGTGGGGATAAGGGGATATACCTGTTTCCCCACTGTAGTGCAATCTATAAAGTAGCGGGGGTGTGGAGGGGTGCAGGTGCAGGGGGGCTTGCCTCCCTTCAAAAATGACTTTGTAGTGTTTTTTTTTGTTGTTGTTGATATTACCGGTTTGGTGAACCGGTAGTTGTGAATGTGCACTTTCCCGTAAATGGGGTTGTACTTTTCCTTTTCAAAAGCATGAGCTTTCGATAAGAAAAAGTAGACCCACATACACACACATATATATATATATATATATATATATATATATTTATATATCTGTGTGTGCATGTGTTTATATATATATATATATATATATATATATATATATATATATATATTTATAGGGGGTTGTGAGTATGGATAGACAGAGACAGATAGACAGATATACAGACAGATAGATGGATAGATAGGTAGCCTATTGACATTAATTGAAACATCAGTACAGTGACAAAAATTTTCAAGAAAGGAAAAATGACAACAACTGCATTTACTCAGAGACATAACCTTGGAGCATGCAAATAAAAAACAGTTTTTGACATGCACAGTGGAATGGAAAGGACTTATTCCCCACATGGGCATTATTGCAGTCTTGCACAAAGTTAACAGCTTTCCTGGAAAGCTACTGGCTAAACCATCAATTGACAAACGTCAGTGCTCCCATATATGTACAATGACTCCTTAACCACGAATAGGCCTGTCTGCAATAACTAATGGATTGTTCAGCTTACACACTCAAAAAGTCAACCCCATCCTCCTTGTAATGCTTCTCTTTTTTCAGTCATAATGCTACTTTACCTTGTCCCATTTCTCTAGTCTACCTTACTGCCATCAAACCTATTTTTGGGTCATACTGCTTAGTTTCTGGTTTCTGATAAGAACACACTGCCTGAATGTCCTGTATGGTGCCCATCCTGTGAACTGCATGTTTGCAGCTCTGTAGTCTACAAATAGAAATAAATGTAATTGTTTTCCCCCAGGTCATCATCATCATCATCATCATCAATCCCCCTTTTTTCTATTGTCTACATGGGGTCGCCATTGCTCTTGATTCAATGCCACACTATATCCTTCTTCAACACTCATACCTGTCTGTCACAGATTTTCTCTCACACAATCAATCCACCTGTTTTCTGGAAGCCCTCATTTCTTCTTACCTTCTTCCTGTCTGTTCCAAATCTTCTTCATCAGGTTGTCTTCTGCTTTTCTGCACATGTACTAGACAACTGTAATTTAGTCTCTTTGATCTTTTCTGCAATTAGAGCTACTTTTGTTTCTGCTGTTATGTCCTCATTTCTTCATCTGTCCCACAATGTTGCATTCTACCACCTGTCTCAGCCACTTAATCTCCATTGACTCGAGCTTCCTCATCTGCTCTGCCTTTACTGCTCAGGTTTCTGTATTATACAGTAGTGCTGATTACACCACTGTTTTGTACACCTTACTTTTCAACTTCTTTGGCATTCTTCTGTCATACACTACACCTGACACCTCGGATACCCCAAGCAAATAGGAAAAGGCAAGTGGGAAAGTGATCATGGAACTGCTAGAAGTGTTGGATAATGAGGAAAAATAAAACAAAATGAAGGGATTGAGGTGGAATAAAAAGTGAGCTCATATCCTGGAATGGCAGAAATGGAAGACCAGATGGATAACTCTGAATACAATATGGTCTGAAGTAAGTGAAATTAAGCAACCCTTGCAGGACAACTTGTTAAATCAGGAAGGAAGATTGGGAGATGTAGAACAGGTTTTGAATGAGTAATTTATTGTCATTTTAGAAACAGTGAAGAAGATATTGAACTGAAATGCAAAACAGACACTGCAGAAGCCATATTAAACTACATGGAGTTGAAGATGTTGGACCAAGAGGACAGGCTGAGATAGAACAATCTTAAACTGATGTGTCCCACCCAGAGAGATATGAGGGATAGGATCGTGTTATAATGACTGCAGAGCTTTTTTAGTTGCAGGTCAGGATTACCAATAGAGGACTTAAGAATTGAATGTGCTTACCGCACTGCGTAGAGATATGGAGGGGTGAGAGCAAGAAACCTAGACTGACACTTACCTATCTGCAGATATATGCCCTGAATGAAAAAAATGGGAAAATTTAGAGGCTTGGCAGAAAACTTATGGTAGGAGAAGAGAGAGTTTTTATAGACCAGGATTAATACTACTAGACTTGAAAGAAAAGGGAAGCATTTATTCCGGTCATAAGTCTTTGCAAGCAAAAAGCCTTGAGGTGGAGAATGCTGCATCTGGCAGTGATTTGTATATCCATGCAATTGTTTTGAGAACGTATACAAACCCTGAAGAAGCACTAGCTATGTTCCATAAACCAGTAAACCAAATGGTGGCTTGGAGGGAAGAAGATATAATGGAGGGAGAGGATGAAGAAACAAACCTGGTGCAGAGTGAGAGAGAGAAAAGTGAGAAAGTAAATCTTTATTTCTAATGTTTCAGAAATAGGAAAGGATTAGAGAAAGACTGGAGTTATACAAGCTGCAAGAATGAGAATGAATTAATAAGAGAGAGAAAGACAGAGATAAAAAGGTGAGAAAGGAAATAAAGAAACAAAAGTTGAGAAGGAGTGAAAATAATTGTAAAGGTAACCAACCGAGATTATAAAGAGAGAAGTAGTAAAAAGAGAGTTGTTGCCTCACAGCAAGAGGTTCTCCTGTTCGATTCTCTGCTGGAGTGCCTTCTGTGTGGAGTCTGCATGTCCTCCCTGTGGTCGAGTGGCCTCTGAAAGACATGCATGAATGGGTGTACCTTTGTTGAAGGTTGAGCGTCGGGCTGGCAACTCGGCACCATAAAAATCTGCTGCCAATCATTAGCGGACCGGAGTTCTGCTGTGGTGACCCCTAACTGGGAAAAGACGAAAAGACAAAACAAAACAAACAAGTAAAAAGAGAGGAAAAGAAGAATGGAACATTGTAAAATTGAATGGAAGGGACATGAGATTATCAGGAGTTTGTTGTTTACATAACAAGAGCATATAAAGAGTAAAATCAGAGAGGGGAGCAAAGAAAGGTCATGCCTATTGAACCTGGTGAAATTATTTGAAAAAAATCACCAAAGCAATGGATAAGGATAAAATGGTTCATACTGTCTACCTCGATCTGGACATTGTTAACAAACTTAAGGAATTAGGCATAAACCCTATGTAGCATAGATAGCCAGCTGGCTTACAGATAGGACCCAGATTTTAGGATCAGTGAGCCCATATCCACAAAAAGGCCGGTCACCAGTGGAGTCCCCCAGGGCTCCATGCAGGGCCCACTCCTCTTCTTGGAAATCAAAGCCAATATCAAGTGGTTCTGACTGACCAAGTTCCCAGATGACTGCAAACTGGGAGTAGTCATAGAACCCCCCCACCAAGATGCAAACATCTTACAAGAGAGTCTAACACAGACAAATGTCTGGTGCCAAAGCTAGGGCTTAAAACTTAATGCCAATAAATGTATTATAATACTTTTTGGGAAGTTGGTCACCTGAGGAAACTACATAATTGATAAAATACCCATTAGAGATGATTCACTAGTCATGGATCTGGGAACTCATACAGATAGTAACCTTGCCTTTGACCAACATATACCCAAGCAGGTAATATGAAAATCCTTATTTATTTATTTATTTTATTTTATTTTATTTTATGAAAATGGATATGTATCCAGTCGGACTTTCCCGGTTAACAAATGTAAAATAAAATAAATAAAAATCCTTATATGTTGTTCTACTTATAAGTAAGGTCATGGCATCTAGGTCCAGGAAAGTCACCAGACCATTGTACTTGGTCCTCATCAAACCCGTCATAGAACATAATGTCCCCTTCCATATGTACCTGACCAGACACATTCAGTAACTGGAATGTCCACAAAGGTTCCTTACAAAACGAAAACAGGGCATACACCCAACATCCTATGTGGATCACCTGAAAGCCCTATCTCTATCCTCAGACTCCAATAGACTACAAAGAGGCAATCTATGCCTGGCTTGCAAGGCATCTTTGGACCTCACTGTGATGAACCTTCTGTACATCTGCAAAACAAACTGATCCAGAGACCTAAATTTTACTTGAGACATAAATAGGACATGCTGGCAAGACAGATATGTATCTTAGAGTATTGCCAGACTCTGGAATAGAGTCCCCAGCCATGTAAAACAAAGTTCCTCCCTAACCCTATTTAAATGTAACTTGGACCATTGGAAGAGAAATTGGAAATTCACCCCTGATCTGGTGCCTATGTCTCTAATGGACAGACACAACCATTAAACCATGTCATAACCAAAAATCACCCCTATATAAATGTCTAAAACATAAAACTTGTGGTCACCATTTAGGTTTCACACCTGGGCTTAGAAAGGTCATATTGGTTGTAAGCCTAGCATAGACCTATGAACATCCAAGTCCACAATGTTCAATTTCTAGCAATGACTTGAATTATTTCACCTAAGATCCAAAAAATGCCAGAAATCCAAGTAACACGACTCCACAGCCACCAGGAACAAAAAACAAAAGCTGATGTGAAATGCGAAAATCTTTTATTCAAGTATTCTTCTTCTTGGACCTACTTGAATAAAAGATTTTCGCATTTCACATCAGCTTTTGTTTTTTGTTCCTGGTGGCTGTGGAGTCGTGTTACTTGAATTATTTCACACTTATCTTTCATCAAACCAGTACACTTAAAACATAATCTGTAGTCACAGCATCATTTTGCAAAAAGAATAAATAAATAAATAAATAAAAGGAGTGGAATGCTTTTCTCTCCCTGTCAGGTGTCGACTTAAGTTTTTCCATTGATTATCTTCCTTCTATCAAATCCATTTATTAAGTGATAAATATCTTCGTATCAAACTACACATTTATTTGATTATTTATTTGAATTTATTTTGCCAGGAAGGTCTGACTCGTCATTGAACCCCTTTTCAGCAGAGGTCTGGGGAGAAAAGCAGAAGAGTTACATTAATGTAAGAGATAAAGTCATAAAAACAGAAACAAAAAATATACCTGAAACAGAATCATAATATAAACTCTTGGCACAAGCTAGATAAAAAATGCTAAAAAAATCAAAAAAGAAAAAGAAAAATGGCAAAAAGTCTAAACTAAAATGCTAAACTAGATAAAAACGGTAAATCAAAAATAGATTCCACACTATCAGATCAGGACTGTTAAGTTGTTCCACCCTGGACTCCATAAGAAAAATCATTTTCAAAAAGAATACTTGCCAGTAGAGGGGTGTTAAAAATATAGAGGGGTGTTAGTTAAAAAAAAAAAGGAATATGCACCATGCCTTGCCTTGAAGATATTTCCTGACCAGAAACCATAAGTAAAAACTGCTCTTGCTACTATTCAGTCATGTTGCAGTCCTCTACTTCTCACAGTATTTGCATAATTCTGACTACCTTTCAAGTTGCCCAGTTTTCATATTCTTTCTCACCAGACATGCTACAGTCTGAGGTTTGTATTTCTGACTTCAGCAAAAATACAGGTCTTTCTGGGAGATTTAGTGTGCATTTAAGATTCAGTACAATCGATAATAACTAACCATATACTTTAAAACCCATCAGCACAAGAGTCATTTTTTTGGTCTTTTTGTCCTCACTGTCTGTCAGTCAGTGACCTCCTCATGGACAATCAGCCATCTGTTATGCATCAGCAGGGTGAAGGCCGGCAGAAGGAGGCCAATGATTTAGACAACCATCAGGGTGGTTTGAGGTTTTTCTTCTTTTGCAGTCCTAACTCCTGCTTGCACTCAGCAGAGCACCGTGTAGAGCTGTGGAGTGGGCTGACAGTGGATAACATCCCCTCACTTCCACAACAGTAGTCCTGCCTCTCCTCCAAAGCAGGCCTTTCACACTTCCCCTCCCTGCCAGGCTCCTACAGTGTTGTGATGGGGCTGATAAATGGCCCCTGGTGAACTCAGTCACGGGCAGGGCTTCCTCCCTCTCAACTGTGGAGCCAGGTTAGCACAAGAGTTATTAACATTCCCTATATGTGCTGTCAGACCTTTTGAAATTTCGTCATAATGCATAATATCGTTATTTTCATCAGCTTCAGTGTCCGAGACCATAACATCCACCACTAACAACCCAAATCCTGATATTCTCTTTGCCAGAAGTGACCTGATTAATATACTCCTTGCTAATTGCATGGGATTTTCCTGTGGTTCAGAATGAATTCCCACCACCACCAAGTATATAAAAAACATCTCCTCACTTCACTGACAAAGACCATAGTCCTAGTGGAACAAATTTGGTAAACAAAAGGTACATAAATAAATAAGTATGAATGAACAGCTTTGCACTCCCAAGACCAGAGGGTTTTCAGACTGACGCAGCAGAACTTCTGAAGTAGGACTCTGTATCAGTGGCAAATTCACCTACTGTGCCTATCCAAGCTGTTCCATGTTCCTTGAGGCTTCAGAGATCCTGCCTTATGCATCTGGGCAGGCTACTTCAGAGGATCCACCTGTGATAGGGAAGTGTGTTTGTGAACTTAAAAAAGGTTTTGAAATATGATTTAAAAAGTAAAACGTTGTTTTAATGTAGTTATTTATGTACTCTTTTAAGTGAGCAGCCCATATAGGTGGATGCAAAAGAAAAATCTTCAGTGCAGATAAAACTTTAGTAATCATTAATAATGACTATAATACATAGTAATATACTATATACAATCAAAGCATGCTACCTTAATAAGGCAAATTACTTAACTTTTCCAGTACATGTGAACTGTCTGTCTGTATCCAAGAACACAGACAGTCACACTGCTTCCTCTTTTATCAGCTTCCTCATAACTTTTCATTTGACTGCTTGCCAGTTTATATTACTGCATCTCCACTGTTTACCACTAGACCTGAGATCCTGCATTTATATCTGCCTTAGCTTTAATAAGAGTCAAGCATTCCTCTAGATTGAGATTTCTCCTGAACGTTGTGTTATGTTAGCATCTCAGTGTATAATGTCATACATCTTTACACTTGTTAAATGTTTTGGAGGGGTAATACTGTTCTGTAATCTAACACACCTTACATTCTTTCCAATGGGTTTACATCATCCATTGCTGTTTTGTTGTGAATATTTATCTTGATCAGATTAGTGTCACAGGTTGATATGATATTAAAGGATCCTCAAATTGTTAAACAATTACCATAGCTATATAAACTTTTGACTGTAGGTGAGATCGACTCCTGTTTTGTTGATTAGAGTCAGAAAATGTTTCTATCAAAAACTTAATAAATATTTCCGTAGGTGAAGATGGGGTGAATCACCCCTGAGACTACGCTGTGTTGAGAGGAAGAGAAAATTTGCTATAAATTACCCTTTTGAGGAAATCAAACACCACAACTAGTAACAATTATTCACTCTTATGAACAACTCATTGGGTAAGTGGCTGCTTGTGCATTGCCTCACTTTATAAACAAACCAATAGGTTTCTGCAAAATTACCCAGCACCTTTGAAAGTTCTGCGTCATGAAAGCAGCAAAACTTGTCAATTTCTGCTGATCACATTCTCATAGCTTACACCTCTACAGTTTACCTTCATTAGGGCAACTTGCATCTAAGCTCAGTTGCTCATACCTCAGTGTTATTCATGGGTTAATCTTGTTTCTGGAACCCTACCCAGCAGCCTGTTGCATTCTGTTGTTGTCAGTTCTAAATATAACCTCTTAACGTTCCATGTGTTGTTCTTAATCGACACACAGCATTCCATTCTTACAGCCTGTGGCTAATATAGTATGTAATACGTGCAATCATGTTTCACTTTCATTGCTTGAAAATAAATATTTCTGCTCTTAAAATCTGCAACCTGTTTGTGAGGTAGCACGCCAGGTACATTTGCACTTTCAGACTGAGCTATCATATCAACCTTTAATATCATATCAGTGCTTTGAAGCTGGATAGGCATGGCTTTTTGTCATTTAAACCATCTTACAAAGGTCCTTGGTTGTGACTTTAGCTGCAGTAGGGCATGCGTCTTCACATTCTGAGACACAGGAGGGAGAAAAGAGCGGACTGCTTACCCACAAACACAGGGACTAACATATACACATTAAGCTCCCAGGTCAGTATATAAACATTCAGCTTCTTGTGTAAATTCTGGCTTTATTTATATATCTGTCTATTTATCTTTTTTGGGTACATTTGAGACTCATACATTTTTCTAACATTTTGTTGTCTGAGAGATGTTTTAGCATTCAGCTACTTGCATGATTTCCAGCAGGTTGTTTAACTGATGTTTCTAATATCCATTTATCATTATTCAGTTATCGAAAAACTTCATTGAAAACTTTATATGAATCATAGGTGCCCTGATAAAAATGTTGATTATATTACTTTTTTCTCCTTTAGACTTTTAGCTGATAGTTCTCGAAAAATTACTGCATTCACTGGAGCTGTAGTGAGTAAAGGTTACTGACTTCATAAAAGAAAACAATATGTATTTTTTGGAAGAAATACGACTTTCATCACAGCCACTACTTTATTTTTAACGAATGCATCCTTCCATTATCTGCTGGATAGTACAGCTTCCCATATAGTAGTCACAGTATGTCACTACAAAAGTCTACTGTACCAGAGTTGGTCAACAAACTCTTCTTAACGTGAAGAACTAAGCACGTGAGCAGAATCCTTATTTGTGGTGGTCACTGCTCTGACCAGTGTAAAAGGCACTTTTCTCATGTGCCCACAACCAGTAATAATTGTGTCTAGCATCCCTACACTCTACCAGAACTTTGATGACCCATGATTGCAGAAATGCATGGCAATGACTGTTTTAGGCCTTTATCCCTCTGTCGGCAGACTATCCACTAATGAGTTCCATACGCCTACTGTCTTCACTGTCCCACTTAAAAAACTTAACCAGACAGCAGTCTGAAGTCCTTATTTACATCCAGTATCTAGAGCCATATTCAGTGTCTGCTCAAATCCGAACTGTGAACATAAAAATAAATAAAAATATACACAGTAAGTAAATTAACATACTGCAAATGTGCTATGATGTGTCTGTCCAAGGTAAGTATTTCTACTGATTTCTGACCTCAGTTTTTTTACTAAACTTTCTCAAAACCTCACCTTCTCAGCAGTTAGCACACATATTAAACAGATTTTTTTCTAATGACAACTTTAAAACATTAAATAAAATCACTGCATTTTCACTAATCAGCTGGTTTAGAATTAAGAAAAAGTGGAAAATGTGAAACAGCATCAAAATTCAGAGCCAAAGATGCAGTATGTAAACAAATTATGTACCTTAAGCTTCTTGGCTGCAAAACTAGCTTTTCCAAAGATGAGTTTGTAGGGTTTTAAAGATATGCTTCCGAAAAAGTCTCTGACACATAGTTTTCATTTTGGCTTCAGTTGTTGCCTTTTGCAGAAACTCCGAAGAACGGTGTTTTGTAGTTTTAAATATTTAATTATAACAGATCTCCTAGCATTCATCTTTTCCTGGTTCTTTCAGTAATTCAGCCCCTTAGGAATTTTAAGCACTGAAAGTATTCCGATGTATTTAAATGGCAAACGTCTGGGACATCTGTGACATTCAGTGCTTTAAGGGATCACAGACATTTGACCTGTGTAATGATACTTAACATTCACTTCTTGCATGGCTTTAGACATTCAAGCCCTGTGCCTTGTGGGAGTGAAAGGTTCTAGTCCTTAACAATTGCTGACACTTGTCTGTATGTGAGGCCTCTAGAAGGTAAGAAATTAAATACACTGACCTTTGGAAGGGAATTAGCTCCTGTGTTTTTGACTAGTGATTCTCTAAATATAAACTGCAAAAATTCAGCAGAGCAATAACCTCTATCCTCTGCAGGCCACTGTAAAAAATAAAACATTTAACAGGATCAAATCGTAAAGAGGCATATCTTTCTTCCCCTATTAAAACTGTGCCTTTTAGTTTCATTCTAATCTAGTGTACACAAAATTATCACTTGAACATTTCAGCATTCTATAAACCAGCTTAGTTTGCTATTTATTTTTTTAATACATCATTTTATTAAGTTTGTCTAACCAGTTAAGCACACTAGAGTACCGTCCATTTTATAGGTTCAACTTACAAAAGTGCTAAACAAAACCACATGCAGTATCATTTGCTTACTACAAGATAATTTTGTCTATAGTCAGGTGTAAATGGAGTAATATATAAACATCCCAGTGCTGAAATGGAAACAACATGGCAAATGGATCAAACAGAATGAGTAAGGGCCAGACAAAAATGAAATAGCAGAGGCAGTCATGGCATTCACAGGAACAATAGCTGGGTCAGTAGATGGAAGGTGCCCTGAAGGAGGTCTTTAATTGGAATAATAACACTGGTGTTTAATGAAAAGCCATTCTAGACCCTTTGTGTTATGTATGCGTTAGCTTACATTTACAATATACAAGGAGTCAAGAGTAAGAAGCTACTGTTGCTTTACCTGATTGTGAACAGTGCAAAAATAAGTTGTGATCAGCCACACACGTGAGGATATAGTCACATACATGGCAGCATCACTACTTTATAGACTTTTTTTTCAATTTTAGTTACAAGAATTACATATGTGATTGTAACAAAAAGGTAAAGGTTTACATACGCCTGCATATAAAGGCAGTAATTCTTTGTTATTGCATTGAATGGGAAGAGTGGCTGACCTGATCTGAACCCGTATAATGAATGGTTATTGGTGTTTTGTGCTAGTCTGGATACTCCATAATGAATGGGTTGTTTGAACACAAGGCTGTTCAGAAAAGTATTAGTTTCAAAGGTAGGTACTAGGCTATTGGCCCAAGGGCCTAAGTAATACTAGCCAACAAGGTTCCCTGGCTTACACCACCCAAGAAAGTTATTTTCCTGTGACCCTGTCGAGCAGAGCCACAGAAGTGATCCCCGGGGTGTATTTCCTATTTCCCATCCACTCATCAAGATTTTTCTTGAAGAGTGCTAATGAGAAACTTTGCTTGACATAGATGGCTAGCTTGTTCCAGAGTATGGGAAGTCTCTGGGACAGGAATCTATCCCTCCAGCATGCCCTGTTTATTGTGGTGACAAGGTTTAGGTCCCTTGACCATGTAGCTCGGAGGGATTGGGATTTCTTTAGGTGTAGCATGACCAACAGCTCTGGGTTTAACATAGCTTTATATGTTAGGTAGAGATCACCTCGGAGTAGGTGATATGCTACAGAGTAAAGCTGGAGTTTTTTGAGACGGTCGGTGTAGGGCATCTGTTTGAGGCCAGTAATCCTCTTTATGAGGTACTTCTGTGGCCTTTCCAGCTGCTGCAGATGTCTTGTGAGGTACATTCCAAAAGGGGCATTGTACTCTATAATGAGTCTAATGAGTGTCGAGGGGAACAATGACCTCTTTTTCCTGGATGAGACCCCTTTTGTGATGAGGTGTGCCACATAGAAGGATTTCCTGACTACTTTGGTGATGTGATTATCAAAGGAGAGATTATTGTCCACCTGGGTCCCAAGGTCTCTTATCACACATTCAGAGTTAAGCAGACTGACACCTATGTGGTAGTTCATGGGTACAGTGTTTTTACTAAAGGGGATGACAAAGCACTTTTTGGCATTGAGCTTGAGGCCATGGCTCTGACACCAGGCATCTGTCTCAGTGAGGCCCTTCTGTAGGATGTCCACATCATTTGGGGACTCTACTATAGCTCCTAATTTGCAGTCATCTGTGAACTTTGTTAGCCAAAGGCCTTCAGTGTTAGCCTGTACTTCAGAGAAGTAGATACCAAACAGGAGAGGTCCCAGGACTGAACCCTGTGGTACTCCACTTGTCACTGGTTTGAAGTCAGATTTGGTGTCTGCAACTTTTACAGTGTGGGTTCTGTCAGTGAGCCAGTTGGCAACCCATCTTGTGACATAGGGATTTATACCTAGTTTAGTGAGTTTAGCTACAATTCCAGAATGGGGGATGGTGTCGAAAGCCTTGGCGAGGTCAAGATAGGCTGTGTGAACCACCTTACCCTTGTCTACGGCTTTGGTGACTGCCTCAAAGAAGTCGATCAGGTTCAGGAGGCATGATCACCCTTTCACAAACCCGAACTGGGTGGGGTCCAGAGTTTGGAGGTTACCAATGTCTTTGTTTATGAGTTCCATGATGATATGTTCCATAGCCTTACAGACCAGGCTCATCAGGCTAATAGGGTGATAGTTCCCGGGATCAGTGATTACTCCCCCTTTGTGGAGTGGGATAACTGTTGCTGTGTGCCATTCAGTGGGTACAAAGCCTGACATGAGGCTATGACTGAACATGGTGCTTAGGTGGGGAGCCAGCTCATTCTGAAGTTCATATAAAACGCAGCCTGGGATGTTATCCAGTCCCATGGATGCTGTGTTTTTGGCTTTAGAGAGTGCAGCTTTTACCTGCACAGTTGTGATTACAGGGACTCTGCATTCTTCCTGTATAGATATGGGCCCTTTAGGGGGTGAGAGGGGGGTAAAGTTAGCACTGAGCCTATCTGCCAGAATGTTGGCAATATCAGTTGGTTCTGTAATTTTTGTGCCATTGTGCTGTAACTCAGAGCAGATTTGGGTGTTGCCATTGAGATTCTTGACATAGTTATAGAATGCTTTGTGGTTGTCCCTAGAATCAGTGGCAATTTTGTTTTCGTAGCTAACCTTGGAGGATCTTATAAGGGATCTCAGCTTTTTACTGAGGCTGACCAGGGAGCTCCTCCACTCATGGGATTTTACTCTCTTTTGCAACAGTTTCTTCCTTCTGTTGTAGAGTTTGTTTATGACAGGGGGCCACTAGATTGGCTTCCTTCTTTTGGAGGATAGCGTCTTGGTTCTGTTTGGGATAGCATGATCCATGCACTCATGTAAGTGCTTATAGAGTGCATTTGTGTAGGATTCAGCAGTCATAACTGTATTGTCCATCTGCATGGGTGTCATGAAGTTCACCACTTCTGTCTTAAGAAGCATGAAGTTAGCTTTGGAGAAATTTTTTACCGTGGTTTCCTTAATGGGGTTTGGGGTGGGATGTGGATATCTAGGATCTGACCAACGAGGAGTTGACTTCAAGTGTGGAACACCGGTCACTCATGTTGGTAATATCTAGGTTTAGGACATTATTGCCCCTGGTGGCAGTGTGGATAAGATGATCCAGAGCATTGGAATTTATGAATTCCAGAAAGCGGTGAGCAAAGCTGTTGGTACATAAGCAGTTTTCCCAGTTAATGGTGGGGTAGTTGAAATCGTCCATTATTAGGATGTTTGTTGAACCCTAATATTTTCCAGTATATCAAGAAAAGAGGTGTGGAAATCCTGGGGCATGGTGGGGGATCTGTAGGAAAGTACAGTTTGGATTGCAGTTTTGCCTGGAATTAGTTGCACTTGGATAACCTCGGATGCATTATGCTGAGCAACTAGCCTGGAGCTATGAATATCCTTAATGAATATGGACACACCTCCACCTTTGGTGTTCCAGTCCAGGTTAGATGGCCGTAAAGTATAGTATGAGTTATAGCCTGGTAATACAGTGGTGCTCTCTGGAGCCTTGAACCAGGTCTCAGTCACTGCACAGATATTGATGTTTTCCATTTTAAGTAGTGCCTCGAGGGAGTGCATTTTGAGATTTAGGCTTCTAGCATTGAGTAGCATTACCCTCAGTTGTTACTTGCCTGTTCCTGTTATGGTGGTGAAGTTGTCATTTGAACCTTGGCTAAAATAGGCACTATAGGGGCGGCAAGAGCCTTAGCCAGTATCCGGAATACCAGGGGTGACAGGTGCAGGCCATCTATGGCAAAGCATTGTGGTCTGTTGACCTTGTCATCCCAGGCAGACAGATACTGGATCCCCCTAGAATGGCACCAGAAGCTTAGCTAATTGTTGAAGTCAGTCATTTTGTCCTTGTACTGTGGTATCATTCTGGGTGATGGCAGGATGCTATTCAGGGCTACCTGCCTGGGCTACAAGAACAAGAGCTCTTCCATGTCTCTTTTCATGTAGTCCAGGGAGGTACATCTCAGGTCATTCGCACCAACATGGACAATGACAGAGTCATATATGTATTTGTTGTGGAGTGACCTGAGTGTGTGTGTTATGTGGCAGATCCTGGCACTCAACAGGCAGCTGACAGTAACCTTCTCCTTGTTTAGTCTGGTGAGTGGGACATCAGTGTGCCTGACTATAGAGTCACCTATGACTAGTGTGTTGGGTACGTTGTTTTGCCTTATGGGCTGTGGTTGAGTGGCACACTGAGTCTGTGGGCTATGTGTCATTTTGGTTGTGTTGGGGGCTGGAGGTTGCTTGTGTTTCTGCTTTGGAGGTCTCTGTTGCTTGAGCAGATTATTTTTGAGAGCCTCTGCAAATGTTTCTGTGTTTCTATGTGTGGACTTTGGTGGTGTAGGTTTAGTGGGACAATATGATGACTATGGTGTGGTGCAAGTGTTTACCTTCTCCTCTTGACTGTCAAGTTCAGTCTTGGTTGGAGAGAGATTTACCTCCAGTTTGGCTAGATAAGTGCATCTCTCATGGGTTGTAGTGTTGGGTAGTAGGAGGAGAGGGTTGTCTGTGTACATGAGGCAATTGCTACATTGCCACAAGATGCCCAGATTCATCTGATAGACAGGAGAGAACACTGGGAACTGACCCTTGGACATGCCTGAATAAAAAAAAATTCCTCTAGACAAGTGAGGAAAGTGAGTACAAGAGCTGTTTTTCCCTAAGCAAGTGAGGAAAGTAAGTACAAAAACTGTTTTCCTCTAGGTAATGAGGAGGATTGAGTGATGTAGTAATTTGTAGCTTATTTAGTGCTTACAACAAGTTCTGAACAAGTGCTGAGCAAAATAAGCAAAATTAAGTGCTAAAACTAAGAATCTGTATCTGAACTAGACTAGTTATAGGAAAGAAACAAGTGCAAATGCGGACTTTTAAATCAGAAAGTTGAGAGAGATGGAAAAACTGCCCAAATGGCCAATAACTACAATTTCTGGGCCAGAACCATTCCTTATGTGGTAGATAGGTTACCTAGTGCTTACCACTCCCACTGATAAGCTAGAAGGCTTCCCTTTAACACAGAAAGGCTTGGGGGACTTAGAAGCTTACAAACAGTCCTGGATACAGAAAATCTGTATCTGGACTTGACTAGTTACAGGAAAGGCAGGAAACAAGCATACATTTTTTGTTACCATTAAGCAGAACACAGGGAGAGTCCAGCAAAGGTTTTTTTGTAAAGGAAAGGGAGAGAGGAGAAGCAGAATATAATTCAAGGATAGGAAACTAAGTGGGTTGGCCTTCTCAAATATTCTCTCTGTATTAGGTAGAATGAGCTAATGACAGTAGACTAGGACGAGTGTCCCAGATCAAATTTACAGTAGGGGTGGGCAACTGCAAAGCCAACAAGTGTACTACAACTAATAGCCTACACTCTTTTAGACAGTAAACACTACAGAAATGTTTATCACAGCAGAAGAACAGGAGACTCTACAGAATGATTTAACTGCAAACAAATCAGTTATATGATACACTCCTTGGCAGGAAATCAGAACAAACAAACAGGTGTTTAACAAGTAGAGAAAATTTTCCGTTAATTCCTTTCACACAGTGAAACTAACTAAAAAGCTTTACAAACAGTGTGACAGTAAAAAACTTATTTATCAGGCCCTGTAAGGCAGACAATTTTAGTTTAACCATGCAGATTAGTTAATAGCAATAAATTACAGTAAAAGGTATGCAGCAGGCAATAAAAAGTGCTATTATATAAATTGCTAGAAGCAATAACTAGTAAAAATAAGCAAAAAAAAGCATACTTATTGTTATATATCTCACATTAGAGTTGTAGTCAATGCCCCTCCTCCACTTGGCTCAGTGTGTATAGACAGAAATCCTCTCAAAGTTAAGACTTAAATACCAGAAGATACAACCTTAAACAACTTTTTTTAAAAAAGCTCAAAAGAACCAATGAGTGCTTACTCCAACCCCTAGACCATCCTACCTCCACCAGCCAGCAGCCAGACAACACATTCCTGCCATGAAGGTAAAAGGCTTCTGCTAATTCAAGATGGCCTGACCATGTGCTCAGAACAACAACTGCAAAAACAAACAGGCCCAGAGACTTCAAATCTGAACTGGGACAATACTACAGCTACTAGCCTACACTCTTTAAACACTACAGAAAAACCTTATTTATCAGGCCCTGTAAGGCAGACAATTTTAGTTTATCCATGTAGATTAGTTAATAGCAATAAAATACAGTAAAAAGTATGCAGCAGGCAATAAAAACTGCTATATATAAATTGCTAGAAACAATAAATAGTAAAAATAAGCAAAACAAGGATACTTATTGTTATATATCTCAGACAAGAGTTGTAGTCAATGTCCCTCCTCCATTCAGCTCAGTGTGTATAGACAGAAATCCTCTCACAGTTAGGACTTAAATACCAGAAGATACAACCTTAAACAACTTTTTAAAAAAAAAAGCTGAAAAGAACCAATTAGTGCTTACTCCAAGCCCTAGACCATCCAACCTCCACCAGCCAGCCAGTCAACACAATCCTGCCACAAAGGTAAAGAAAGGCTTCTGCTAATTCAAGATGGCCTGGCCATGTGCTCAGAACAAGCACTGCAAAAACAAACAGGCCCAAAGACAGCAAATCTGAACTAGGACAATACTACAGCTACTAGCCTACACTCTTTTAGACAGTAAACACTAAACACTACAGACATGTTTATCACAGCAGAAGAACAGCAGTGAGCCACAAAATGAAAGTTTTTAAACAGATAAAGGAGCAAGGAGACTTTACAGAATGCTTTTAACTGCAAACAGATCAGTTATATGATACACTCCTTGGCAGGAAATCAAAACAAACAAACAGGTGTTTAACAAGTAGAAACACATTTCCTGTTAATATCTTTCACACAGCGAAACTAGCTAAAAAGCTTTACAAACAGTGTGACAGTAAAGACCTTATTTATCAGGCCCTGTAAGGCAGACAATTTTAGTTTAACTGTGTAGATTAGTTAATAGCAATAAAATACAGTAAAAAGTATGTAGCAGACAATATAAAGTGCTATATATAAATTGCTAGAAGCAATAACTAGTAAAAATAAGAAAAAAAAGGAGGATACTTATTGTTATATATCTCAGATCAGAGTTGTAGTCAATGCCCCTCCTCCACTTGGGTCAGTGTGTATAGAACACCTTGGACCAAAGGTCAAAGATCGACTGTGAAGTTCTGTCTTTGAAGCTGAGGCCCCATGTTCCAAATATTTGAATAGAGAAAGGTGTTGAGCTATTAGCTTATGTTTAGTTGGAGATGAACTGTATCAAATATCCAGGATAGTGGCTAGATACTCAGGAAAGTCAACATTTAGTAAGAGTGTCTGGGGAACATACCTCTCAACTGTCCAGATTTTCGCAGAATGCCACTAAATAATGACATACATTTGAATTTTAGATTTCATATACTTCAGAAAATGCATGCCAAAACAAATCCTGTTATTCTAGTAACTTTCTAAGTTTGCAAATGCAATAGTTAAAAATCTGTCCCTGTTTTTGGGCCTTTGTTCCACCATTATTTTAGGCATTGTCCAGATGATTGTGCTAAGCTGTTATTTTTGCTGGGGAATGCCTAGCAGATAAACAAAAAAGGAAAAACAGCAGCATAGTTGAAAAACTGACTCTTCTATTTTTTTTTTTATTTCTTGTTTTTTTTTTTTTTTTGCGCTCCCCCTTTTGCTCTCCCCTCCTCACTCTCCTACGATCTTTTGAGCAACAGGTCAATCCTAAATAATCATCCTATTTATTTCCCATCACCAGGGTGAGGGATAGGTCATCATTCAGACAGCCATTAAGGGTGGTTCAAGATTTTTGTTTTCTATTACATGCTCTATTTCCTGCATGTTCTCAGTGAAGCACCAGGGTGGGGCAAGTAGTGAGCTAATGGGGAAGGATGTCCCCTCACTTTTGCAAGGAGAGTTCTATCCAGACAGCCCTACTGCTCCTTCTCATCTTGAAGCATGACTAGTTGTCACTGTGGTACCCTCAGGGAGATTGCACTGTCCAGTGTGCCCAGTGTGCCCTTTAGTGCACACCATCCTTTTCACCCATGGGAGAAGTAAGTGAGCCACACTCTTTCAGTCATCACCCTCCCTGCCAGCCTGGCTGTTGCTCTGCCAGAACCAGTAAATGAACCTGTCACCTTGGTCACAATCAGGGCTCCATACCACTGTGCTAGGAAACCAGGCCATCAGACTCTTTTCTATTTGTGGAGCAAGAAAGCATCTCATTTTTTGTGTTAAATCAGATATATTTAAAAAGGATATAAGACTTCATCTAAGGTGTTTTTTATCCCTCCTACAGTTTACAAGTTCTATGAGCAGGATTATAAAGGTGCATCTGAGGTTTGGATAGTATCTAATTTGGGGACTTAAGGATTCTACCTTTGTTGTTGTTAAATTATGTTGTCTTCTTGGCCTGAAGTGAATCTGATCTCTGGTGTATAGTAGAGTATTTCAGTGTGAAGAGCATTTGGTGAAAATAAGCACCTCTAAAGCAGGAATCATGGTTCTGTCTTGAAAATGATTGAAGCGCTCTCTTTGCAGAGGAGACTGGAGCAACTACCTCATATAGAGATGTTTAAGTATCTTGAAATCTTGATTGTGAGGTGAGGTTAGAGTATACTGGGAAACTGACCAATGGACAGATATAGTGGCAGCAATCTTGCAAGTATTTATCAAAATGCATAGAACTTACCTCATATTGTTAGTAATTTCCCTATCTTTGGCATTGTTTTTTGTTTATCTATTTGTTTACATGCTTGTTGAGCCATTAGTTTAAAGAGCCTTAGTCACTGTCAGGACTCAGAAGTGATTCTAGTTGTATTGCTGTTATTTTAAAGATGCTGGTTTGGCACTGTATAATTCATCTTTTTGGAGTTACATGGGTCATTTCTTTGTCGTTCACACTCCTCATCGCTGTGCCATCAAAAATTGCAGTGAATATTTTTGTAGGTGTCAGAGATACCATATATATTAAAGGGTCTACTTCAAATTAACAAAAACCCACTTACCCAAAAACAAAATCTCTGAGATGAAATGTTCGAAACCTGATTTTAACAAATG
Organism: Protopterus annectens; assembly: GCF_019279795.1. NCBI lineage: Eukaryota > Metazoa > Chordata > Ceratodontiformes > Protopteridae > Protopterus > Protopterus annectens. The sequence goes on from NC_056739.1 coordinate 1,622,632,736, forward strand.
ACTGTATTGCTGAAACTCTTCTCAGTTGACCAACATTTCAAGAAGAAACACACCGCACAACTCCAACCCACCCAGGTGGGGGTCTGTGCCCCCCACACCTCCCTAACTAAATATACCAACTCCAAAATCTACTATGATAGCACAAGGATACCCAGAAAACATTTACTCCATTGCACATTGAAAGACTTCACTTGCAGAGTTTATCCCAAATGGCATTCTCAAAAATCTGTACCTGCCAAACAGAGTACTAAATGTAGTGAGCAATGATGATTTCTTGTGAAACTGTATTTGCCAAAATAAACTCTTTGCATCTAAGACAGAAAAAATAGTGGCATTCGGCATCAAGGCTGCAACTTCGTTGACTGTGTGTTTGGCTTTGACTCTGGCCTGCATGGCTATTGGAACTTTACATGCTGGCCTGATAACTGGACTGACCTCTGGGTCTAACTTCATGGAGTACACAACTGGAAGTTTGCCTAGATTTTCTTTGAAAAGATCAGCATAGGTAGAAAAAATGTTCTGGGCAAAATTAGAGTGTGGTCTTTTAAGCTAACTTGGTGGACTTCTTATTAAATGAAAGCACTCCCATTTTCAATCTGTCTGTGAGCCCTAATAATAATTGGACATGCCTCTTGACCACATAAAATAAGTTGTAGCTTCTTCCACTCAGCTGGAAGCAGGGATGCCAGATTTGTTACGGGTAGGGACCAAAAAAAAAAAAAGGAACACCACGCAGTTTCACATTAAACAGAAGTAGCTCCGTTTTTCAATTTTTTGATTGGCTTGTATACCGGCATACGGGACAATAAAAAAACAAAGTGGAGGCAGTGTGGGACTCAGGATTGGGCAGCTAATCCCGGGACAGTCCCGATCAAATAGGGATGTCTGGTAACCCTGACTGGAAGTAACATGAATGCACTACTGAGCCTTTGGTTTGAATTTCTTCACCTCCATAAGCAACAAGCTTTGCACACCTTGCCAAATTAAGCCTTTCACCTTTACATACTCTGGCAAATGTTTCTGCTGACATAACATTCCACTTGGAACCTGTATCAACTTTGAAGTCTATGGGTTTGCCATTTATCTGAACAGTACAAAATACTTCATTCTTTGCCCTTAAATCTACTGCATTGACCATTTCATGAAGCACAGACACACCATCAACATAAAGAGTAGGCTTGCCACTAACTGATCAACTCATTTCTTAAAATAGTAGCAAACAAATGGACCCACTGGAATAAATGGTGCTAGTTATCCAAAAAATACAAATAAATGTAAACCAGCACCAAAACACGACTGTTTGCATAAAAATCCAGGTTTATTGTGGCAAGACAGGTAAGTGCTTTCACACATTAAATGTGCTTCTTCAGACAACAAAACAATAAAATCAGGCACATTATATAATACGTTCATTTACTATGATAAATCAATTAGCCTATAAAAGCACTGTTTCAATTAATCAATAAAACATTCTCATTCATTTAAAGAGTCCTCTGGCTTTCAAAGCTGGCTTAATAGCGGCCCTTTCATTAATGCCAGAAAACCTTTCTGCTTGCATAATAATAATCCATTACATTTCCCTTTCCTCAGTAAAATTTCTAAAGTCACCACCCCGAGTATTAGGAGTCACCATCTCAATTACCCTAAAACCAAATATATGCTCTCGTCCACATTCGACTTAATGCTTGGCAAGGGCATTGTGTACATCACCTTTATTTATACTGTTAACATGCTCTCTCATTCTTTCCAGCAAAGACCTGTTGGTCTTGCCTATGTAGAAGCAATCATATGCTCTACACTTAGGTTCATAGGTTCATACTAGGCTATTTGCCCTAGGGCATTTATAAGCCTAGCCAGAATGTGCTTGGCTTCCACCACCAACTTTAAATTTATTTTGCTATGCCCTTTTTCGAGGTTAGTATACTGTGCCTCTGTCTAACAGTGACACAGAAGTGATATCCGGGGTAAACCTACGATCTCCCATCCACTCATCAAGATTCCTCTTGAAGAGAGTCAATGAGGGACTCTGCCTAACCTGGACTGGGATTTTATTCCAGAGTGAAGGGAGCCTCTGGGTTATGAATCTGTCCCTCCAGCATGTCCTATTTATTTCAGTGCTGAGGTTCAAGTCTCTCGAGCGCATAGCTCGATGGGATTTGGATTTTCTGAGGTGCAGTATGTCCATTAATTCCGTGTTGGACATGGCTTTATACGTCAGGCACAGGCGGTATGCCACTGAGTAAAGCTGGAGTTTCTTTAACCGGGCAGCATATGGCATCTGTTTGAGCCCTTTGATCCTCTTGGTGAGGTACTTTTGTGGTCTTTCCAGTTGCTGCAGGTGTCTGGTAAGGTACATCCCAAAAGGGGCATTGTACTCAATTATGGGCCTGATGAGGGATGAGTAAAGAGGCACGATGACCTCCCCTGATCTAGATGTGAATCCCTTCATGATTAGGTGGGTTATATAAAATGCTTTTCTAACCACTTTGGCCACGTGGTTGTCAAATGAGAGATTGCTATCAACTTGGGTCCCCAGGTCCCTAATTACTTCTTCTGTACTTAATGGATTACCACCTATGTGGTAATTTGTGGGCACTTTGTTTTTGCCAAAGGGGATGACTATACACTTTTTGGCATTTAGCTTGAGGCCATGGCTCTGGCACCAGTTGTCTGTTTCTATGAGGCCCTTTTGGAGGATGCTTGTGTTGGCTGGAGAGTCAATTATGGCGCCCAGTTTGCAGTCATCTGTGAACTTGGTCAGCCACAGTCCTTCCATGTTGGCCTGTACCTCCGAGAAATATATACAGAACAAGAGAGGTCCCAGGACTGAGCCTTGTGGGACACCACTTGTAACTGGTTTGGAGTCTGACATGGCTCCAGCAATTCTAACCATGTGGGTTCTGTCCTTGAGCCAGTTTGCAATCCATCTAGTGACAGAGGGGTTAATATTTAAGCTGGTGAGCTTATCTATAATGCCCGAGTGGGGTATTGTATCGAAGCCTTTTGCGAGGTCCAGGTAGGCTGTGTGGACCACCTTCCCCTCATCAATGGCCTTGGTGACTGTTTCAAAGAAATCAACCAGGTTTAAGAGGCAGGATCTGCTCTTAACAAAGCTGAACTGGGTAGGATCCAGTGTCTGTAGGTCCCCAATGTCTTTATTTATGAGGTCCATGATGATCCTTTCCATAGCTTTGTAGACCAAGCTAGTCAGGGTTATGGGGCGATAGTTTCCAGGATCCATTGAGGCACCACCTTTATGGAGAGGGACCACTGTTTCTGTACGCCACTCTTTGGGCACATATCCTGTAGTAAGGCTGAGATTGAACAGTAGTTTTATGTTTGGGTTTAGCTCTTCTTGGAGTTCATGTAGGATGCAGCCTGGGACACCGTCTGGTCCCATTGATGCTGTGTTTTTTGCTTTGGAGAGGGCGGCTCTTACCTGAGCATCTGAGATGTCAGGGGGGTAGCACTCTGCTGGGATAGATATTTGCCCTTTTGGTGGGGGGGGGGGGTTGCGCTGAACCTGTCAGCTAGGATGTTGGCAATGTCTGTGGGTTCAGTGTATTTTTTGTCATTTTGGACTAATTCTGAGCATATCTGGGAATTACCACCCAGGTTCCTAACATAACTAAAGAAAGCCTTGTGATTATCCTTAGTGTCCTGTGCAATTTTTCTCTCGAAGCTGGCCTTAGACAATTTTATGAGTGCCCATAGTTTTTTGCTAATACTGATCAGTGATGCCTTCCCTTTTTGGGATTTTGCTCTATCATTTAGTAGCTTCCTCCTTCTATTGTATAGTTTGTTTATGGCTGGGGTCCACCAGACAGAACATCTGCCTTTGGAGGATTGGGTCTTGGTTTTATTTGGGATCGCATGATCCATGCATTCCTGAAGGTGTTCATAGAATGCGTTTATAAAGGATTTTTGGTCTGGGCGTATTTTCCACAGGCCCGGGGGCTTTGAAGGATTCCACCTCGGTTTTGAGGAGTGTGAAATTTGCTTTAGAGAAGCTTTTCACTGTGATTTTCTGGGCAGGGGGTGGGGTCGGGATGTGAATATCCAGTGAGATTAGTTTATGGTCTGATCTTACCAGTGAGGGATACACTTCTGGTCTGGAGCATAGAGTCCCCATGTTGGTGATGATCAGGTCCAGTATGTTTTCCCCTCTTGTGGGAGTGGTAACAAGTTGTTCCATAGCATTTGAGTTTATAAATTCTAGGAACCTTTGGGCTAGGGTGTTGGAGCTAGAGTAATGCTCCCAGTCTATGTTTGAGTAGTTGAAGTCGCCCAGTATAATGGTGTTTGGAGAGACCTTCATATTTTCCAGTGTTCTCAGAAAGGCCGAGTGGGGTTCCTGTGTTTGGGAGGGTGGTCTGTAGCAGGCTATAAACTGGAAGGCAGTTTTACCCACTGTTAGTTGCACATGGATAGTCTCTGATACTTCATGCTTTGCCACCAACCTGGAGGTGTGGGTATCTTTGATGAATATCGATACTCCCCCTCCTTTTGTGGTTCCGTCCAAGTTTTGGGGCCGAAAAGCATGGTATGAGGTATAACCTGGTAGTGCTGGGGTGATCTCGGGAGCCCTGAACCAGGTTTCTGTTACTGCACAGATATCAATGTTCTCCATGCTAAGGAGAGTTTCGAGTGCGTGCATCTTGAGGTTTAGACTTCTGGCATTGAGTAGCATTACTTGGCTAAGTAAACCAGATTTCTGCTTCTACAATCAGCAGTGACATTAAAACAAAACCTCGTATTAGTAGATAGTTGAACAAAATCCACACATGGAAAAAACTTATTAAAACAACAAGCTTTGCACACCTTGCCAAATTAAGCCTTTCACCTTTACATACTCTGGCAAATGTTTCTGCTGACATAACATTCCACTTGGAACCTGTATCAACTTTGAGGTCTATGGGTTTGCCATTTATCCGAACAGTGCAAAATACTTCACTCTTTGCCCTTAAATCTACTGCATTGACCATTTCATGAAGCACAGACACACCATCAACATAAAGAGCAGGCTTGCCACTAACTGATCAACTAATTTCTTAAAATAGTAGCAAACAAATGGACCCACTGGAATAAATGGTGCTAGTTATCCAAAAAATACAAATAAATGTAAACCAGCACCAAAACACGACTGTTTGCATAAAAATCCAGGTTTATTTTGGCAAGACAGGTAAGTACTTTCACACATTAAATGTGCTTCTTCAGACAACAAAACAGTAAAATCAGGCACATTATATAATACATTCCTTTACTATGATAAATCAATTAGCCTATAAAAGCACTGTTTCAATTAATCAATAAAACATTCTCATTCATTTAAAGAGGCCTCTGGCTTTCAAAGCTGGCTTAATAGAGGCCCTTTCATTAATGCCAGAAAACCTTTCTGCTTGCATAATAATAATCCATTACATTTCCCTTTCCTCAGTAAAATTTCTAAAGTCACCACCCCGAGTATTAGGAGTCACCATCTCAATTACCCTAAAACCAAATATATGCTCTCGTCCACATTCGACTTAATGCTTGGCAAGGGCATTGTGTACATCACCTTTATTTATGCTGTTAACATGCTCTCTCATTCTTTCCAGCAAAGACCTGTTGGTCTTGCCTATGTAGAAGCAATCATATGCTCTACACTTGGCTAAGTAAACCAGATTTCTGCTTCTACAATCAGCAGTGACATTAAAACAAAACCTCGTATTAGTAGATAGTTGAACAAAATCCACACATGGATCTATAAACATGCAAAAATTGCATCTCGAGAAGCAACGCATCCGAGGTCTGCTCACTGATTCTCCCTTCTCCTGTGTGGAATTTTTGTAACACAACTGTCTCTTTAGACACTTTTTGTTTTTAAAACTAAACCTAGGGTATTCATCTGCAATAGAGCGAATGTCTTGGTCTAAATGTAAAACAGACCAATTGTTCTTAATAATTCCTATAATGTCACTGACATCACTAGTATAATAAAGAGACATAGGTAGTGTCTCCTTCTTCATGGGGGTTCTTTCAATCGCATTAGATGAGTCCACTCTATGTGTAAAAAAGGGTCAACCCCTTCCCTTGCCAAGCATTATGAGTGTGGACGAAAGCATATATTTGGTTTTAGGGTAATTGAGATGGTGACTCTTAATACTCGGGGTGGTGACTTTAGAAATTTTACTGAGGAAAGGGAACTGTCATGGATTATTATTATTCAGGCAGACAGGTTTCCTGACATTAATGAAAGGGCCTCCATTAAGCCGGCTTTGAAAGCCAGAGGCCTCTTTAAATGAATGAGAATGTTTTATTGATTAAGTGAAACAGTGCTTTTATAGGTTAATTGTTTTATCATAGTAAGTGAATGTATTATATAATGTGTCTGATTTTACTGTTTTGTTGTCTGAAGAAGCACATTTAATGTGTGAAAGCGCTTACCTGTCTTGCTGCAATAAACCTGGATTTTTATGCAAACAGTCGTGTTTTGGTGCTGGTTTACATTTGTTAGTTGTCATTTCTTAAAATGTTCCCTTTTAATAAAATAATGTAGGACATTTGATTTACAAAATCTTTTAAAATTATTCCATTTATTGCATTTGTGGTATTGTTGACCAAAAGCTAAATATTTTTCCCTTTTAGATTTATGGCTTCTACCACAATTATGACAGTTGGCAATGAAACTAGGTGTGGGCCCATACTTTGAGTTTGCTGACTTACTCTTATGCTTCACTGAAACTGTGCTAAGTCTAGAATGTGCTAGAAAGTTCTGGGGTTTATCAGTGAGTGCTGCAGGGGTTACATATGCCATATGCTTGGGCCTGTTTCTTTTAATAATGTGCTGCATACTATCAACATGAGCTTTATCATTGTGCCTTCTAGAGCTATTCTTATTTGTAAGCATATTTGTGTGCTTTTCTGTGAGCTCGTACATCTGACAAGTCTCAGTGGTCTTATTCAAAGTTAAAATACCTGTCACGAAGCAAAACCGTTCTCACAGCATCATCTTTTATACCACACACATCTGTCCTTTTTCAGTTCATCCCTTAAATCATCAAATCTGCACGTTTTATCTTTATTTCTCAGGTCAGTTATATATGCTGCAAAAGTTTCACTAGGCCTTTTATCCCTTGTGTAAAATAAGTGCCTTTCCATTGCAACATTTGTCTGGGGATTACATATTTCTCCAAATTTATGTTTTAAGCACTCTTGGTCCTCCCTTGACTCAGCCTGCACAACAATATGACAGTTTTTCCCTTCTCCGGTATAGATAGCAGGTGTATACACAAATGAACATTCCCTTTCTATGGCTTCTGACCCAGCTAAATTAAGTAGAATAAATGCCTTTGTATGGTCATCTTTATCAGAAAATGCAGTCTGTACGAAAATGTCGTACTCTTGCACAAACACTCTGCAGTTCTCAGCAATATTTCTGTCAAGCACAAGTGCACTGGGTTTTCAAAATCCATCTATCATACCCAAGAAGTATACACAAACACATTGAAAATACAGCCCTTGTGATTATGTATGAACAACAGTTTTGTGAGCTTGTAATAACATTCAAATGCACAATAAACTCTTTGAAATACTGTACTTAGAGAAATATGCTCTGCAATGGCTATACTATGTGAAATATGCCCTGTAATGTCTGTGCTTTGCAAAATATGCCTTGTAATGGCTGTACTTTATGAAATAACTTTATTCAAACACTGTACAAACATGCAAACACTTTATACACTTTTAATAACTTGAATATTTTTGCTTAATACGAAATGCATATGCTTTGCGAAAATGAGGTAATTTCCTTTTATTTTATTAGTTTTATGCCATTCTGACTTTATTTCAAACATTTTCTGTAGTAATTCGAATATTTTATCAATATCGTACATATCTGTTTATGCAAAAATTATTTAGAGCGTTCTATATGCCTCATTGCATATTATGCGAAAATAAATAGTTCTGAGCAAGTTTTAATACCTGAAATTTGTTTCTGACCTGTTTTGCAAAGTTTGCACATTTAGGAATAATCCATTCCTGTATATTCCACCAGCTCCTAGCAAATATCTTAAGTTGTTTTACCCAGGCCGCCTTTCAGTTCATTCCCCTTGGCTATGTTGGTTCTGATTCCTTGACCTTTAGACATGGCGTTTCTTATACCATGTCCTTTTAGAGATGCCTCTTCTGACACCATGTCTTTTAGATATGCAACGTCTGACACCATGTTGTTTGTTCATCTCTAATACATAAAACAAGGCTGATGTTTTCATTTAGATGCTTTAATACATAGAAACACATCAGGATGGACAGCAGCATCATTAAAAACTAACAAACTAGTTGACAGACAGACCTTACATACATACATGCTTACATCTCAACTGCTTACTACAAAATGGCAGTCAGGCTTGCACATGCTCAGTATTTATACACTTGTGTAAGCCCTTGGATAGTTTCTTAAAGTTATATACACACATATTGATCCACAAAGTGGATCCAAGTGGTTTAAGACTGAGAAGTCTGATTGCTTAAACATGGCCACTCTCTTGGAGGTGTTAAGTCTCAGATTATTACAGTTCATCTATTCCTACATGCACTCCATGGCTTTGCCTAAGTAATGCAAAGCGGAGAAACATTCCTGAGGAAAGGCGAGTTAAAGCTGAGTATCATCAGCACATCATGGATTTCCCTCTATCTGAAAGAGCTTCTGATTCCATACAACCCTTTTAAATCTTTACTTTCTATTCTCTGGGGTTGCTAAACACTCCTAGAGATAACTTGGAATAATTTAACATTTGTGCCATTCCTCATCAGGTGCCATGCTTCTGGAATCATCTCCTCCAGTGCTTGAGACAGTCTCCTATATTGGCAAGTTTTAAAATGCTCCTTAAGACCATTTTTTGTCTTCATTTAGCAATACATTTTATTCACATTGCATACTTCTGGACTACAGTGTTTTGACTATATTATTTTTATGGTAGCAAAGCTCATGTTTAGGAATAAAATAAATATGAATTCTATTTGGAGTGGAGGTGATTGACTCTAACTCTGTGCTACAGTCTTCCATGTGGGGCTCAAAGGCAATATTGCCCAAATCCTCCCCCCTTGGGAATTCTAATTGTTATCACACAGTATAAAGAAGGTACACTTAGCCAGATGAACCTGCACACACTGATAAGTAAATAGTAACTTTAGTATCTTTACCCTGGGACTAGAATTTAGAAGAGCAATTGCCAGTCTTAATCTTAGTTTTGAAGAGTTAAAGGCTTATAATCTGTAGATCTAAGAGGAAAATATGGAAGAAAGGAAGGCAATGAGCTGTGACACAAGGTGCATAAGGTACTGCCTCTAATAAAGCTTGTGTCCAATACCAACAGTAACAGTTCAGCTCTGGACATTCATTTTGTGCTAAATGAGGACATTATTAAATATCCCAAATCACAACATCAAAATTATACTTTTCCTGTCTCATTATCTATCAGCCATCTAGCCGTTCCTGCAACTTGCCCATTCATTCTCTATCACCAGGGTGATAACTGGACAAGGTACAGCCATCATCTAGGTAGTCATGAGAGAGATTACTGTTTTCTGACCCAACTCCTCCCTTGATGTTTGTGTGCATTCATAGATGCAAGGGTCATCTATGCTTTTCCCTGTGTGCATGTACATTTCTACAAGTGTTACAGGAAGGCTACCACACAAGCATGGCTTGGCAGAGGGGAGCAAATCTTCCTGGGCCATACACTGTATGCTGTACACTTCTGCCTTCAATAGGTGGTGGCAAAGCAACTGGCTAGACCAGCTCACTCCCTCTAGAAGGTGAGTCATCACTGGCCACTCACTCCCACACTCCTCTGTCAGCTCCTCCAGCCCCTGGGTCACTAGTTAATCCTCAGTCATTTGGGTCACAGTTAGGATTGTATCCCTCTATTACAAGGAAATGAAACAATGCCCTGCTGTTTACCTCATGTTATTTAGATGGAGCTGTGCTAAGTAGTTGTATAGAAGCTGTCATGAGGAACACCTGAAGAAAGGTTCACCATCTGATATTGCTCTGGATAAGCTGCTAGTTGATGTCTTGACAGACAGACAGACATTTTGCAGGAGGGGTCTCATCTAGCTTTACTACTAAAGAAGGAGGGATGGCTTGTAGTCATGCTGTCTTTCTAAAGTAGTAAAATATACTCTGCTAATATGGACAGAGTCAGAGTTCGGTATCTGTTAGGGTAGTGAAAAATAGAGCTATTGCAAGCTGGCTTTAAAAATTAGATTCCACTGCAAAGGGAGACAAGATCATGGCTTGTACTTTTTCCTGACTGTACAGCAGACAAGCTTTGGTGGAGCCAGTTAGAACTGCCAGGCAGCAAAGAAAGCTCGGGCAGAAGATTCCGAGATCAGCCATCTTTCAAATACAACTTTGTTGTGTGTCACTGGATGCCCATTTTAATGTCTGCCTCAGAAGTGAACACCAGTAATAGGATCAAATGTAGAGTTTTTTTTGTGTTTCTGAGTCATCTTAAATATAGTAAGTCAGGGGTATATACCATGATTTTCTCATCCTGAGCATACAGGTATAGGAATCAGAAATGTTTGGGAATTCTAGTGGTCATCACACAGTATAAAGGAGGTACACTCAGCCAAAAGAACATGCAACACTCATAAGTGAATAGTAACATCAGTATCTTTACTCTGGGCTCAGAATTTAAAAGAGCAACTGTCCAGTCTTAATCTTAGCTCTGAAGAGTTAAAGGCTTGTGATCTTGACAGATATATCAGTTTAATAACTTGTTCATAGTTATGCAGAACTAGGGAATCTAATGTAGGTCTAAATGTATGCTATTTTGACCTCAAACGCTGTAGGAAGGAGAGGCATGTTAGTCTCTATTTGCCTTGATAGACTTCCTCACCTAATTCAGTCATTTTGATATTGTCAGTAGATGATGCACCAAACATCCCTGGCTGAATTTTGTACTTGCAGAGGTCTATACCATAGTGGTTAGCTGTCAAAAAATATCTTCTTCACTATGAAATGTCTGCAGCCCATGCTATCCCCATGCCTTTGAGTAGCTGCTTTTTGATCTTTTTAATTGTAGTTGAGACTTTTTAGTTATGCTTGGACAGTAAACCTTTTTTTGAAACTTAAAATATAACCCAAACCAGAAATGTAATCTACTCTTTTATAGCTGAACCTTTTATGCTAATAATAAACTAGTTGAGTACACGATTTCATCTCCTGCAAGTATGAGCCAGTCAGCACTGTTTAAATTTCACCTTTGCTGAAATCAGTCTATGAATATGCCTAATGCTGTCTTTTAAACTGCACAATTCTCAAATGTACAACACCCACAAAAGAGCAGGCATTTTTATGCTCTGCTCTTTGGATTCATTAAGAATACAACCCTGACAAGCAATCCATTGTGAATGGGCCACAAGTCTTTGGTACTGTGCTTTGGCTTAGCCAGCCAAGCCACCCAGCCATCGTCATTAGACCATATACTCAGCAATGTATGTCTACTTCTGACTTGGCCACCAATGGTTAATTTTAACTGAGTCAGTCCCCTACCTGATATTCACAAAAATGTCCAAATGTGTGCCTGGGCTAATCTCCACTTCCAGTTCAGTAACACTCTTGGGTTTTAGCTTTTTGGATATACTGTTTTAGTACTTAAATTCAATTAAGGAATTTGTACTTGGGAAAAGAATATGTGGATAGGCATAAATACCTATTAAACAAGCAAAAGCAACAGCTGGTGATGAAAGAAGCCAAGAGGAAATCATATCAAATGAATTAAAGATAAACAAGCAATATGTGAGAACAGAAGTGAAGACTGGAAAAGAACTGGACTGGATATGAATGTGCATGACTCTTTGGGCCCTATTCATAAAACCTTAACAAAACTGCAAAGGGCTTTGGGTACTATAGAATGAAGGACAAAGCCCTGTCTGATTCATAATCGCTGTAGTGTAATAGAGTAAGATCACTGAAGACCCCTCGCAAAATCCTGCTCCAGTGCACACTAACCACCTACCTCCTAGGTTAATGAGCTCACCCCAACAACTAGGGCTCTTTCACCAAGCTAGCACCTTTATAATCTCAGCTTGTTCCAGCAGTGTTACACTACAGGACAGACACTTCTGAACAACAATGCTGTGCTTGACAGCTTTCCCAGCATGCTGCTCGACACACAGTGGTAAGCAACATACCCAAATTACAAAAATAAAACAAAACCTCAACACTTCTGTTGCATGGAGGACATTCCTTATCAGCATCCAGTATGCTGGAGGCAAATCTGTTACTACACAAACTACCCTATGTTTATACCACACTATGATGCTGGTGAGCTCCTGACAATGGGAGCTTGCACAGCAACAGATCCTCTCATTACTGTATTACTGTAAGGACACCAGCACCACCTGCATATATAATAAGAGTGATTCTTTAATAAATCATAGTCATTCACACTGGCAGTGGACAGCAGCACTAAGTAAGGTTGCTTAGTACTGTGCAGCATGCCTTACCAAGTATCTACTTTAGTTATGTAGCAAAGCTTGCTGTATAGTACTAGTGGCCTTACCAGCCGTGGCTGAACTAAGCTGTTATGTGGGGATGGATTGCAGACACAAGCAGGGATAAAGAAAGAATAGCATCAAAATACCTTATAACATCATGGAAATATCAGTTATATGGGGAGGCATATCCCTTGCATTCCCTTGTAGAAGGCACACCTCTTCTATTTAAATTAAACAGCTGTGCTGATACCAGCACATCTTATTGAAAGAGAACATCTGAATAATGTGGTGGCATGTATGCAGAGTGCTTTCTCTGATAATTAGACAACCTGCTCTCAGGGAAATGTAACTCCATGTATTGGAGTAGATGTGTTGACATATGCTGTGTGCACTTTAATGAGATAACACTGTGTACTACAGAGGAGACAAACAGCAAGCTGATTGTGTATGAACACGGTGACAAGTGACAAACATCGAAATGTCAGGATATATAACACCCAAGAAAAGATGCATGGTTTTGCTACATGAGTTGTAGAGGAGAGCCATACACATTACAGAAAAAAAATTAATTTCGCCAACTGTCATTCTTAAGTACAGCAGTCCTGAATAGTTAGGTGAAGAGAGTATGAGACTTGCAAAGCACCATGAAGATTGATACATTGTGTAAATGTGCCCAGTTATATTCTGAAGTACAAGTATTAGTGAGTTTTCTTTATGGGAGGGGAACTGCCTCTACTGAATGGTTATAGGGACTTGTTTAGGTTTTTTGAATGTCCAGTGAGAGGTGAAAGGGAAGTGGTCATTAATGGCATTACAGTGTACATGAGTAAAAAGTATCTGTATGGAAAGTTGTTGAGCAGCATATCACTGAGTGTTTTTGGAAAGAGGTAGGTTAGGGTGGGTAAGTTCTTTTAACAATTAAGTGAGACTGTAAAGGCCTTTTTTATGTTTAATATTACTGTGAAGTTGGCCTATCCAGTCAATGTCACCAGAAAATGTGAATAGAAGTAGATACAGGAACGGAACAGATGGAGGAATATAAATATATATATATATATATATATATATATATATATATATATATATATATATATATATATGTGAAATACAAGTTGGTGGTACAACCTAAGATGACTTTCTATATGTTCCTATTAGGATTATTAAGTATTGTTGATGTAGGTGTGCAAGTATTAGACCATTTAGTGATTTTTTTATTGGGATGTCTGGGAATTTCTCCCTCTTTGTGATGCTTAACCTGTCTATTAAAAATAAAACTACCCTTATGCTGCTATTACAAAACAGTAGTCCTAGACATCATTGTTATATCCCCAGATTCAAGCATCACCAAAAAAGTGTCCTTAAACATAAATATGCAGTATACCAGAAGCAACATATAGACATTTTTACGTATAATGTTTTTGGCATTCTGCTTCATTTTATTGAATTGATCTGGCCTTGCTTGTGTATGTACATGTGAATTTATTTAATTATTTATTTGTTATATTTGTTGACTAGGAAGGTCTAACAGGAAAGATCCCATTTTCAGTGTATTCTTGGGCAGAAAAGCTCCAAAAAGATAGACAATATAATTACAACAAAAACAATGCCTCACAATATCCAAAAAGATAGATAACATGATTACAGTAAAACAATGTTTCCTAATGTACAGATAATATATAGAGCACTCAGAAAAGGCACATTTGTAACTAGGACAGAAAAAGATTAGATATGATAATAGGCAGCCTGTACACATGCATCAAATACAAAGAAACAAGCAAGAATAACATGAGAGTCAGTAAGATGAAGGGCTGGCTTAAAATATCATATGCACAGATAAACACTAAGGTTATGATTAAATATGGTATACGTAGTACAACACTGAGGCAACATTAATATCATAAGCTGAGAAATCCTATAGTTTTACTAAATTATCACCTTACACCACACTGACATGACTGCTATCCAGAAAGGTCATTCTCTAAGACAGTTTGACTGATTTGTTTGCTGTTTAAAACATTCTTTAGTGTCTCCTTGCTGTTTTTCCTGCTGTTTCCCACCCAAATTAGTGTAGCTAGTAGCTGTAGCATAGTCCAGATACAGGTTTGCTGCATCTTGGTCTGTTTGTGTAGGCTATTGTATTCTGAGCACATTTTCTAATTCATCTTTGATTGGAAGGGGCCCTTCTGCACCCTTGTGAGAGAAGTGTGATGATTGGATCCTGTCTGGTGAAGGTTGATTGGTCTAGGTCTTCGAGTAAGCACCCTAATTGGTTCTTTTGAGTTTTTTAAAAGTTTTTAGCTTCTGGTATTTACGCCCTGCATTTGAGTGGGTTTCTGCTTGTTTGTGTGTCATGCAGCACTGTTGTGCAATTGTGCGCCATAACTGGGCAGATAATTTCGGCAATTATTTCCCTTAGATACAGCTGTAGTACATTAGTGCAGTCCTCAACATTAGTACACCTCCAGTCTTAGAAGTATTGCTAGTGAGCTGTGACCTATTAAACCACCAGCCCAAAACCCCACCAGAAATACCCATCTACAGAGCACCTCCTAGAGCAGTCCTGAAAGCACCCCTTTTGTGATAACAGTTCTTCAAACCTAGCATTATGGACAGTTGGACTATCCTTGTTTCTTCAGCCAGCCTTATTGACTTGGGTCTCCTGAGGCAGTGTAGCAACTGCCTCATGTACACTGACAGCCCTACTAATAACTCATTCTAGTACAGAGTGATAGAGATGTATCTACACCAATAATCTTGAATCCCTGCTCTCTTGCACTCAAAACAGTAACAATGAAAAGGGTGGAAAGGTTGCCAACTCATCCAACACTACTCGTACACATAGTACCACTACTCATACACGTAGTATGCATCCAACACATAAATCAACATACATGAAGGTTCTCTCAGAAAACTTACTGAAACACCAGAGGCCTCCAAAACAAAAGACTGCCCCAACTAACTCAGTTCCCATAGCACCCAAGACACATAGCAACATCAGTGCCTCACCTATCAATCCCTTAAGCATAACACTCAAAACCCAAATTTTCTTGTCATTGGAGACTCAATAGTGAGATAGATGGATGTCTCACCCACCAAGTTAGATAAGGAGAAAGTCATGGTCAGCTGCCTGTCCAGTGCCAGGATTTGTCAGATCATGCATGCACTCAGGTCTCTCACCAACAAGTACCTTTATGACTCTGTCATAGCTCATGTTGAAGTGAACGACCTGAGATGTACTTCACTGGACTATATGATGACAGACATGATTGAGCTCTCCGTGTATGTGTCCCAGGCAGGTATGTCCCTAGCCTTGAGCAACATATTACCCTCACCTAGAATGATGCCACAGTATAAACAAAAAATGATTGCTTTCAATAATTGGCTTAGTTTTTTGGTGTCAAGGGGGATCCAGTTTCTGCCAGCCTGGGATGACATGTTGACAAACCTCGCTGCCTTCCCAGAGATGGTTTGCACCTGGCACCATAGGCTTTCAGCTGCTGACAAAGGCTCTTCCCTCCCCTATAGTGCCTTTTTTAGGCAAGGTCTCAAAAACAAAATTGCCAATGTGAAAATTGCCAAACATAAGAAATAAGAGTTATGTTGCTAAATACTAGGAGCTTAAACCAAATTCTGCACACCCTAGAAGCACTTCTATCACAGGAGGATGTAGATGTCTGTGCAGTCACAGAAACCTGGTTCAAGGCTGAAGAAAGTACCCCGGCCTTGCAAGGCTACAATGCCTTCCACACTTTTAGACTGCAAAACGAATGTGTGAGAACCAAAGGAGGTGGTGTTTCTATTGATATTAGAGATTAATTCACCTACCAACTCATTGGACTGGACAATTCCATGGAGTTACTCCAAGTTCATATTAGTGTGGGTAAGACCCCCATTCAAGTTATAGCTAGTTATAGATCCCCCTCTATGGATCATGATGTGCATGAGGCCTACTTGACCAAACTGGAGTCGATCCAAATATTGCCCAACACTCTGGTCTTGGGGGATTTCAATTATTCCACCTTTAACTGGGAAACCTACTCTAGCCCTAACTCACTAACGCAAACGTTCCTTGGCTTTGTTTACTCAAATGCCCTGGAACAAAGTGTTCAAACTCTAACAAGAGGAACAAACTTACTAGATCTGGTCCTCCCTAACATGACAAAAAGATGCACCACTGCAAATGTTGGACCCTCATTAGTTAAATCTGAACACCACAACTCAGAAAGGGCGAAGTCAGACTTAAAAAACTTCATCAAAGTAAACTATGCCCTCCTAGAGGGTGGTATAAATGCATTCCATGCCCCCGCTCCATCTGAAAGTGGTAACTACACCAAAGCTTACACTAAAGCCCTGTACAATCACTTGTATAAGTATGTAGACTCAGCTGTTCCAGAGAGAATCATAGCCAGAGCCCCTAGTAAAAAAAAAAAAAGCTACTCTGGTGGACATCCAGCATGAACAAACTTTACAACAAATGCAAAAAGTTGCCGTCTAAGAAAACTGAGGCAAGTCCCAACATTGGAAAAGCACCCTCCTCAGCCTCAACAGGCAACTAAGGTAGCATGTCAAATTCTCTTAGGGTAACTTTAAGAAAAACTTAGCAATCACAGCTAAGGATAACCACAAGGCCTTTTACAGCTACATATGTAGCCTAAAAGGTAGGACCCAAGCATGTGCCAAACTAGTGACCAATGGTATCACACACCCTGATCCCGCAGAGATAACTAACCTGCTAGCAGACAGATTTGGTGAAAATTTTACTCCTTTATCCCCTCCAAATGTATCACAAACCTTGCTCCCAACTTTATCACACCCTACATATCCAAAAAGCAGGTCATTAAGGCCTTGTCTAAGGCAAAAATCACAGCCTCTATGAGACCAGATGGCATCCCAGGCTGTCTTCTAAACAAACTAAAACATGAACTAGCATCACCATTAAGTACCCTATTCAATCACAGCCTAACCACAGTCTCTGTTCCTGCAGGATGGAGAACAGCAACAGTTTTTTCTCCTCCACAAAGATGGCTTAGTAACAGACCCAGGGAATTATAGACCCATACGTCTGACCAGCCTCATCTGTAAAGCCATGGAACATAGTACCATCATGGACCTCATAAATAAAGACATAGGTGAACTCCAAACCCTGGATCCAACCCGATTTGGCCTCATCAAGGGCAGATCCTGCCTGTTAATCTGGTGGATATCTTTGAAAATGTGACCAGGGCCATTGATGAGGGCAAATCTGCACACACAGCACACCTCTAATTGGCAAAGGCCTTTGACATAATCCCACACTCAAGCATTACCAATCAACTTAGCAAACTGAATATAAACCCCTTTGTTGTAAGAATGGTTGCCAACTGGCTCACAAACTGGTGACACACTATTAAAGTGGATGACTCTACATCAACCAGCAGACCTGTCACCAGCGGGAGTGCCACAGGGGTCAGCACTGGGTCCCCTACTGTTGATATATACTTCTCAGAAGTTCAGGCCAAAACTAAGATGCTGTGGATGACCAGGTTTGTGGATGACTACAAACTTGGTGCAATTATTGAATCCCCAAATGATGTCAGTATACTTCAGGAGGGTCTTACGCAGACCAACGACTGGCATCGTAGGCACAGTCTCAAACTGAATGCAAAGAAATACATCATCATTCCCTTTTGTAAAAACAATGTCCCTTCACACTATCAAATTAACAGCAGTACCCTATGTACCTATGAAGTGCTAAAAGATCTGAGATCACAAGTAGACTGCAACTTTAACTTTGACCACCATGTGTCTACTGTAGCAAGGAAGGCTTTCTATGTAGCATACTTGATTAGCAAAGGCATTGCCTCTAGAGCAAAGGAGGTTATAACCCCTCTATACTTATCACTAATCAGGCCCATGTTGTTGTTGTTTGTCTTTCGGCTTTTCCCAATTAGAGGTCGCCACAGCAGAACTCTGGTCCGCTAATGATTGGCAGTAGATTTTCATGAACGCCGAAGTGCCAGCTCGACATCCAACCTTCAACGAAGGCATGCCCATTTACGCATGTCTTTCAAACACCCACCCAACTGTGGGGAGGACATGCAGACTCCACACAGAAGGCACTCCCCGCACTCCAGCCGAGAATCGAATTGAGTATAATGCCCCATTTGGCATGTACCATACAAAGCACCTGCAGCAATTGGAGAGACCTCATGGGTTTCTAACTAAGAAGATCAAAGGACTCCAACGTGTGCCTTACATAGACCATCTAAAGTCCCTGTCACTATACTCAATATCATATAGACTTCTTAAGGGAGACTTATGCCTGGCTTACTGAGCAATCTCCGACCCAAACCTAATAAATTTGCTGCTCATCCAGTAATCAACTGGGACTACAGCTACCCATTCCAGGGACCTAAATATGGCCTGCAACTTAAATAGGAGGTGCTGGAGGGACAGATTTGTTTCCCAGTGACTGCCATGTCTTTGGAATAGGCTGCCAATTTATGTGAAGCAGAGCACCTCTATGACACTGTTCAAAAGGAACCTGGACGAGTGGATGGGGCAACGTAAATTCTTACTGGGGATAGCGCCCATGGCCCTCTTGGACATGGGCAGTCATTACTAAATACAGTCCTGGGTATTGACTAGAGTATCTATGGTATTACATTTGGATGAAACAGCTAGGCTTGAAATGACCTCCGGGTCGATAGTCTAGTAACCTCCTATGATCCTATGATCCTATATTTGTTTGGGATACATCTTAATATGAGTATTGTGTTGCTTAGCCACAAAATTAGAACAGCATGCCTCACCATATCTGTTTGTAGTTTTAAGAATTTGAACATAACATCCAGCTTAGGGTTTGAGCTGTGAGGTTTGTGCCATGTAAAGACATTGGTTAAGGATTGGCATTTGGGAAGGTGCAGTAACTTTAAGGCAAACTGTAGCCAGACTGAAAACAGCTGCTGGCTGAACTTAAGCCATTTTAGGCTATATAATGAAGTACAGTGACAAATTCTGCACTGATAACCAGAAGCAGCTCTGGATATACTGCTGCTCAGGCTTCTGTTATAGGAGGTGGCTGTAGGTTGGTAAATAAATGAATCAAATAAAAGAGTACAGAGAGTAGGTGCATATTTGCAAAAAAAAGTCAAAAGTAGGGTAGTAGGAATGATTATACCCTAGAGAGAGATGACCAAGGTTTGGTTAGTTCTGATTAAAACAATGTTCATGCTTATCAAACCTTAACTGATTATCTAATGCTGTACTACGTAGTTAGTTGGGCTGGTTTATTGTATGATAAATTGTCAAGAAATGTAATGTTAGAGCTGTAGAAGAATCGTGTGCACTATCCATGGATGTATATTTTTTGGTTGTAAAGAGGATTGCCGTTGTTTGGCAGTATTAAATTAAAGCTGTATTTGTAACATAGGGTTAAATGAAGATGTATCATTTTCTGAACGTAGGATAGTTGCATCATATGCATATTGTACCAATCTTGTGTCCCACTGGGCCTATCCATTTCAGGAGAATTAAAAACAGTGTCCTAATATAGGTTCATAGGATGATACTAGGCTATGGGCCCGGAGTCCCTTATAAGCCTAGCCAAGAATTTCGCCCATGTTCCCTCAAAGTCAGCACCTGTTCCCCCTGTCCAACAGGGACACAGGTGGGATCCCAGGGGTATATTTTTTGTTTCCCATACAGTCATCCAGGTTCCGCTTATAGAGGGCTAGATAGGTACTCTGCTTGACATGTAGAGAGAGAGTATATTCCCAGATGTGGGAGTCTTTGGGACACAAATCAATCCCTCCAATAAGTTCTGTTAATGTCACAGACCAGGTTAAGGTGGATGCGGGTTGCACACATGGAGTTTATCTTATGGATATGCAGCAACTCCATCAAGGCTGGGTCTGAAATGGCCTTGTATGCCAGACACAGGTCACCTCTGAGCAGTTTGTATGAGAATGAGTAGAGGGACTGGGCTTTTAGCCTATCTGTATAGGATAGGTGTTTGAGACCCTGGATTTTCCTGGTCAGGAACCTCTGTGGTCTCTCCAACTGCTGCATGTGCTTGGCAAGGTACATGCCAAAGGCGTCAGTGTACTCAATAAAGGGTCTGTTAAGGGAGGAGTACAGGGATGTTATAACCTCCTTGTTCCTGGATGAAATACCCTTATTTTTGAGGTGGGCCATGTAGAAAGCTTTCTGTACAACAGAGGCAACCTGGTGGTCAAAAGTCAGGTTGCTATCAACCTAGGTGCCCAAGTCCCTCACGACTGATTGCATACTTAGTACATTGTTATTAATGTGATAATTAGTGGGGGTGACATTTTCCCCAAAGGGGATAATGATGCATTTCTTGGCATTCAGAGGCCATGCATCTGGTACCAGTCATTAGTTTGGGCAAGGCCCTCTTGGAGGATGTTCACATCACTAGTGGAATTTAAGGCAGCGCCCAGCTTGCAGTCATCTGCAAACTTGGTCAGCCACTGACCACTGGTTTTGGCTTGCACCTCAGAAAAGTATATCCCAAACAGTAGAAACCCTAAGACTGATCCCTGGGGTACATCACTCATTATAGGTCTACTACTAGAGGTGGCTTCCCCTACTTTGACTGAGTGGGTTCTATCAGTGAGCCAGTTAGCTACTCATTTAATAACATATGGGTTGATGCCTAGCTGGGAGAGTTTATCTATTATGTCTGAGTGGGGAATAGTGTCAAAGGCTTTGACTAGGTCAAGGTAAGCAGTGTGCAACATCTTCCCCTCATCCATGGCTTTGGTGACTGTTTCAAAGAAGTTGACTAAGTTTAACTCACATGATCTACCTGTGACAAATCAAACTGTGTGGGGTCAAGCGTTTGGAGGTTGCCAGTGTCCTTGTTTATAAGGTCTATGATAATGCATTCTATGGCCTTGCAGATCAGGCTAGTTAGGCTGATGGGCCTATAATTGACTGGGTCAGTGGATGCTCCACCTTTGTGTAGAGGGATGACAGTGGCTTACCTCCATTCAGCTGGGATGAAGCTGTGCTCAGGTTTTGGTTGAATAGGGTGTCTAATGGAGCTGAGAGCTCATGTCTGAGTTCATGTAGGATAAAGCCAGGGATGTTATTGGGTCCCATGGAGACTGTATTTTTTGCCTTTGAGAGGGCATTAAGGACCTGCTCCCTGGTGATGAGGGGAGGAGGCAGGTGCTGGAGATGTCCTGGTTTACTGATGGGGGGCAGGGGGGTGACGTTTTCACTGAAACTGTCTACCAGCAGGTTGGCTATATCTATGGCGTTTGTGTATGTGGTGTTATTAACCACCAGTTCAGAGCAGATTTGGGTTTTGCCTTTGAGATTGTGGACATATTTGAAGAAGGCCTTGTGATTGTCCTTGGTGGATGTGGCCAATTTGGACTTGAAGTTAGCCTTAGAGGATTTCACCGGTAACCTTATTTGCTTGTTCCGACAAAGGAGAGATTGCTTCCAACTTTGCACCTGATCCTTCTTGGCTCTGGACAGCAATTTTGTCCTTTTATTATAGAGTTTGTTTATTGCTGCTGTCCACCAGACAGTTTTACTCTTCCTTGAGGAAGATGATTTGGTCCTGTCAGGTATTGCTGAGTCTATACAACTATGTAGGTACTCATATAGTTTTTTATGTAGGCTTGTACATAGGGCTAGTTACAGCTAAAGGAACGGTGGCTGTGAAGCTGCTTATACTTGCTCTGAGGAGATTGTAGTCAGCTTTGGAAAAGTTTTTTTGTTTGACTAGGACAGGGGGGAGGGGTCGGGGAGATGGCGAATTCAAAAGTGATCGCTTTATGGTCAGATCTTACCAAGGAGGATGACACTGTAGGACTACTACAGTGGCTACTCATGTTGGTTAGGACCAGATCCAGGGTATTTTCTTCTGTTGTAGGGGAGTCGACCAGCTGATCCAATGCACTGGCATTGATGAAGTCAAGGAATCTCTGGGCGTTCATGTTTGGACTACAATAGGTCTTCCACTCTATGGTTGGGTAGTTAAAGTCACTCAGGGTCAGGGTAGAGGGTTAAATCTTGATGGTTTCCAGTAAGTCCAGATTGGTGGAGTGGATGTCCTGAGTCATGGTTGGGGGTCTGTAGCTAGCTATGAATAGGTGTTTTGTCAACAGTTAACTGCACTTGGAGTGTCTCCTGTGCGTCATACCATTTGACCAGCCTGAAGGTGTGTATGTCTTTGATAAATATTGAACCTCCAACTCCTTTGGCTTTGTAGCCCTGTATTTGTGGTGTGAAAGTATGGTAGGATGAGTAACCTGGTAAGGTTGGGGTGCTCTCCAGAGCTTTGAACCAGGATTCAGTGACTGCACAAATATCAGAATCCTTCAGGGCAGGAAATGCTTGCAATTAGTGTAGTTTCATGCTAAGACTCATAGCGTTTAGCAGCATGATGTTTAAATTTTGTTTATAAGAATTTTTCATGTTGGTAATTTTGTGCTCATGACTTTGCCTAAAAAAAGGCACTATGGGAGAGGCAAGAGCCTTTGCCAGAAGCCTAAAGTCCAGGGGAGACAGATGAAGGCCATCTCTGGCAAAGCATCATGGTCTGTCAGTCATGTCCTCCCAGGCTGTCAGGTACTGGATCCCCTTGGAATGACACCAGAAACTAAGCCAATTGTTAAACCCAATCATTTTCTGTTTGTATTGAGGTATCATTCTGGGTGATGGTAGGATGCTACTTAACGCTAGGGACATACAGTGGATATAAAAAGTGTACACACCCCTGTTAAAATGCCAGGTTTTTGTGATATAAAAAAATGAGACCACAATAAATCACTTCAAAACTTTTCCCACCTTTAATGTGACCTATAACCTGTAGAATTTAATTGAAAAACAAACAAATCTGTTGGAGGAAAAATATAAAAAATAAAAAACATACACTAAGCTGGTTGCATAAGTGTGTACACCCTTAACCTAATACTTTGTTGAAGCACCTTTTGATTTAATTACAACATTCAGTCTTCTTGGGTACACACCTGCCATTAATTAAAGAGACTCTGATTAACCCCAAATAAAGTTCATCTGTCCTAGTAGGATTTTCCTGACATTTACTTAGTTGCCTGCTACAGCAAAAGCCATGGTCCACAGAGAGCTTTCAAAACATCAAAGGGTTCTCATTGTTGAAAGGTATTAGTCAGGAGAAGGGTACAAAAAAATTTCCACAGCATTGGATATACCATTGAACACAGTGAAGACAGTCATCAAAAAGTGGAGAAAATATGGGACAACAGTGACGTTGCAAAGAACTGGACGTCCCTCCAAAATTGATGACAAGATGAAAACTGGTCAGGGAGGCTGCCAAGAGACCTACAGCAACACTAAAGGATCTGCAAGAATTTCTGGAAAGTACTAGTTGTGTACTACATGTGACAACTATCTCCCGTATTCTCCATATGTCTGGACTATGGGCTTGGTTGCAAGGTGAAAGCCTTTTCTTACACAGAAAAACATCCAGGCCTGGCTAAAATTTGCAAAATAGTGCAAGTCTCCCAAAGCATGTGGGAAAATGTGTTATGGTCTGATTAGACCAAGGTTGAACTTTTTGACCACAATTCCAAAATGTACATTTGGCACAAAAACAGCACTTTGCATCACTAAAAGAACAACATCCCCACGATGAAGTGTTGGCAGTATAATGCTTTGGGGTTGTTTTTCTTTAGCTGGAACTGGGGCTTTAGTCAAGGTGGAGGGAATTGTGAACAGTTCCAAATACCAGTCACTTTTGGCCCAAAATCTTCAGGCATCTGCTAGAAAGTTGAAGAGGAAGAGGAGTTTCACCTTTCAACACAACAGTGACCCCAAGCATACATCCAAATCAACAAAAGAATGGCTTTACCAGCAGAAATTTCAAGGTTTTGAATGACCCAGCCAGACCCCAGACCTAAATCCAATAAACAATCTGTGAGGTGACCTGAAGAGGGCTGTGCACAAGAGATGCCCTCACAATCTGACAGATTTGGAGTGCTTTTGCAAGGAAGACTGGGCAAATATTGCCAAGTCAAGATGTGCCATGCTGATAGACTTCTACCCAAGAAGACTGAATGCTGTAATTAAATCAAAAGTTGCTTCAACAAAGTACTAGTTTAAGGGTGTGCACACTTATGCAACCAGCTTATTATACGTTTTTTTATTTTTTATATTTTTTCCTCTAATAGATTTGTTTGTTTTTCAATTGAATTGTACAGGTTATAGGTCACATTAAAGGTGGGAAAAGTTATGAAATGATTTATTGTGGTCTCATTTTTTTATATCACAAAAACCTGGTATTTTAACAGGGGTGTGTACACTTTTTATATCCACTATACCTGCCTGGGATACATATTCAGCGAGCTCAATCGCATCTCTCTTCACATAGTCCAGAGAGGTACATCTTAAGTCATTCACATCAACATGGACTATGACAGACTCATAACAGTACCTGTTGTTAAGAGACTTGAGTGCGTGTGTGATATGGCAGATTCTAGCATCTGACAAGCAACTTATTGTGACTTTCTCGTCTAGCCTGGTGAGACTTAAGTGACTCTAAGTGCCGTTACCAGAGATAGAGAGATTGCATTGTTACATCTGACAGATTAACAGCTGTGTTCTAAACAACTAGGAAACCAGTTCAGTCACAAAGTGAAGTGTTATATTTTTCTGAGGTGTCAATAAGCATTTGATGAGTGACAGTGTCAGATGCTTTTAAAAAATCTAAAAAAAAAAATTACCCTCCTACCTTACCATAGATAAGCTGACAGCATATAAACCCAGGAACATCTAAGTTGACATCATACCTCTCAGCTGTCCAGATTTTTGCAGAATGTCCAGATTTTTGCCTCATATTTTTGGTCTGTTTCTCATAAAATTGTGTTTTTCTAGCAAATCATTGGCAAACCATTGAGGATTCAAGTCAGAGTATAATGACAGATATTTGAGTTTCAGGCTTCATTCCCTTTAGAAAATTCATGCTAACTCAAAACATGTTATTCTGTCAACTTTCTAAGTTAGTAAGAGCAATATTTCAAATTTGTCCCTATTTTTGGGCCTTTGTCCCCCCATTATTTATGGCTTTGTCCAGATTTCTTGTTCTAAGAGGTGGAGAGATATGGTTGACATGTATGAACTCAGTAACTTCTAGCACAAGTTTAGACCAGTATATGTAGTTTAGGATTCAGCCTTTCCTTAGAAACACACTACAGCTTATTTATTTATTTATTTATTGATTGATTTATTTTCAGTTTGATTACCAGGGAAGTCCACTGGGCCGAGAAGTGCCCATTTTCAGTGGAGGCCCGGGGAGAAAAGCTCCAATAGCAATACAATACTATGAAGGGTTACAAAATACAATAAAGGTTACATAATGTAGAGGTAAAATACAAGAGTGAGATTCATACATTCAGGAAACTGCAAAATACATCATAGGACAGCATAAAACAGGCACTTTTTTTTGAGGTTCTTCAGACGTTTACAATATTTACATATTTACAAACTTGGAGTTAATTAAGTCTGCTAGTTCTGCTTTTGGAGGAATAGAAAGAAAAAAAAACTTGAGAGTAAAGTGGAAGAGGATTGTCGAGAGCTAGTGGGGAGACTCATTAGTGTTTATGTAGGGTGAAAGCAGGAGCATTTCCATGTGGAAGATAGGTGCAGGAAAAGTTGGGTTTTGAAGGATTCAGTGTTATGTATAGTTCTAAAAGAAGGAGGAAGAGAATTCCATTTTTTACCTAGAGAGAAGGAGAGTAGGAACTGGCCAGCGGGACGTTTGGGTTTGTAGATGGAAATTAGGTTTTGGTTTTCAGATCTCAGGGATCTGTTTGGGATGTATAGGGGAAGGATGTTTGTTAAGGCTGGGCATTTATCTGGGGAGAATATTAATTTGTGAGCGGTGGTTAATTGGAGATAGTCTAGGTGGTTAGGGAGTTCTAACCAGTTCAGAGTTTTTAGGCTAAGGCAGTGGTGAGTTGAGATATTGGATTTAGTGGCAAATTTGGAGATCTTATTGTAGCAAGCTTCAAGTTTAGAGGTTTTGGAAGCAGACAGATTGGTTAGAAGGGGGCTCCATATAGAAGAGAAGGAAGGAGGTAAGTAATTGCTAGGGAATGCCTAGAGGAGTTGGAGAGAAATTTGTTATTCCTATATAGCATACCTAGCTTTTGGTGGGTTTTCTTTATGTTTTTTTGTATGTGGAGGTCGAATTTAAGGTGTTCGTCTATGGTGATGCCAAGGAGTTTTGCAGAGGGGACCACTTCAATGGCAGTGTTAATTTGGCTTAGGACATTGAAGATGTTTTGTTCAAAGGAGAGAACCCTGGTGGGCAGGAAAATTAGTATTTTAGATTTACTGGAGTTGAGGGAGAGGTGGTTTTGGTGCATCCAGTTCTCTGTAGTGGAGAAAGCTGTTTGAGTCTTAGTTAGTAGTTCAGAAATGTTGTGGGCAGCACAGACTAAGGTAGAGTCATCAGCGTATTGGATGACTGTAGTGTCAGGGATGACAGTGTGAAGGTTATTTATAAAGATGTTGAAAAGCATGGGTCCGAGGATGGACTCCTGAGGAACACCAGTAGGTGTAGGCAGAAAGGAAGAGTTGCAGTTCTTCCATCTGACAGCTTGAGATCTGTCGGATAGGTAACTGGAGAACCAGGAAAGAGTATTAGGGGAGAGATTAAGATTGGCGAGATGAGAGAGAAGGTGTGTATGGGAGATGGTGTCGAAGGCTTTAGATAGATCTAGCAGTATAGTGGATACAATAAGTCCAGAATCTTGGGCTTGATTGACAGTTTATAGGAAGGATAGTAAGGCTGTTATGGTGCTGTGGCCAGGATGGAAATCGTGCTGGGTGGGTTTTAGAAGGTGATTCTGAGTTAGGTAGGGCAAGAGTTGGAGGTGGACACATTTTTCAAGTATTTTAGATATCGAAGAGAGTAGGGCAATGGGGCGGAAGTTAGAAATAGTGATGTTTTTACCTCCTTTGTGAAGAGGTAGAATGTAGGCTGAACGCCAGAGTTTGGGTACGTACGACTCAATGATGGATCTGTTGATCAGGATACTAACTGGGAGAGCAATACCTTCAGCAGCGCATTTGAGGAAGGAGGAGGGTATGTTGTCAGGGGCATTAGAGCAAGGCTTGAGTTTGGATAAAAGTTTTTTTATAAAGGTGGTGGAAACAAGTTTGAGCTGGAAATTAAGGGGACAGTTATTAGGGTTGTTGGGTGCTGAGGACAGGGGTTTGGGTGGGTTATTATTTGGGAATGTTTTGGTTAGTTTAGCTATAGATTCAGTAAAGAAGGTGTTGAAGTGGGAGCTCAACTCACTATCAGTTAGACTAGGGTCAGGGCAGGGATTATTCCTTGATCCAGGATGGAGAAGAGAGTTGACTGATTTCCAGAATTATTTTGGATTCTTATTGTTGTTGGACTGAAGTTTATTATAGTAGTTTTTTTGTTCATAGTGATAAGTTTTTTTACTTGATTGCAGAGTTGGGTGTATTGGAGCAAGGTAGAAGATAGTTTGTTTTTCTGATAGAGTTTCCAAGCTTTGTCTCTGTGGCGCATAATTTGTTTAGTTTCTTTAGTCAGCCAAGGAGCAGAGTTGGCTTTGGTTTGTTTGTTTCTTAGAGGGGCTAAGGAGTTAAGAGTATTTAGGAAGATAGAGTTGAAATGCTCTACAACGTTGTCAAGTGGAAGAGAGTTTAGGATTTGCCAGTTAATTTGTTTAAAAATGTTGGAAAAAGTTGAGTGGTTGAAGTTGCTAAGGTTGCGAGTTTGGATGTAATGGTGTTGGTGTTGGATGGAGCTAGTTGATCGATGAATGAAGGCAGGGAGATGGTCACTGAAGGTGTCAGGGATAGTGCCAGAAAGAATGATTTTGTTTGGATGGGAGACTAGAATCCAATCTATAATGGTCCCTGGAGGGTGGTTTTTGTTAGGACGGGTTGTTGAATGGATTACTTGGGAGAAGTTGTAAAGGTTAATAGTTAGGGAGGGGGATGGTGTGTTAATTTTATTCCAGTCAATATTGACATCACCAAGAATATAGGTTTCATATTTTATTTCAGTTGAGGCCCAGTGAAGGATATTTTCAAGGGTAGTGATATTATTGCCAGGGGAGATATATAAGGAAATAATGCAGATATTCTTATGTTTATTCAAATGGAGAAGGCTTGCTGTGATTTCGGAATTTTTGAATTGAGCGGTATGGATTTGAAGAGGGATTAGGGAGAGAAGTTTGGAGTAGATTAGAGCAGAGCCTCCACCTTTTTTATTTCAACAGTCACTGCTGAGGATGTGGTAACCTGGAGGTAAGATTTCAGAGTCAGTAATATGGGGTTTTAGCCAGGATTCAGAGATGGCTAAGATGTCAGGTTGGTTGTGATTAATCCAGGCTTGTACATGGTGTATTTTGTTATTAAGGCTCTGGGCATTGATAGTGAAGATTTTAAGAGTGCTAAAGGAGGACGTGTGTGGAGAAGGGGAATGGAGGAAAGTGTTATTTGTGTTCGTGGAGGAAGGAGGTGAAAGGATGGAGTGGTTTGTACTGAGGCAGGGGCCGGGGTTAGGATGAATGTCACCAGATAAGGCTAGGACCTTACAGGTAATAAGTTTTAGCCCATTAGGTTTGTATACTAGGTAGTTATCTGGGTTTGGTAGTAGTTTAAGAGAGAGAGTTTTGGTTGAGGTGGAAAATAGTTTGGGATGGAAGAGGTGCAGTAGGTTGGGTGGAATAAGAGAAGAGGATATGGCGTGGTAGTGAGGGAGTAGGAGAGATTGTAGTTGAGTGTTAGGGATAGTTTGAGTATGAGGTAGGAATGGAGGAGCTTTATGGAAGAAAGAAGTAGCAAGATATAGAGGAATTAGTAAGATGAGAAGGGAGCAGGGGAGTGGGATAGTAAAGGGTTTGGGGGGCATGTTTAGAATGGGTGAGGTAATGAAGAGGGAAGTGTAATGGAAGTTAAAATGCTAAATTGAGGGGGGAAGGTGTAGAAGAGGATGGGGAGAGTTAGACTTGTAGACAGGATGGGGGAATAAGTGTAGAGAGGTGATCGAATTGGAGTGGGAGGAGTATAAGTGGGTGGGGAGTAAGAGTAGGTGGGGAAATGAGAGGAGGACTATGATTTGATAAATGAATAATGGGGTGGGGTTATGGAAGAGGGCTGTGAGTGGATAAATTAATATGGTAGGAGGGGTATGTGAGGTATAAATTGGGGGCGGGGGAGATATGGGGGCAGGGTAGGGGAGCAGAGTGAGCCTGCAGGGCAAATGGAGCGGGAAGAGCCAAAGGAGGAGAAAAATTGGGGAAGACAATCAGTAAAGAGGAATAGTCAGAGGTAAGTCTTGCAGAGATGTGTATTAGGAGAAGACTACTGAGAATGGAGTGGTGTGTAGGAATGTAGGTGAAGGACAGAGAGAGAGGTAGGAGGCTTTAAAGAAGGATTGAGAAAGGGTGTAAGTAGAGTGAAAAGTGGGTAGGAAGTCCTGGAAGAGTGGTGGGGGAGAGAGTAGAGGAAAGATGTCAGTGGGCTGTATGAGGGAGATAAGGAGGCTGTGGGTTACGAAGTGGGGACAGTAAGAAGGTAGAGGAGCGCCACCTTGTGGTCTGTCAGTTTAATGCAGTAGAGACCCCAGGGAGAGATATCAGCTAAAGGGAAGGAGAGAGCAATCATAGGTCGGGATAGGGGGTGTTATTATAGAAATTATCTAAAGTAAGTGGGATAATCAAGCTGTAGAGAAAGGGGGAGTTGTGGCTGCTGGCTGGCCTGGCAGGGAAGTGCACTGCGACCTAGATGTAATCAAGTTAGCTACAACAAAGTGTAAGAGCAGTACACATACTTTTACATAGATAATCTTTGCTGTGAGTGGTACTCAAGGAGCAGTAAGTCCTTTCAGGTATGGTTTGAAATGTCCGTTATTGGTGGTTCTTAGCCAGGGTGTCTGGGAGGGTACTTTCAAAGATTAAGGCAGGGTAGGCAGGAGCCCGAGTTTTACATAGATAATCTTTGCTGTGAGTGGTACTCAAGGAGCAGTAAGTCCTTTCAGGTATGGTTTGAAATGTCCGTTATTGGTGGTTCTTAGCCAGGGTGTCCGGGAGGGTATTTTCAAAGATTAAGGCAGGGTAGGCAGGAGCCTGAGTATTAGGTGCAGATGCTGGAGCCAAGGGGAGCGCAGCAGCCGGGGTCGAGTTTAGATTATTAATTTAGTTCACCTAAATATTCTACCTAAAATAATTTAGAGTGTGTGGGGTATTTTTCTTTATGTTACCAGTGCATTTAAATGCAATGGTTTGTGACTTCCTGATGAAAAGCATTTAAGTTCAGTATTTCCACTGAAATGGAATTCAACCTTTTGGCCATAGTTTATGTAGGTACTCTGAAATTTGTTTGTGGATAAGAAAAACATATACTTTTCAGAAATATCATGGTGAGGAAAATACATACTTATCAGAAATAAAGAGACATAGTTGTATGGTGAAATTGGCCACATCCATGCATTTTTCAATTGCTAACCAAATCAGATTATTATTAACATCCAACTAACCAATAAAGGGATGCTCTGAAGAAGCTGGGCTTGGAAATCTGAAAACTGTAATCAATGAACCATTGAACCTATCTTCAGGACTCACTTCATTGTGCCTTAGACTTTAAGGTATCAAAATCACTATTCATGTGAAAAGAAATGAAGAAACCCCTGGTGCAAGAGAAATCCATTATGATCAGGCAACTGTGCCACAATTGAAGGTAGACAAAGGGCAGCAACAGCCTACTGGACAAAAGAAGGCCAGGCTATAGTAACATTTATTACTCTTCCATAAGCCTTTAACTCTATGTCTTTCAAGCCAGTCTTTCTACCACAAAGGGTGCCTTAACCTCTTCTTCCAAGACTATCCCTACCATTTCTTCTAAGGCTACTTATCTGTCCCTAACAGACCACTCCATGCTCACCCGACTAAAATGAATTCTGTTCCTAAGATACAGTTGTGAGCCCCTAATACCAACTTCAAAATGATAAGCAACAAGCTCTTTGTTTTGCACTCTGGTTCATTTTGTCATTAACTCAGTTTAAGAATGTTTGACATGTTCAACTGCTACAGCAGGTTTGGCATGATGCCACTGCATTCTCTGAATTGCATCATATGAATCCAGCTTAATATTTGGCAAGCAACTATCTACCAGTTCCAAAAAAAAACATAATATCCATTTCAAGACATCAGAGTGGGTGTGTAGCAATGTCATTTCCTCCAGAAGAAAAGTAACTAACTACATCAGTATCAAGAGGATTTCATTGTTTATTCATCCTGATACTGCTGCAATCCTTGCCTTACCAGCCACTAGCATATCTATTTCAGTGCCCAAATACAGTAAACATATTTTATGTCCTTGGTTTTATTGACTATGACTAGGATCCCAAAGGCTAGACATTTCTTCTGAAAAGCATGCAAGGTATCCTAACATTCATCTCTCCTTTTTCTCCCAATAACCATGAACACCATAACCCCCATAACTGCCTGTTGCATTATGACCCACTGAAAAAAAGCATCTAGATTTTGAAATATTATGCACAGTCTGTTTCCATGTATCTGTCAAAATAATATTCACCTTCACGTTTATACCCAGCATTACCTGATCATCTGAGTAGATAGTAGACAACCAAAATGCTGCCTCTGTGTCAGCTTAAGCTAAGAAGATTCTCCCGCCTTTCTTCACCATCCTCCCCAAGGCGATATTGAAAGATGAGAAACAGATTCATGTGTCTTCAATCATCCATCATTTTTCATAGATTCATAGGTTTTTACTAGGCTAACAACCACAAGGGCCTTTTTAAGCCTAGCCATGCATCCCAAATCTCTGATAAGTTCTGATACCCTTGATAAGTGTAAGCATGGGCCTGGAGATGAGCCATTTAGAGGTTGCCTGTTTGCATTAGAGGCATAGGTGCGAAACCAGGGGTGAATTTCTGGTTTCCCAGCCAATTGTCCAAGTTGCACTTGAATTGGGTTAGGGAGGAACTCTGCTTCACATGGATGGGGAGCCTGTTCCATAGACAGGGTAGTTTCTGGGATACATACTTATCTCTCCATCAGGTCCTATTTATATCACAGGCAAGGTTTAAGTCTTTAGAATGGGTAATTCTGGTACTGTTTGTTTTGTGGATATTCAGGAGGTACATTAGAGTGGCATCTGACAATGCCCTGTATGGTAAGCATATAGCTTCCTTCAAAAGCCTGTAAGAGACAGAATACAGGGATAGGGCCTTGAGGCGGTCAGCATAGGACATTTTAATTATGCCTTATATTCTTTTAGAGAGGAACCTCTGTGGAAGTTCAAGTTGTTGGATATGCCTGGTTAGGTACATGCCAAAAGGGGCATTGTACTCAATGATAGGTCTGATGAATGCAGAATACAGTGGAACAATGACTTCCTTGGACTTAGATGCCATACCTTTGTTTATGAGTTTTGCAACATAGAATGATTTCCTCATCACTGTAGACAAGTAATGATCAAAGGCTAGTTTACTATCTATGTCTGTCCCTAAGTCGCTGACTACTGGGTCAACTCTAAGGGGTGTGTTGTCAATATGATAGTTACCAGGGATGGATGACTTCCCGAAGGATACTATTATGCATTTCTTGGCATTTAGTTTTAGTCCATAGCTCTGACAGCAGTTGTTTGCCTGTGTCATTTGTGTCAGTATAAGATTCAGTGACAGCTCCTAATTTGCAATCATCTGCAAAATTAGTCATCCAGAGACCACTGACATTGGCCTTGACTTCTGAGAAGTAAATGCCAAAAAAGAGCGGTCCAAGGACTGATACCTGAGGGACTCCATTTGTGACTGGCCTCTTTGTAGAGGTGGGCTCCCCAATTCTAATTTCCTGGTTCCTGTCTGTGAACCAGTTGGATATCCACCGGGTTGCACCTAACCTCTTGAGTTTGTCAACAATACCTAAGTGGGGTATTGTGTTGTATGCATTGGCCAGGTCAAGGTAGGCAGTGTGAACCATTTTGCCCTCATCCATTGCTTTGATGACCTTCTCAAAGACATCCACCAGGTTCAGTAGGCGTGATCTTCCATTGACGAAACCAAACTGGGTTGGGGTCCAGTGTCTGGAGCTTTACTATATCTCTATTGATCATCTCCATTTTAGAGGTCCCATATGGGTAATATCAATGTTTTTAAGTCTAAATGCCCCTGGCAATTTTCTGAGAATAAAACCAAAAGACTACATTTTATTACTTTTTGTGGTAGTAAAGTGAATGGCTTGTGACTCCAACTCAAAGTTTTGTTTTTCCCCCCAAACTTCTCCCTAACAATGTTTAACCTATCTCTTGCTAATTTCAAGTCTGGTAACTGATATCCTCACTTGTCCTTATATAGAATCTGCAAAACCACTGATGAAAACATCAACTAGGAATCTGGTTGCTACCCTATCAATATATATGCCACACTAAACCCTATCCTGCATGTTCCTCAAAAAAACAAACAAAAAAAACACAAACTCTACTAAAATTAGACGTGTACTAAATACATGCCATTCCCATGTCCCAAAAACTGCTTTATCTAACATTTCCTTTGATTATACCGAAAACAGTGAAAAAAATGTCCTCAGACCTGCAGCCCAGGAGTTGCCCAGACATCTGTCTCCTACTTCCAAACTGTATTTGCAGCAATGCAAAATAACAGTCAACATACTACATTCCCTTTACAACTTGAATAACCCAAGTTCAACACCGCCTATGACTTGGAGGAGCTGACCTGTTTCCTCTGCCTGTGCCCTTCATTGTATTGTAGCCATCTCACTATCCTAACTGAACATATCAACATAATGCAATACAGTTAGTTGCAAATACCTGCTACTTCTTTCTAGTTCTCTTCTGGTAATATCCAAGCTTAAATAGTAAACACCTGTCAGTTTACACATATTTCCTGTGAAAAGATGTAATATAGTAGACTATCTCTTATCCAGCCTCTCTTTAATCAGCCTCCTCTTTAACTGACCATCAAAGTTTTGCTCTAGCCCTAGCAAAGGACGACAGAGAAGGACAATACTTCCATCTCCTCTGGGCTAAATAATGACAGACATTTGAGTTTTAGACCATATTTATTAGAAAAGTACATACTAACACACATCCTGTTATTCTAGCTGATTTATAATCTATAAATGCTATTTTGTATGCTTCTTCTGGTTACCAAGCCATTCATTTATCCAGCCTAAGGTCCGGTCCCAGTGAGACCAGAAAAGAGAGAGTCTACTGTATGCTTCTTTCAGAAGGAAAATGCCAGAAAAGTGAAATAAACTGTGCTAAATTTGCATTGCAATAAGAAAAATGTAAGCACTTTCACTTATTCAAAAGAAAAGTAAAAGAAGTTGCATTATATGTATCTCCCAAGTACAGAGAAAAAAGAAAGAAACAAACAAAGAGCACTTTCTTGCACTATATGTGTTCTTTCCCCCCGTGGGCTTTGACAGAATCCTTCCCATCACCATTAAGTCATCTAGCAAAATGGTAGTGATAGGGTGTGGCAAACTGTGTTACTGCAGTCAGTTGAGGGAGCTACATAGTTGCATATTTCTGTGTAAAGTGCTCCCACATGCATGCATAATTCAGGCAAATGTGCATGTCTACACCATGTAATATTCAATTCAGGCAACTATGCTTGCCTACAACATATAATGCGCAATTCAGGCAGACATGCGTGCCTACATACCATGTATGACTCGGGCAGATGTGTGTGTATATAATGCTGAATTCAGGCAGATGTACGTGCCAACACCATATAATGCTCATTTATACTTGTTCAGACTTGCTTAAGAAAATGAAAAAAATGTGCACATCCATGCAGTAATGTTCTTCATTAAGCTATTTGCCAAAAAGTCTCATTTACATAAGAACTTCATAAACTTACCTAAATCTGTTGAATCATCATACATTTTACCTTTTTTGAGGCTTTGGTTACTGCATTTATGCAAACATCACCAAATAGCCAAAGTTAAAGCAAAGTATTCATGCAAAGTGAAGTGAAGGATAGAAAACTGAGAATAAATTCAGATTAGTGTATGTAGTAAGAATAGTACTGCAGTAAGAATAGTACAGGAAGTGCTTCCAAGATACTGGTAAAAGAGATTTTTATTACTAAAGTTGGCAAGTTGCAAGTGTTTATTTTATTTATTTACCAATGTATCAACATTTGGTTACTGGAGAAATCCAACTAGGTCACAAGAGGGCCTTTTCAGCAGAGGCCCAGAGAGAAAAAACCTCCACAATTTTTTGCAGCTGTTAAAGCAAGTAAAAGAAAAAAAAGATTATAATTTTTTTCTTAACATCTTTATTAGCATCATAAAATATATAGTAACATGAGTACACAAAAGAAAATAAACCATTACAGAGATTTTTTTTTTATGATCACTGTGGTGGTGGTGCTGCGGTAGCGTTGTCGCCTCACAGTAAGACATTGTCCTGTTCGATTCTCAGCTAGAGCGTCTTCTGTGTGGAGACATGCATGAATGGGCATACCTTCGTTGAAGGTTGTGCGTCAGAGCTGGCAACTCGGCACGTAAAAATCTACTGCCAATCATTAGCGGACCGGAGTTCCGCTGTGGCGACCCCTAACCGGGAAAAGCCGAAAGACACAACAACAACAGAGATTTTTTATGCATTATACATCTATGATTTCTGTCTTAGCAATTGTTATTCAATTTAACATTACATAGCTTGGTCATGTCCTGCATATCCTGAAGCATTACTCCTCTCCTGAATATTGTTCTATATGCATGTTTCCCAAAGATTCCATTTATTTCTATGTAGTTTGCTCCTCCCCTCATCTGAAGATCCCACCTCCAATTATTTTAACAGATTATACATTTGAACACAGTAGTAATGCAATTAGTTGCAGATGACACTAAGACAGCAATGATACAAATACTTAGCATTGTAAACAAAGAACATATTTTTAAACTAATAGCATTTTACATGTTTTCTGCAGATTATATTCTTCAGGTATGCCTATTACTATTTAACACATTACTATTGATTTGTAAATAGTCTAAGTCTTTTTGGTGCAATAGATTGTTTGTTATGTTAACCTGAGGAAGCATGACAGCTACGTAGCCTGAAACGTGGGTGCTGAGGTTTGCTTTGAGTTGTTTTGGATTTGTGATTTGTCATAAACCCTGTGTGAGTGCATTCCTGCATTTGGTTACATGTGAGAAATGCATGGCTTCACAACGCTTGTTGTTAGTTTTGAGGATACTTGCTGTAGATCTGAGTGGCATACCTCTCAACTGTCCAGATTTTTGTCTCATATTTTTGGCCTGTTCATCATAAAATTTGTGATTTTCTGGCAAATCACTATGGGCTTTGCATATTTCATAAAATACATGCTAACACAAATCCTATTATTCTAGCAACTTGCTAAGTTTATAAAAAGCAATATTTAAAACCTGTCCCTATTTTTGAGCTTTTGCCCCCCCCCCCCATTATTTTAGGAGTTGTCCAGACTTCTTATGTTAAAAAGTTAAGCATTATGCTGAGTGGTCTAGTTAGAGAATACCATTACCTTACTAGTTGTAAAGCTTTGCATTTATTTGGGAGATGTTGTATGAGGTGGACTAGTTTAAGCTGATTGCATGTCTGGTGCTTGGGAAATTTCATTCAGATATTCTGGTAAAGGGCTAAGCAGTGATGAGTTTTGTCGAGAAGAGTGGCTGCAAATTTGTAGTTTTATACTAGCATTGTTCTAGTGTCAGCAGAAGAGAGGAATTAACTTTTTTATTAAGTGTGAGGCAAAAGAAAGAGTTCATTGTAGGTATACTAATGTAGTGGCCTTTCTACATTGTTGTGCAAGATAAGGAGTTTTATACAGAAGAGTTAGATTTACGAGTCTTTTTGATGGTATTTTGAATATGTAAGTCAAACTTTTGGTTATCATCTTTACTGACTTCCAGACGTTTTGTATGGGAGACAACCTCAAATATAGTATTTTATGTAGATGATACCATGAAGATATTTTTAGGAACTGGGCATTGTTTTGGAAAGTGGAGTAGAAATTTGGTTTCATTTGGGTTTAGCAAAAGGTTAGACTGTTCAAGGAAAGCTTCAAGTAAGAGTATGATTGTTGTATAATAGCTTGTAATGTAGTCATGTTGGGGAAAGAACATATTAGCATGGAGTCATCTGCATATTGTACAAACAAGTCTTGACCAGTAGCAATACAGACATTGTTACTGAAAATATTAAAGAGAAAGTTTCCCTATGGATCAGCCTCTGCTTGTATTGTCAGGCTCTGGATTGCATTGCATAAGTTGAAATTCCTTAAGATTCCAAGAGCAGGATAAGTTATTTCTTACACTTATTTCACTGAACTGCACTTCTGAAATGCTTATAATTGTGCTATACCATTGATCTACTACATTTGCACTGTTATAAGGCTTTTTTATTGTTTCACTGCATTTATGTACTGTTTTATACTGTTTTAACATTACTTAACTGTAAACTGCTTTTTCATACTGAGAGTTGTATTTTCTGTTTGTGAGTGCTCTATCCGAGCTTTTCTGTGCATTTTTGTCTGTTTACAGTTAAAAGCATTCTCGAGTCTGCTCCTTGATCTGTTTAAAACTTTCATTTAATGGCTACAGCTAGGAACTGTAATAGTGTGCATTACTATAATTGCATTTTTTATTTAAATTACTAAATTGTAAACTGCTTTTTCATACTGAGACTTGTATTTTCTCTTTGTGCGTGTTCTTTCCATGCTTTTAAAGTGAGGTTTCTGTGTTCTGCTCAGGTGGCATAATCTTGATAGAGGCCTGTTGTCTAGGCTGATAGTTTTGTTTGAGTTTCCTCTGTTTCTGCCAGCTATTTTCTGCTGATTGTCTTCATTATGATTGAGAGTAACAAGGCCTCCTGACTTTTTGTAGTACGAGTGATTGCTTGATTTTTCAATACGTTTCTATGTACATGTGGTGGATGCATGCTATTTCGATGTAGAAGGGCATTCCTTCTGCAAGGTTTCTTATAAACTTCTGTGCTTATAATCCCATGTTCTTTCTTAAGTAATACATCCAGAAATTCTATCCTGTTTTGAGATTTCTCACTTGTTAATGTGAGAAAAGTAGTAGTTCCATTTATATAAGTAACAAAGTCATCCAGAGTATCTAGGTCACCTCCCCAAACAACAAAAATGTCATCCACAAATCTCTTGTAATATTTTATATATTTTGAGAATAATATATGTTCAAAAATATAAGTGTGTTCCCAATATGCCAACACCAAGTTTGCATAATAGTTGGCACATGGTGTACCCATGGCTACTCCTGTGACTTGCAAAAAATAATTTCCCTCAAAAGTAAAAACATTGTTATTAAGGACCAAATCCATCAACATAGTAATTCTAATGATCTGACTGTTCATCAATCCCTTCTGAATTACATATTATCTCAGGAAATCTATACCGATGTCATTAGGTATACTAGCAAATAACGATTTAACATCTAAGGTTACCATATAGTCTGAATCTTTCAAACCGCCCTTCTACATCAAAATAGCATGCATCCACCACATGTACATAGAAACGTAGTGAAAAATCAAGCAATGAGATATTCTCGATTAACAAGTGATTATGTAGTCTACAGTGAAGCTATTAATGATATACAGAAATATTTTGTAGAGAGAGGCTATCACAACAAAGATCTTAGATTTCTACAGGAAGTTGAATGAGAAAAAGGTGGACAACCATATATTAGTAGGAATAATTTTTATCAGGTAACAAAAAGGAAAGATAATAATAAAGTGAAGAGGTTGGTTATTCCCTATACTAACAATAATAACACCATAACAGAGGTAATTAAGAGAAATTGGGGAATATTATTACTGGATGAGGAAATAAAAGGATTAGTAGGCACACGTCCGAGTTTTAGTTATAGAAATACTAAATCACTAAAAAGGATGCTATGCTATGAACACAATGTTATGAAGGGACCACTTTCCTCTAGGAAATGAACTTTTGCTTGCCATAATTGTAATCAGTGCAACTTTATTTTGAATAAAAAATTTTTGAACATCTGGAAATACATGTTAAATATGCAATTAATCACTGTGCTGATTGCAGATCCAGCAATGTGGTATATTTAGCCATATGCCAGAAATGCAGTGGTTTCTATGTTGGAAAGACAAATAGGACACTTAGAGAAAGAATAAGGGAACATGTTTATGCCATCAGTAGGGAGAATGAAGGCAATGCTTTAGCTAAACATATCCTATGAAATGATACAACACATAGTTTTAAGTTTTTGGTTTTAGAACTTATACATGCCACAGAAAGATTAGGTAACATAGGTAATTATACAGAAAAAGAGGAGGGGAAGTGGATAATTAGGTTACAGGCTGACAGAGGACATGGCTTGAATGACAGGGTTTCATTGAAGCCCTTCCTGTTAGATCGACCTTTGAAGCACTAACTTTCAGTGGCACAAACACTTTCTCAGAAGTAATTGAATACATTTTCTCCAGTGGTATATCAGCATAATTATATATGAAGTATATGATATATAACATCCATCCAATTTATTGATGTTTTTATGCAGTTAATTACAAGTTTTAGGAACTACACTATGTATATATGTGAATAAGCATACTTACATATATACACACACATATATATATATATATATATATATATATATATATATATATATATGTTACTGTTGGTTTTTAAAGGTGTTTTTATATGTCTTTTCATGTTTTTTCTTATGTTTTTTTCATATGTTTTTTCATATGTTGTTTTATATGTATATATTCTTTATATATATATTTTTATATATATATGTTTATATTTTTGGGGTTGGTTATGCATAGCATTAGTTTCATAGGTAATTTTATGAGAGTGCCTATCATGTGATTTCTACTAGCCTTTTCATTGGCTTTTGCTAAAATGAAAATGGTATTTAAAGGGATTTTGAATGTTTTGTAACTTTTAAAGTCTGATGAAGCATCCTTGGAGACGCGAAAGCGCTTACTTTTTTGTTGGAATAAAGAAGTATATTTTTCAACTGATTTTAAGAGGTTTGCTTCGATTGTCATGGGGTACCTACTATTTCTCTACAAATTTTTTATCCCTCATAAAATCCTCCAAAGCTAGTTATGAAAACAAAATTGCCACTGATTCTAAAGACAACCACAGAGCATTATATAGCTATGTCAAAAATCTCAATGGCAACACTCAGATCTGCTCTAAGTTACAGCACAATGACACTAAATATGCAGAACCAACTGATATTGCCAACATACCGGAAGAATGCAAAGTTCCTGTAATCACGGCTGCACAGGTAAAAACCTCATACTCCAAAGCCAAGAACACAGCATCCATGGGACCTGACAACATCCCAGGCTGCCTTCTACATGAACTACAGAATGAACTGGCACCCCACCTAAGTACCATGTTGAATCATAGCCTCACCTCAGGCTTTGTGCCCATTGAATGGTGCACCACGACAGTTATCCCACTCCACAAAGGGGGGGGGCACAACAGACCCCGGGAACTACTGCCCCATTATCCTGATGAGCCTCGTCTGTAAGGCCATAGAACGTATCATTGTGGAACTCATAAACAAAGACATTGGAGATCTCCAAACCCTGGACCTCACATAGTTTGGGTTTGTAAAAGGCAGATCATGTCTCCTAAACCTGATAGACTTCTTTGAAGTAGTCACCAAAGCCATAGATGAGGGTAAGGTGGTTCACACAGCCTATCTAGATCTTGCCAAGGCATTCAACACCATCCCCCACTCTGGAATTATAGATAAACTCACTAAACTAGGTATAAATCCCTATGTCACAAGATGGGTTGCCAACTGGCTTACTGACAGAACCCACACCGTGAAAGTAGTAGACTCCAAATCAGACTTCAGACCAGTGACAAGTGGAGTACCACAGGGTTCAGTCCTGGGTCCTCTCCTGTTTGATATCTACTTCTCTGAAGTACTGTGAAAGTAGCAGACTCCAAATCAGACTTCAGACCAGTGACAAGTGGAGTACCAGAGGGTTCAGTCCTGGGTCCTCTCCTGTTTGGTATCTACTTCTCTGAAATACAGGCTAACACAGAAGGTCTTTGGCTACTAAATTCGCAGATGACTGCAAACTAGGAGCCATAATCAAAACTCCTAATGATGTGGACATCCTATAAAAGGGCCTCACTGAGACAGATGCCTGGTGTCAAAGACATGGTCTCAAGCTCAATGCCAAAAACTGCATTGCCATCCCCTTTGGTAAAAACTCTGTACCCATGAACTACCACATAGGCGGTAGTTTACTTAACACTGAAAGTGTGATAAGAGACCTTGGGACACAGGTAGACAGTAGTCTCTCCTTTGATAATCACATCGCCACAGTGGTCAGGAAATCCTTCTACGTGGCACACCTCATCACAAAAGTTTTCTCATCCAGAAAAAAAGAGGTCATTGTTCCCCTCTACTCATCACTCATTAGACCCATTATAGAGTACAACACCCCTTTTGGTATGTACCTCACAAGACATCTACAGCAACTGGAAAGGCCTCAAAAATACCTCACAAAGACGATTACTGGTCTCAAACAAATGCCTTACACAGACCGTCTCAAAAAACTCCAGCTTTACTCCATCGCATATCGCCTACTCAGAGGTGATCTCTGCCTAACATACAAAGCTATGTCAAACCCAGAGCTGTTGGACGTGCTCCACTTAAAGAAATCCCAGTCCCTCTGAGCTACACGCTCTAGGGACCTAAACCTTGTCACCACAATAAACAGAACATGCTGGAGGGATAGATTCCTGTCCCAGAGACTTCCCATACTCTGGAACAGACTACCTATCTATGTCAAACAGAGCTCCTCATTAACACTCTTCAAGAAAAAT
Organism: Protopterus annectens; assembly: GCF_019279795.1. Classification (NCBI taxonomy): domain Eukaryota; kingdom Metazoa; phylum Chordata; order Ceratodontiformes; family Protopteridae; genus Protopterus; species Protopterus annectens. The sequence goes on from NC_056739.1 coordinate 1,622,675,094, forward strand.
CTTGATGATTGAATGGGTAATAGGAAATTCACCCCGGGGATCACTTCTGTGGTTCTGCTTGATAGGGGCACAGGAAAATAATTTTCTTGGGTGGCAAAAGCCAGGGTACCTTTTTGGCTAGGCTTGTATAGGCCCTAGGGCCAAAAGCCTAGTACCTACTTATGAACCTATGAACCTATGAACACCTATAGGTATAGATAGAAAGGATGAGTAGGATGCAAGCCACTAGACACACAGGGATCTATCAGACTGATAGTTTTTAAACTAAATTAATGTGGAAGTGGAGAGACATAGTTACTGTAATGCTTGCAGTAGTTTGGGGTGGAAGATGTGTCAAATGCTTTTGGCAGATCTAGAAATAACAGAAGGGAGTAGTTTACTTTCATTCCTATGTTGATTTATTGCATTTTGAAAGAAAAGCAGAGCTGTTGTGGTACTTTATGAGAAACAAAAAACTATGTTGAGTATGTGTGAGTGAGCAGAAATGTAGCTGGCTCAACCAGCTCCCTGGGCCAGTACTGTGAACCAGTGCCCCACCCCAGTACCAGTATGACATGGTCATAGCCTATATGGGCATAAATGACCTAAGACATTCCTCACTGAACTATATGAAGAGAGACAGGATGGAGCTCTCAGAATATGTGTCCCAGGTGGGTATGAATCTAGCCTTGAGTAGTTTCCAACCTTCATCAATGATGATGGCACAGTACCAGCAAAAAATTATTGACTTCAACAATTGTTTTAATTTCTGGTATCACAAGAAGGGGATCCAGTATCTGCCAGTCTGGGGAGACATGATCAACAAACCACAATGCTTTGCCAGAGATGGTTTGCACTTGTCACCACTTGGCTTCCGGATACTGGCAAAAACTTTATCTATCTCCATAGTGCCTTTTTTAGGCCGTGCCAAGTTGTTAAACCCTCCATCATTACAAAAATCTCTCATGACTACCAAAAGGTACTGCTGCTCAATGCTATAAGTTTAAATAAAAAACTGCACTCCCTGGAAGCACTCCTTACCCTGGAAAATGCAGACATATGTGCAGTTACGAAAACATGGTTCAGAACCATGGAGAGCACCCCGGCTATCAAAGGTTACAATGCCTTTCATACGTTTCGATCCCACTCAGCTCAGGATAAAACAAAGGGAGGAGTTGTTTCAGTGTATAAAAGACAAATACACTGCTAGACTCATCCAACAGCATGACTCACTTAAGCTGCTCTATGCCCAACTAACCATAGGTGTTACCCCTATCATATCCTTGCTAGCTACAGACCCCCTAATATGGAAAACCACACCTCCTACCTAAACCTACTGGAATCTCTTAACATTCAGCGTAACACAATACTTATGGGTAACTTCAACTACCCCTCCATAAACCGGGAGTCTTCTACAACCCATAATTCACTTGCTCATTGGTTTTGGACTTTGTCAATGTAAACACCCTGGAGTAACTAGCTAGCTCCCCAACTAGAGGTACAAGTATTCTAGACCTAATACTCATGAACATGGGGGGATTCTGCTCCCCCCTGTGCATTAACTCCTCCCTGGTATGATCTGACCACAAAATGATCTTCTTTAATATTAAAACTAATCTAGAACCCCCACCAAGCTCCAAAGCAGTTAAGAACTTTGCTAAAGCTAATTACTTCAAACTAAGTAACAGCTTATTAAACTTCCAAGCCCCTCTGAATTCAGATGACCCCAAAGTCTACTCTGAGCTGTACACAAAAGTACTGTTCAACCACATTCATAGCTGCATAGAGGAGAAAATACCTATCCGAGTTATAATAAACCACCCTGGTGGACCCTTAGCCTAAATAGGCTATTCAACAAAAGGAAAAAATCTTCTCCAAAGCCAAGAAGGAACAGACAAAACAGTGCAAAAAGACACTCACCAGTCTAAACAAACAAATTACAGAGGTTGTCAAATCTGTCAAAGCAAACTACAAAGCAAAGATAGCCTCACAGATCAAAGATAACCATAAGGCTTTTTTTAATTATGTTCATAACCTCAGGAGAAACAGCAATGTGCAGAGCTAATCATGAATGGCAAGACTTACATCCAGCCTGAAACTATAGCAAACCTGCTGACTGATAAGTTCAGTTCAAACTTCTCCCCCCTCATCACCTCCTACCACACCCAAAGAAATATCCGCAACCATCCCCCTACCAGTCATTATGAGGGAACAGATCCTTACAGTTCTTGCTAAAGCCAAAAACGCAGTCTCCGTGGGTCCCAGCTACACTCAGGGATGCTTCTTAAATAGCATAAAGCATAATTTATCAAGGCCACTAAAAATCCTCTTAAACCACAGCCTCCAAACAGGCTTTGTCCCAGAGGACTAAAGGACTGCAACAGTTGTCTCACTGCACAAGGGGGGGGGGGTCCCATTAACTGACCCAGGGAACTACAGACCTGTAACCTTGACCAGTCTTATCTACAAAGCCATGGACAAAATTATCATGGACTTGATCAATAACAACATAGCAAATCTCCAAACACTGGACTAGACCCAATCTGGCTTCGTCAAAAGGAGGTCTTGCCTGCTCCATCTGGTGGACTTCTTCGAGAAAGTCACCAGGGCCATGAATGAGGGTAAAATGGTACACACCACTTATCTAGACCTAGCCAAAGCTTTTGACACAGTCCCCCACTCAGGGATCATACATAAACTTACTGAGGTAGGCATAAAGCTCTACATCGTCAGACGGATAGCAAACTGGCTTACTGATGGGACACATGTTGTCCAGATAGGTGAATCCACTTCCAATAAGAAACCTTTTATTAGCTGTGTCCCACAGGGCTCAGTGTTTGGACCCCACCAGTTTGATATATACTTCTCTGAAATGAAGGCCAAAGTTGGGAGCCTCTGGTTCACCATTCACTGATGACTGTAAGTTGGGATCAATCAATGAATCCTCAAATTATGTTGACATCCTACAGACAGGCCTAAAAATAACAAACAACTGATGCCAAAACCATAGTCTGAGACTAAATGCTAAAAAATGCATAATCATACCCTTTGGTAAATCAGATATCTCTGCAAGTTATAATATTGATAGCACACCCCTAAAAGTAGACCCATTTGTGAGGGACCTAGGAACACAGATAGGTAGTAACCTAAATGTGGTAGCTACAGAAGTGAGGAAATTCTTCTATGTGGCTCAACTTACAAAGACATGGCATTAAGTTTTATACCTTTTTCATTGAGGCCATTCAAACACTTGCCAGTCAGCTATCACCTCATAGCTTAACTATACCTAACTCTAACACAACCCCACCCCCTCCATTTCTCTTCCAACCAGTCACAACAACATATATTCTTACCCTTATCCAAAAACTGAAACCATCCTCTCCTTCAGCAGACCAACTACCCGCTGAATATCTACAAAAAGCAGCCAAATCCATTGCCTATCCCATTTCCATTCTGATTAATAGAACCATCAGTGAAGGACACATCCCTAGCATCTGGAAAGTCTCCCATATTATCCCCTTCATAAAGGCGGAAACTCTACTGAATTCTCCAACTACCGTCCCATAGCCCTACTTTCTCCTTTGGCAAAGATCATGGAAAAATGCATCCATAGGCAATTGCTAGACCACCTAATCCAAAATAACTTACTTTCCAGCTGTTAACATGGTTTCAGACCTTCCCACAGCACTACTACTACCCTCCTTTCCTTTACTGACTGTATTATCAATAACCGTAACTACAATATGCTTTCCTCTGCACTGTTTATCGATCTGTCCAAGGCATTCGATATGGTAAATCACCAGATACTTATAAATATCCTCAAATCTCTGTCACTAGATGCACTCGCTATAAAATGGTTCCAGTCCTACGTAGATAACAGACAACAGGCTGTGCTTTGGCACAACATTCTATCTACCCAACTGCCTGTTAACCTTAATGTCCCTCAAGGGTCCATATGAGGACCCCTCCTTTTTTCTATATTTATCAATGACCTTCACCTAGCAATCCCCCAAGCTACATTTATACAATACGCAGATGATTCCACACTTATATGCTCAGCCACATCTATATCTGAACTTCACTCCCTTACCCAAAAGGTGTTTAACACAGTAGAACAATGGTTTACACAGCGTTGCCTCCTCTTGAACCCCCAAAAAACTAAACTCCTCCTTTTTACTCCTACTCGTTAAGTCCTCCCCAATAGATTTCACAGTAACATCCAATAATGGTACTCTCATATCCCCAGATCCAACTATCAAACTACTAGGTATCACCATTGACAACAACCTTAACTTCAACATCCATATCAATAATACTCTAAAAACTGTTAACAGAAAACTAGGCTCTCTCTACAGGATCAAACCCTTTCTTTCTCCTGCAGCTTGAATAACTATTGCTCACACTCATCTAATCTCTACACTCCTCTATGCTTCACCCATGTATACCAATCTATCTAAAAATAACCTCAACAAAATGGAAAACTCCTACAATAACATTGCCAGATTTGCTACAGGCAACCCATTCAGAACCCACCATTGTCATAATCTAAAGCAGCTAGGATGGCTTGAACTACATAATCATCTTAATTTCCACCAACTAACCATTGCTCATAAGACTTTCTACCAACCTTCCAATACTCCTATACTATCTACCCTCATCATCCCCTATAATAATCTGAAGACCTTACGGTCATCACATAAACTTCTTGTAAATATTTGTAAATCTAACAACAGGGCTGGGGACTCTCCTCTAATGCTGTCGGAAAATCCTGGAACCTTCTTCCCAGTGACCTTTCCTCACTTTCCTCTATATCACTTTTCAAAAACAAACTGAAACTTTTCCTCAGAACACACTGGTTATGCCCCTGTACTAAACCTGACTAATCAACTAGCTCTTCTAACTAGGTTCTGCCTACCCATTACTTATTAACAAGTTCTATTTTCCTTAATAACAACAAAACCTTTTCCTTCTAGATAATGTTACTTACATCTTCTGGATACTTATTATTGTGACAACTTTTTATTAATATAATTATACAATAAGCTGCCTTCTTTGTTATATTATGTATTGAACATGCATTTTGTAGTGTACCTGCATTTTGCACTGTGTTATGAATTCTGCCCTCTTTGATAATTCTGTATTGTACCTGCAATGTGCATTGTATATATGAATTTTTGTTTTCACGGAGCTTATCTCCCTGGGCCTCTACTGAAAATGGACATATATCCAGTTAGACTAGCCCGGTCAACAAATGTAAAATAAAATAAATAAGTTTAAAGGAAGTCACAGTGCAATTATAGTGGGTCCATATCAGCCCACAATCAAGTACAATGCTCCCTTCTGCATGTACGTAACCAGGCACTTATACCAAATGGAGCAGTCCCAGAGGTTTCTCACTACAAAAATACAAAGTGTAAGACACGTGTCTTATGCAGACTGACTAAAGGCCCTATCCCTTTACTCCATCTCATTTATTGAGAGGTGACTTATGCCTGAGTTACAAGGCATTCTCTGATGCAGTCCTGATGAATATGGCTAACCTACAAGGCATTCTCTGATGCTTTCCTGATGAATATGTTACATATTTGCAAGAAAAATTATACAAGGGTTACACATTCATTGGACCTGAACCTTATTTGTGACTCAAACAGACTTGCTGGAGAGATAGATATCCCAAACGCTACCTCGTCTATGGAATAAACTTCCCATCTTTATAAAACAAAGCACATTTCTCACTCTCTTCAAAAAGAGTTTGGAGAAATGGACGGGGAATAATAAATTGACTTCCAGGGTATTGCCCATGTCCCTTAGGACAGAGGCGGTCTTTAAATTGACTCAGCGCTTCAACACCCAAAGATCAACTACCATGATACTGCCTCACCCTATATCTGGGGAATTAAGATATAATATTGCTATATCCTGGGTGTTATATTGGCTAGGCTTGTAAAAGCTTTTTTTTTGCCATTAGCCTAGTAATCACCTATGAACCTATTACCCCATCAGCTCTTCAAATGAGTAGCAAAAAAAAAAAAAAAAGCACTGAAAGTACTTCATTGTCCTAAGCCGATCACTACATTGCAAATGATTGGTTTATTACAGTTAGATCTATGCTCCCCCCAGGTAAAAAAAGAAAAAATGGTCATTCCTTCTACTGGCACACCAGCCAGATGAACAGATGCATAACACCTCACCTCCTGCTGCCTGCCCCGGCCATTCAGGTCCCATTTCTGTGCCTTGCCCCCAACCCTCCTTTAGTAGGTTTAATTAAGAAATACTTTTTTCTTTACAAATGTTGCAGACAGTTGCTACAGTTGCATACCCTGTCTGCACGGAGCACTACAGCACTCATATTTCGGTTAAAAAAAAATCTTGTTTTTAAACTGTTGCAAACTGCTTGCTACAAATGTAGCAAAAATTGCTATAGTTTATACCCTGCCTGGACAGAGTGCTACAGTGCTCATGTTTTTAATTCTTTTTAAGCTGTAGCAAACCGTTGCTACAGTTTATACCATGTCTGCATAGAGCACTGCAGCACTCAGGTTCTAGTTAAAAAAATAAACTTTTTTTTTTTTACTTTTAAACTCTTTTAAACTGTAACACACAGTTGCCACAGTTTAGATCACTCATGGAGTGCTACATTGTTCATGTTTTTTTTTTTTAATTCTTCTTTTTAAACTGTAGCAAACAGTTGCTACACTGTATACCCTGCCTGCACAGAGCACTATAGCACTCAGGTTTTAGTTAAAAAAAGAAACTTTTTTTTTTTTACTTTTAAACTATAACACACACAGTTGACACAGTTTAGATCACTCATGGAGTGCTACAGTGCTCAGGTTTGACTGCAAATAAATGCCAATACTGCATTAAAGAGAAATCAGGATCAGCTGATCTCACCCCCTCACAACACTGTGCCTGGGGCAGTTGCCCATCTCACCCCACCCTAGCTATGCTACTTTGAGTGAGTATTGAAACACATTATTTATTCATATATATGGCACCACATGAAACATTAATAATAGACTGTAATTCACCACAGCAGGCTGACGTTGACAACTGGCTGGCTGTTGACAATGATGCAATTACTTTGATATTCATGACATAGCCTGAGGACAGTAGCACACAGTTGCAAAGTGTACTGACAGGACCCCTTCCTCCAAAGCAGGGTTAACTCCAGAACTAGTGAGGAAGACTCACAGATAATGCACCATAGACAAATACCATTATCAGATGGGGTTGAATCCCTTCTTAGTTCAACACCTCTTTTTGATACACATTTTAAAACCTCTGGAAGAAGGCATGCCAATGTCAGAGGTTCAATTACTCACTGTGCAGCCTGTCCACAGTGGTGCCAGGCAAAGGCATCAATTACAGCTGGCACCAGAGGCATGTAAGGTATTGTGTGCAGAGTAACAAATGTGTCAAGAAATTGTTCAGGCACAGGTTACTGCCACTGAGAGTCAGGTAGAAATCATTAACCAGTACATGAGAATGGTGGAGGACAGGAACAATACCAATTTAATTCTCATGCAGGTCATCATTTCTATTATGTCATCCATATCATCCTCTATCTGCATACATGAGAGGACTTCCAGACACACATTAGTGACAGTGGGAGACATGACAGAGGGCAGGTTTTAATGAATGGTGGTTATGTGGGGTATGCACCACAGGTGCCCCAGGCAAGTGCAGCATCCATGGATGTGGATTCTTCTATGACTCAGAACATTACTCATTGTCACACTTTCACATCACATGGTAGGATCTCCCACTCAAGGTGAAGGTCTTGCAGCACTGTCTGCTCAATTTCAAGAGCATCACCAGCGTCTAGTAGGTCTCATCATCATAATTTGTTCTCTATCCCCCTTAGTCTCAGGAGCAACTACACATACAGAAATTACAGCTGAAGCAAACCAAATGCAATGTATGATATAGGATAAAAACAGTTGTATTTACTTGGAAAGATATATAAATATACTGTCAATAAAGGCAGAAAAGAAATTAAAAAAAAGCCAGTAAAGAAAATAATTACCAATTTCCAACAACAGCATTCCCTTCAGAATAATAATTGATAACAAATTCATTAGGAAATCATCACACCATTATTTCTTAAGGCTGTATCTGCAGAAAAGGCCCTTTTTCACAAACCTTCCCACTTTTCCAAAAACACTCCCTCTTGCTGGTGTGCCTATGCCCATGGACATTGTGCAAATGAGGATGGTTGTAACCATATCAGCTACACATTTTGTATGGTGTGTGCAGGAATGTCTGATACATGGTGTGAGTCAATCATATGCTCCTCAGCATAACCTATAAGTAATGCTGCATGCACCATGTCTTATCTTTGTGATTTTATGCTGGGACACAGTGAATGTCACAGCCATAGTTGTGGAGTAGATATTGCCACTTTGCTTGCACTGCTGTGTATCATGACGTCTGCCTGAGATAGTGCTGTGCTGCTGCTGCCATCAGCTGGCCACTGTCACAATCATCGCTCATGCAACAAATGATAATGGGAGCTGCACTGCCATTGTGTCTTTCATCAGTCACTGGTTGTGACAGTGGTACACCAGAGTGATGCAGAATCATTAGCCAGAGCTCAAATGGGTAACCTGCATCACCTGAGAAACACAAGGGGGACAGGACACATGAAGATGATGTGGTTAGTCATTAAACCTTAGTCAGTATATATAAAAATAAATCTGGGGTCACAAACATATTTACTGTTCACTTACCAGCACGGTGTCCATGAGGTATCCTACTATGCCAGAAATGATGGTACAGTGAATTTGTGTGTCATATGTGGGAACCATGGGAATCATGGTTATTACCTGGATGTTGGGCCAAAACATTGATAATACAGCCACACACATTACTCAGTATCTGGTAGATGATGGAATTGCAACCCTTCCTATAACAGTACCATTTATCACATGGTCCAGGTGGGGCTGTGATAGCCACATGGAAGGATTCTGTCACACCAAGCACTTCCAGAAAGCATGTCAAAGTGTAGAAGGCTTACAAGATAGTGGCTTGGTCCTGTGGTAATACCAGGAAATAAACATTCTAGCCCATGCAGACAAGCATAACATTGAGGAACTGCTACAGTATCCTCAAGGCAGAAGCCTAAGAGGTGCCCAGTATGCCCAAGTCTGTCTCTAACAAGTCCCTGGGAAGTATAGTGAAGGCTATAAATACCTTGGTGTCCACAGAAATAGGAAGGCCATGTATTATTCTAGATCTTGTTTCTGGGCCACACAAGTCAACAAAGCTATTACAAAGTCCCTGTTTACTGTTACTCTAAGGTGTTCAAGCACCCCTGGTCCTCAAAGTTATAATGCATTATCCATTGCCTATATCATCTCCTAGAAGATTGCTGAGTGCCACTCAGTGTATTGGGTTTTGATACCATAGAAGCAAGTACCTTAAAGTAGGGAACAACAATACTTGCAGCCAAGCCAAGCAACTTCACTGACTGCAGAGAGACTAGAAATGGAGGTGCTTGGTGCAATGTGCACTTCCATAGCTAAATGTGAATCTAATTTATAAAAGATGGAAAAAATTACTTCACTAGTGTATCAACTCTATATTTATGTACACCATCTTAGTTAAATGTCATTATGTACTCATTTACATACAGCTGTCTCTTTGACTTTACAAGGGTTGCAGATATGTGCAGCAGACCTTTATGTATCACACACACTCCATCTGCCTGTGTTTGCAAGTTACACAAGTGCATGGTGTACACATGCATAAGTGACTATGAATACCACCCTTTTACTATTCAATTTGAAATGCTTTTGGCTGGTGATTTATTTATTTATTGATAAGCTTAAGGATATGTATATTGAAGATGGTGCACTGAGCATAGCTTGATATTTGTCTTTTACAGAATGACTGCTGACAGCTAAATGCTACCGTTCAAATACTTACAGGTTTTCTCACCCATCTCTGTGGAAGAGAAAGAGAAATCCCTAGCCATGACCTTGATGACTCAAGTTCAAGTAATAACTCAGGTGCTGGAAGAGCTTGGTGGGAGAGGATGAGAAATAAGCAACATTTTGACTTGCTATTCCTGGGGGAAGTGTGGTAATTTCTTGATGACCAGTTGCTCCCATGCATGTGCAGCATATGTGGCTCTGTCAGTGCCCTGGGGCTAATATCATAAGCCAGCACCCCCACCTTCTCAGCTCTTAAGTGAAGAGCAAAAAAAAAAAAAAAAAAAAAAACATTTCACTGTAATAACCTTATGACTACATTGTAGTGATTAGTTATTACACTTTACATCCACATCCCCCATAGACCTCTCAACTATCCAGATTTTTTGCCTCATAGTTTTGGCTTGTTCCTCATAATATTTGTGGTTTTCTGGCAAATCTCTGAGGAAGTCACTAAATAATATCAGACATTTGAGTTTCAGACTTCATATCTTTCAGAAAATGAATGCTAACATAGACCCTACTATTCTAACAACGTTTTAAGTTTATAAGAACAACATTTAAAATCTGTCCCTATTTTCGTACCTTTGTCCCACTGTTAGTTTTAGGCTTTTTCCAGATTTCTTGCACTGAGAGATTGAAAAGTGTGATGACCCCCACCCCACCCCCAGCTAGCTCTTCCACTAAACAGAAAAAAAAAAAGAAAACTTCCCTGTAATAACCCCATCTCTATAAGCAAACAGGTAATTTCAGCCAAACAGTTGCATACATGCCCCCCCCCTCCAGCTAGGTCTTCCACTGAAGAGCAAAAAAAAAAAAATAACATTTTTTCTTTTAAACTGTAAGAAACAATTGCTACAGTTTAGATCACACAGGGAATGCTGCAGAGCTCAGCAAGAAGAAAGAGAGGTCTTCGGGATAATGGATTGCCGATCACATTCCTAGCCTTTTGCACCCTGGGCAATTTCCTCTCTTGCCCCACCCTGGCAATGCTTCTGTAGGTAATGCCATAGATAATACTGGCTGCAAGGAAATAAGGCACCATGTAGCTTCCCTGCATGGGAACAGTTAGGGTTTGTTCTGAAATGCTGATAGACCTGGTCTGATGGGGGGGGGGGGCAGCCATACCCATAAGACACTGAGATGAACACATCCTTCCCCTGACATTAGATGAATGAGTGGTAATCAGCAGAGGCACAGACATACCCTTGGCTGTCTGGATGATGGCCACGACCACTCAGCTCTGGTTGAGTACAGATACGAGCCTTCTGCATCAAGAATGAATGAAGACACATGAAAGTGTGATGATTGACATACATGATGTTAAAAGGCGCATAGAAAATAAATATTTAAAGATTGACTTATTTTAAGTATAAACAGTAATTTGTATTCTTTATTTTGCCGGAGAAGTCTGGCTGTTTGCAGCACTATTGTGAACTGGGGAAAAGGCACTGGTACAAGAGGGTTATCATTTATTTCCCCGTTTCTTGAAGATAGTTTTTTTGTGTTCAAAATAATTCCGGACAAATTTTAGTCACTATTGGTGAGACTGCACTGGATGACACTGGACTCAGTCTAAGTGGGCAAAATTTTTGGGAACCAGAGATATATAACTTTCATCTGCAGCTGTCCAAAGTAAATCTCATTTGTTTATGGAAGATGCCTGCTATTGTCTGAGGCAGCAGTGTGCATTTTTTTCATGCTCTCTGTAGACAGTCACTAAATTGAATATTAGTTTGCTTGCAGAGATGTGGATTTGCAGAACATAAGCCTGATCATCACAGATTATTGGTGATAGCAGTGCAGATTTAAAGTCCATGCCAAATCCTATTTTTGGTAGGCAGCAGTGATGATGTATTAGTACTTGTATAGCCTGTAAAAACATTTTTTTGGTAGAAACTATGTATGTTTGCTGTCACAAGATAAATATGTAACATTTAGTTTTTAGTCAGAGTAGTTAGGAAACAGGCAAAATCAGCTATACTGCGGTGGTGGTGCTGCGGTAGCATTGTCGCCTCACAGTAAGACATTGTCGTGTTCGATTCTCAGATAGAGCGTCTTCTGTGTGGAGACGTGTGAATGGGCGTACCTTCGTTGAAGGTTGTGCATCAGAGCTGGCAAATCGGCACGTAAAAATCTACTGCCAATCATTAGCGGAACGGAGTTCCGCTGTGGCAACCCCTAACCGGGAAAAGCTGAAAGACACAACAACAAGTATATGAGAAAATTTCAGTGCTAGAGCTGAGTAAAGAGTGCAAAGCACAAATGTATTGTGCTGCTGTGATCCACCTTCACGACTGCTACATTGTATGTAGTTAAAGTCTCAGTCGACTGAAACAGGTGACAAACTGGTACAGGTTGTGAGTGCAGAGCATGCAATAAAGCAACTCAATCCATTTCCATACTATTTCAAACTCTAGCTTGGACTAAAGAGACTGGAGTTCTGGAAATGGAAGCAGCTGAGAGAATGCAACAGCCTGAAGCATGAGAGAGAGTGTGTGTGTGAGAGAGAGAGAGAGAGAGAGAGAGAGAGAGGAAGCTTGAATAGACAGCAAAATGCTTGCTCTTAATCAAAGGCACACAAATAGTGGAGGTAGAAGCCAAACTCAGTTCTTAATTCTTTCCTCAGTATAAAAATAGGATATTTGTGATGGTTTTATTTAAATAGGCATTTGGAAGGGTATTCCGTTAGCTCTAACTTGTACAGGAACAATGGGTTAAAAGAAATCCTCTGCTCGTGGTTAAGGTACTGCATGCATTAACTAAAATATCTGATATTAGCTATTGTAAGTGTGATACAGTTAAATACTGCTTGTTTGAGTGTTAAAAACCTGCTCCTGTAGCTTATAAGAAAATATTAAGAGAACATAGAAGAAAGACAGTGTTAGCGACTTCACTGCAGAAATAAGCACTTATTTCCAAAGGTAGATAAATGGATGTGAAGTTACTACCTTTGAAATGTTGAAAGACCTGATGACAAGAGAACAATCATTCTGTACTTTGCTTGGGAATATGAGAATCTGGTTAACAGATCAGGAGTATAACCCTAATTAGGAAATCAGAGAAAAGGCTGACTTTTGTCTAATATAACACAACTGCATAACAAGACGGTACATAACACTACATATGGATGAAAGAGAATCCATGGGGACAATCTAAACCTTTACAGTGGTTGAGATGAAGGGGCAAACACTGGCTGAAGTACACTGTCAATGTCTTGTAGTAAAATATTTTTGGTACAAGCAAATGAGATATTTATAGTCCAAATGTCCACAGTAACAGAGTGGGGAATTAAAAAGTCATGAGAGGTACCTGACAGAGGTAACACAGTAGTGGTAGATGTTTGAAAACCACAACTGCTCCAGATTAGCACAAAGGCCTGTACTGTGCTATGGTAAAGGGCAAACAAACCATTGGCAAGAGGGCTACTAGATCAGACATGACCATTGTTAAGCTTAGAGTTGTAAGAGGCAAATATTACTTAAGTAGGCAGTCAACTGCAATTACTACCACTGGAGGGACACCTTCTCAGGTGCCATTGGCAAGATTATTTGGAAAGGGAAGAGGGAAAGGAAAAAGCAGGTGGCAGTATCTGATGATGCTCCATAAATATTCTAATAGGTACTGGTTTATTTATTTATTTGTTTAACCAATTTCAGATTCAGCCTGGTGAATACAAAGAAAATCAGAATGGCATTTAGTGAGTGAGAGCAAGATTACAATGAAAGTACACATCTGTAAAATACTATTATCAGCTAATAAAAATGTAAAACAGCATCTACAAGTACTGTATATGTTAGTTACAGAAATCAAGACACATGTCATGTACAATGTGAGGTGACTATGTGATTATTACATTTGTGCATTGTCTAAGTGGAAATGATAGGACAGTTGAGTAGAGTGAAGGATCTCAGACAGAATGTGCTGTCCTCTCCTCTTCCCTTGCAATGAGGAAACAGACAAGGGTGCACTCTTACTCCTGTCCTATTTCTTCAAACCATGGAGCCTTTAGCACAATGTATAAGGGTAATTAACAGATTAGAATGGTGATGGCTATTTGGCATTGAAACTAGGATTCTTCTATTTGCTGATTATTGCTTATTTCTTACAGAGGACCATGAGTAAGATATCCCTATTCTAGTAGACTTACTACAGAAGTTTAAAAGATGTTCAGGTCGAGGCATCAGTATGGTGAAAAGAAAAATGTTTTGAGTCAATCAGCCATGAAAAATGTGTTGCAATCCTCAGTCAATATTGCTATTAAGTGGACTGACTCTTACCTTGGGTTGTTGTTGTGTCTTTCGGCTTTTCCCATTTAGGGGTCGCCACAGCGGAATTCCGGTCCGCTAATGATTGGCAGTAGATTTTTACGTGCCGAGTTGCCAGCTCTGACGCACAACCTTCAAAGAAGGTATGCGCATTCATGCATGTCTCCACACAGAAGACGCTCTAGCTGAAAATCGAACAGGACAGCGTCTTACTGTGAGACAACAATGCTACCGCAGCACCACCACCACAGTGTCTTACCTTGGGTACTTAAGCATAATGTTACTTAACTTAAAGCCCATGTATGACTATTTATTTCTGGAAGTGTACATATGGTAGAATGGAAGCATCTGCAGCTGATATGGTTGGGGAAGATGCTGTTTTATTCCAAAGTATTTTAGGTCCTTAGACACATACCTATTCCTAGCACATCTACATGACTAGACACGATTCAAAGGCTGTCTGCTCTCATTGTACGGACAATGGCAGACATAAACTGTCATCTAACGCCCAATATCTCCTAAAAATTTAGATTGAAGTGGGGGCTGTGATTTAAAGCTATGTGTATCTTCTGTCACTTTCCGCACTTACCTTAACAATCTGGGTCGGGGATACTGTGTATCAATTGTATTAATTGCACGGGACACTGGTACACTGCTCTACTGCGTATCACCCTGTGCATGCAATGTTTCAATTTGATTTTCAGATTCATTTATTTTACAAGGTTTTTAACATGCAAAAAAGAATAATGGGCTGTGCAAATGAGCATACAGCTCAAAAGTACCATTATAAAATACTAAGCAGTAAAATGAGTACAGGCACAAATAGAAACCAAAATGAGCATTAGATTTTCACATTGCTTTAATTGGAAAATGTTGATTTAACAGTTTCTTTTTCTTACAAGTTTTCTGTTCTATATATAATTACAGTCTGAGCAACCTGGTCTGGGAATCAAACCATGCACAAAAAAGGAGTGAATTGAGATCTGAGTGTCCTGTTTAGTAGTGCCAGTGCCAATAATTCTCATGTTTACTTCCACGGAACACCGAACTAAAAGGTTTAACTTAGTGGAGAAGAGTAAAACAGCTGCATGACTGAAGTTTATTTTGGCTGCAAATAACTTTTAGACATACTTAATATCTCAAATGGGTTACTGCAGTTCAAGATGTCAATGAGTTCTGTCAGACTTCACGTGCTTTCACAATAGTGTCTCAAGCTTGCTAAGTGTTGAAACTATTTCATTCATTAATTCAGTGTTAGTCAAAAAAGACACTGGAGATAGAACTGTATAAAGCAAACCAAAACATTCTCATTTGGCTTTGCAGATTCAAATAAAGCAAATGATGCCTTAGTTAATTTTGATGATATTGTTCAATCCACACAGCCCTTTCAGGACATAGACTGTCTTGAAAGCAAACGTCAAAGGTTGTAGGTCTCTTCCAGATTCAGCTTCCAGCTCTGTATGCAAGTATTCTGTCTTGTTACACTTCATAGGTTACACTCCTCAGGTTAGCCCTGATTGGGCTGTCTCACTTCATGATTCTAGGACTTTATTTTTTATTTATTTAGCATTTGTTTCCAGGATAGTCTGACTGGGATCACTAGTATACCCCTTTTCAGAGAAGGCCCAGGGAGACAGGCTCCACAGATAAATACAAGCAAACAGAAATGAGTATAACATAACACAAAGTGTTGACAATATGACTATAGGTACAAAGAATATTACAAACAATAAGTTCAGATATGTATCAGCAATAAGAACAATTGGAACAAATTATAAGTTATGTACTCACCATAACAAGGCATCTGTGTTGTCCATTTTCATTCTTCCTCACTTATGGGTTACAAATCCAATCCTCAGATCTGACTCAGCTGCATACTATAGACTTCGGATCCAACTCTCAAGCTCCTCCCTTTACCCATAATACTATACTCCATCTCTATTGCCTCAGATCCAGTTTGTTGCTCTCTTTCCCAAACATAGCAGAGAAACAGATACAGCCTGATAGAAAAAGATAGGGCTCAAACCTAAAACTGTAGGTTCCAAACACAGTCCAATAGGTCCTTCCAGAAGAAAAAAGGAGGGGGAGATGGATGGAAAGGGAGTTGAGGAAGAATGGAAATGGACACCATAGATGTCTAGTTATGGTCAGTACATAACTTATAAATCTGATATTGTCATTTTCATTCTTCCTCACTTATGGGACAGAATCTCCAGCTATATTGACCTTTGGTGGTCCTCATGAAAGGATATTCCAGAGTACTGCCAAACCAAAGGAGGCTCTGTTTCTAGATATGGTGTCCAATTTGTAATGTGAAACAAAGGTATGTATCTGCTACACAAATGTCATCATTGCATGTTCTTGACCAAAAAGCTGAAGTAGCCATGGATCTAGTTGAATGAGCTCAGGGAGGTTTTGGTGTAAAGCCATGATATACAGTATGTAATCCATTTAGTTGGGGTAACTTTAGAAACTGGGTGGCCTAGGTGATTTGGAGAGAAAGATACAAAAAGCTGATCTGACTTTCTAAACTGTTTTGTCCTGTGAAGGTGAAAATGTGGTTGTCTGTGCACATCACAGAGGTGTGGCATGTACTCTCCTTTACTGGAAAAATTTGGAAAGAAACAAGCAAGTGAATGGGTTTGATGTTATTTTCAGAAGCCACTTTAGTTAAAAAAGAAGGGTTAGTCTGCAGAGAAACCCTACCTTTATGAAAAACAACGTAAGAGTTTTTTGCTGAAAGAGCCTGGAGTTCAGATATTCTTTTTGCCTAAATTATAGCTACCAAGAAAAATAGGGCGGCCACGGTGGTGCAGCGGTTAGTGTTGCCACCTCACAGCAAGGGGGTCTCCGGTTCGATTCTCGGCTGGGGTGCATTCTTTGCGGAGTCTGCATGTTCTCCCTGTGGTGGTGTGGGTTTCCTCCGGGTGATCCGGTTCCCTCCCACATCCCAAAGACATGCAGTAGGTGAATTGGACACTCTAAATTGGCCCTAGGTGTGTGTGTGTGTGCCTTCTGTGGAAGGCTGGCAACTTGACACCGTAAAACTCCACTGCCAATCATGAGCAGACAGATGATCTGCTGTGGCGACCCCTAACTGGGAAAAAGCCGAAAGAAGAAGAAGATAGCTACCAAAAAAAATGTCTTTCATGACAGAAATTTAAGATTAGATGTGTCTGATGGTTCAAAGGGTTTTTGTTTTAAACCTTCAAGTACTGCAGTAAGATCTGAAGGTGGTGAGGGATCCTTTATTGGAGGTCACAGAAGAAAAATGCCTTTCATAAAAGCGTTACACAGTCTAGAGGAAGTCAAAGAAAAAGATTTATTTCCTGTGTGGAAATTTGAAATTGCTGCCAACTGAAGTTTAATTGTAGAGGAACTAGCTCCATCTTTGAAAAGAGTTGTCAAAAAATGAAGAATAGCTGAAATTGATGCAGAAAAAGGATCAATGTCCTTATCCGATCCCCAAATAAAAAATCTTTTCCACCTGCTTTTATAAACTTTTTTGGTAGAATCCTTTTGAGAAACCAAAATAATGTCATGAGCTGGGGAAGAGAGCCTGGGCTGTCTAATTATTACTGGAAGTGGAGAAACCATGCTGTTAACTTGAGGGCCTGAATGTTGGGGTGTTGAATCCCTGACAGGTGAGAGAGGAGATCCTGAGTAGGCTCAAGTATCCATGGGGATAATGAAGATGAGACCGTAGAAATGGGAGCCATACTTGCTGAGGGCAGAAGGGGGCAATGAAGATTACTGAGCTCTTCAGCCTGCTTGTTTTCTGCAAAAACCTTGGAATCAGGGGAAGAGGAGGCTAAGCATAAAGAAGACCCGAGGCTAAGCGTTAAGAAGGGCATCTCACAATGACTCCCCTGAGGGGGGACGAGAGCAAAGTACTTGCTGCACTTGTTGTTGAGAGGAGTGGCAAAACAGGTCACAGCAAGGTTGGCCCCAATGCCTGAAAATAGTATTTGCTACTGACTGATTGACAGGCCACTCATGAGGCATCAGAATGGATCTACTTAGTTTGTCTGCAAGAATGTTGGTTTTCCCCAGGATATGGGTTGCAATTAGAAAGTGGTCTAAGAGATTGCCCATTCCAAACCCTCATGGTCTCTCTGTGAAGGGGGGGGGGTAAGATCAGGTTCCTGCTTGCTTGTTGATGCACCAAAGTACAGACATGTTGTCAGTCCGAATTTCAATAGTCCTCAAGGGAAAAGCATCTTGAAATGCCTATAATGCTAAAAGGACTGCTCTCATTTCTAGGACATTGATATGCAACTTGGTCTCTTGGGGGGAACCACCTGCCTTGGACAGTTCTTCCCAAGAAATGCCACCCCAGTTGAGAAGCATCTGTGGTCACTGTGGCTACTGGGTTCAGTAGAACAAAGGGTTTGCCCAGAAAAAGATTATCTGATTGTATTCACCAGCGAATGTATATACGGGTTGATATAGAATGGACCACTGTACAACTAGAGTCCATTGGAGAACCTACATAAAGAAGCATACAAGAGAAAGTAGTATTATGGCAGCTGGTATCGACCCAGGTGTTTGAAGCACTAACTTGCTGGAGGAGATGAATGGGAAAGGATAGCCTGAACTTGATTTTTGATAGAAGTAATGCAGTGGGGAGGCAAAGATGCTATCTGACTAGTTGTGTTTAAAACTGTCCCAGTGAATGCCAGGCTCTGAACTGGTGCAAGTTTTGATTTGACAAGGTTTATTGTAATGCCCAAAGTGTCGCAAATCTCAAGCAAATAGTCCCTGGAATGTTGAAGTTGATGCTTGGATGAGGCAGTAATGGGCCAGTCGTCTAGATATAAAAACACCTGGAATCCTTTTAGTCTCAAGTGAGCTACAACTACTGCCATACACTTGGTAAACACTCTGGGACTGTGGTGAGTCCAAAGAGCAGAGCTCTGAATTGGGGATGACCGGATTCCAGTCAAAAGTGGAGGTGTCTTCTAGATTAACTGTCTATTTTGATATGATAGTATACATCCTGAAGATCTACAGAGCACATCCAGTCGTCCTTGTGCTGAAAGGGTATAATGGATTGAAACATGACCATTCCGAACTTCACTTTCTTTACACACTGTTTCAATTTGGTTAGGTCCAAAATGGGTCTGAGGTCCTGTGTTTTCTTTGGCAATAAAAGAAGTGTGAATAAGTTCCAAATCCTATCTGGGCTCAAGGGATATTTTGGATGACTCTTTTTATTTAGCAGCTTTTGGATTTCTTGTGCTGCCTTCCTCTGACTGGGTGGAATGTCGGGAAGTTTCTTTCTTTGACAGTGAGGAAGAAGGAAAAATAGTATGCAATAATCTCTGGATATTATTCTTAGCACCCATGAATCTTTTATGATGTTTTCCAGGTGTCCAGGTGCAAAGAAAACTAACCCCCAACTGCCTCCAGAGTAGGACAGTCAGGCAGCACTTCAGAAGCACTAAAAGGGCTTGTCTGAAAAAGAATCTCTAAAGCCCTGGTTTTATGGGCCTCCTCTGCCTCTAGGATAACATCTACCATTAAAATGTCCCCCTCTGCCTCTGGAGAAGTTTTCTCCAATGCAAATCCTGGAAGAGTCCCTAAGATTTATGGAATCACATTTTCTTACAGCCTCTCTGGTTCCTAGAGAAGGTCCACTGAGGCATAGAAAACTTGATCCCTACAGCAGACAGTTTTTTTCCATCTTTTTCGCTCTGTATAGGTGTATCCTTTACTGATAGACAATCAAAGAAGTGCCATGGAATAGGGCATTAACAAAAGATGCCTTAAAAGGCTCTGCAAAGTAGCATAGTCACATCCAGACATGTCTCCTTAGAGTAATGCCTGAACTGGCTGCTCGTGAGGTACCTTCAACTGTTCGAGAGATTAACCTCATCAAAGCATTTGAAATGCCCCTGTAAAGACCCTACTTGACATTCTTTTTTCCTACCCAGCCCTCTTCTCCCATCAAAGCATTACCTCTATTTTCCTCTGTCCTAGACTCCCTTGCTAGTAAGCTTTTTACCTCCACTCTGAGTAATCTATGCTACAAGTTTCTTAATGTACTTTTTTTAGTGCTTCTTACAACTCTCACCTATATCTTTCAGAAATAAAAAAAATTCTTTTCTAGCTCCATTAATGACTTTTTAGTGCATCCTACAACTCTCACCTATGTCTCTCCTGCTCTTTCCCTGCCTCCCCACTATTTTTCCAGGACTTGACTCTGTGCTAAAAGTAGGACCTGCCTATTCTTTAGTCCTCCCTTTCCCTCATTCTCCTACCATATAACTAGATTTCACATAGTGCTGTTTTAAGGTTACTAAGGGCAGCTTTTACAAATGTTTATCACAGTGTATACTATTTTTATATACATAATTATATATAATAATAATAATTATATATTATAATTTTATGATTTTGTTTCATGATTTTTGTTAATTTTTATGTATATATCTGTATTTTCTCTCTTGTATACACCTGTTAATCACTTTTATAAGTAACTGTAGACATTGTTTTCTTGAGATTTTCTCCTCAGGTCTCTGCTGAAAAAGGGCACCTGCCCAGCTAGACTAACCCGGTTAAAAAAATGGCAAATAAATAAATAAAATAATAAATAAATAGATAAGAGTGGCCAGTTGAGAAGATGTTCTTTTGAAATCCCTAGCAGATATGGACTCTGAGATTCCTTAGTCAAATCTCTCTGAAGTCTAGTAAGATAAGATAGTAGAAAAAAACTTCCTCACAAACGCTCGAGAGTGAAACCTGCATCTAACCATGATGGCAGAAAATGAGATCTGAGGTGATAGGGATAGAGTAGGGCATTATGGGTAGAAGGAGCAGCTCAAGAGTCGGATCCGAAGTCTATAGTATGTGGCCAAGTCAGATCCGAGGATTGGATCTGTAACCTGTAAGTGAGGAAGAATGAAAAGGACAATATCAGAAATATTTACATTAAAAACTTCAAATCACAGCTATGCATACAGGAAAAAAAGAAGAGATACATTAAGTAATGTGAAAACTTAATTACAAAAGAGCACAGCATTTTCACTTTTTTAATTTCTCCAAATCTTTTGGATTTCAAATACCATGATGGGAATGGACCCCATTCCTAAATCAAAGTGCAATTAAAGTTCATGAAATTAGTATTGTTTCAATCTTTGATGTCAGCCAAAAGTGCTCTTCACAGCACTCACAATGTGCCCAGTAATGACTCCTTTTGCAATTCGTATGGAGTTACACGGATTGGTATGTCTCTACCATCCTTAATTTCCCTACCTCTTCTCTAGTATTTTCCTTCTTATCATTTGAATATAATTAAGTCCCATTATGTTATGTACCAATCTTATTTTTCCTAATGTATTGTGATACATTATTGTACTGTTGATCTAACTAACTTGTGATATTAAATGTTTTGTGTACTTGGAGCTTTTCTCCTCGGGCCTCCACTGAAAAAGGACATGTATCCAGTTGGACTAGCCCGGTCAACAAATGTAAAATAAATAAATAAATCATATCTAAATATGATTGGAGATTCTTTTTATGAGACCTGTTGCTCCAATTACTATTGGAACTATCTGGGTATCTTTCTTCCACATTGCTCTCATTTCTGCCTGCAGATCCTGATATTTTATGACTTTGTGTCTTTCTGTATGCAAGACACTGTAGTCACTGAACGTGGCAATTTCAATGATCAGTGCTACTCTTGTCTTCTTTTCTTGGACCACTGTATCCAGTTTTATAGCATCTATCTTTTGAACTGTATGATGTAGACTTCTTCATTTTTTGTGATGCTTTCTGGCTTGTGTTTCCAGTGTTTTTCAGCCACTTCAGTACCATAATGTTTGCACAATCCCCAGTGCAACAATCTTGCCACATTATTATGCCTTTCAATATACAGTCCTTCTGCTATTTGTATGTTGCATCCAGCAATGAGGTGTGCAACTGTTTCCAATTTGGTTTTGCAAAACCTACATTTGTTTGTTTCTCCCACATGTTCAATGGACTTAATAAACTAACGTGTATGCAGCCCAATGTCTTGGGCCGCCAATATTAACCTTTCATCTCTTGGTTTGAATTCTCCACTCTTTTTCCTGTGTTCATTCCTGATCAACATGAGGTTCTTCCAGAAGGTTTCTATACTTGCAACTATATGTATTTTCCATATTTCTTGCCTTCTCATCTGATCCTTCACCTAATATTCTTTTGTTTTTTTGTTTTTTTGGCACATTCAGTTGCTGCCTGATTTTTATCTACTTCTGGTTTGATTTCCATTCCTGCTTGACACCGCTAAGCTTATGCTAGATTAAGCAGAGAAGTCATGTCAGATTTATTCTCCTCGTATTTCAAGACTTTCACTACATTTAGGTCTTGTGAGGTCAGCAGATATGTGTAGAGTCCCACAATTGCAGATCTATGCATATAATCAATTTCAAGGAGACCCCTCCCTCCTTTGGAATGGGGAATATATAATCTTGGTATGCACTGATTTCTATAAATCATTTGGTGAACATGAAGCATCCTTCTTGTTTTCCTATCTAATCTATCCAGCACGTTTTGGAGCCAGTCAATCACTCCAAAACTGTAAGTTAGGACAGAAAGAGCAAATTGGTTTACAGCATGGATTTTGTTCCTAGATGTCAGTGCTGTTTTCAGGATGAATTCTTCTGAAGTATTTCTTACTAAATTTTATTCGCATTTGTTCGTGCTTTATTGCTGATCCTTCATCAGTTCCTCAATATTTATACACTCCTTCTTGCTCAAGTTCTTTTATATCACATTCTTTTCCCAAACTGATGTTTTCCTGGCATTGCAGTTTTCCTGCTTTAAAGGTTGCTTTTGCACATTTATCAAGACCAAATGACATCCTTATATCATCTGAACAAGTTTTGACAACTTGCAGTTCTGCTTTCAGTTCCTCATCTGATGAGCTATACCGTTTTAAATCATCGACAAAGAGAAGATGAGTTACACTTTGTTGTTTTCTAGGAGCCAGATTGTAGCCATAGTCTAAGCTGTTGAGTAAACAGCTTAATGGATTGATGGCAAGGCAGAATAGTAACAGTGACAGAGAGTCACCCTGGAATATCCCCCTTTGGAATTTTATCCCTGGGATAACAATTTGTCCATTATCATGGCTTAATTGCAAAGTGGTCTGCCACTGTTTCATGGTCACTGTAATGTAGTTGATCAGTGTGGGGTGTATCTTATTCATCTTTAAGCACTCTTTTATACATGAATGAGGGATACTATCAAATGCTTTTTTGTAGTCAATCCATGCCATACTTAGATTCTTCCCCTTTTTACAGTTCTCCACTACGACTTTATTTAACAACAAATGTTCTTTTGTTCCATATGACTTTTTTATTACCCTTTTGTTCTACTGCCATAACTGAGTTTTCTTCTAAATGACTATAAACTCTGTCAGCATCAATTCCCATGTATAGTTTATATGTTGTCGGAAAGCAAGTTATTGGTCTATAATTTTTAGGGTAGCTTGCAGGTTCACTCTTAAGTAAGAGCATTGTTTTGCCTGTTGTTAGCCAGGTTGATGTCTGTTCTGGGTGCACATATAAATAGTTCTTACTCATGGCTAAATCTTTGTGCAAAGATGTTAATACTTTTAACCAGAAGTTAGGTGCTGCACCTGGGCCTGGGGTTTTCCAGTCAGAGGATTTTCTTAATTTTATTTCAATCTCTCTAGCTGTTACTTCATCCATTTCATATCCTGTACCATTAAACTTCTTATTCTTTCTTTTACTTCTTCTATCCATTTAGCATCTTTGTTATGTTCCACAGGCTCCTCATATATACTTCTCCAAAATGTATCTATTTCTTCTTTTTTTGGCAGTGTTTCAATTCCTTTTACCTTATTTCCTAGTTCTCTATAAAACCTGTTTGGGTCATCAATAAATTGCTTATTTTGCATTTTTCCTTTATATTTATCTTCGTATCTTCTAAGTTTTTCCGCCTGTGCTGAAATTTTTAGTTTGTTATTTGTGATAGTGCATGATAGAGCCTGGTCTTTTCTAATATTGCGCATTGTTTTTATCACATCTATCTTTCTTAGTATTTTTGTTGATCTGTTCCCTCTTCTATAGTCTTCTAACAGTGACACTTCTTGTCTTAACTGCTTTATAATTTTCTCTATTCAATATTTCCATGATGGTATTGATTTCTCCCTTTCCTTTCCCTCACTACCATGTGTTCTTGTGGTAGAACTTTATCAGTTATTAATTTAGCTGCACAGTAATATATCCTGTTTACTTTTGTTATATCACAAAGATCTGTATGAACAGTCTTAATTACTGTGTTTATTTGTTTGATCAGACTTCTGACTTTTTGGGTTTTATTAACCTTCTGCAGTCTGTTTCTTTCATTAATCTTTATATATCTGTCCATGTCTATTAAATCAAGTAATTCTTCTTTTAGCTCATTTTCTTCCAAACTGAGGACACATCCCTTGGTTTCCAATTCCTGCAGGCATTCAATAGAAGGTTCTATAGCATCTTCGTGTGACACAGTCTCATCAATTTCATCCTGTGCTGTCCGTTGCTCTATCATATGAGAACTCACTGGCCTATCACTCCTCAACATTGACTGCATCAGTTTCCACAATTTCCTGTTCCTTCCCTTGCTGTCTAGCTTCAAGTGAATGTTTATACTGGTTTCCTGTTGAAGGCTCCAAATTATCTTCATATGGTACCTGACCAATTGTTTCCTGTTCCACTGGTTAATTTGGATATCCATTACTCTATCCTGTTGTGGTGCTTTCTGAATTAGTTTTCTACACTAAATCCTTCACTTTGCAGGTACTCCATAACCTCAGTTTCTATTTCTTTAAATTCTCCATTACCAATATCCTTTTCTACGTTTCCTCTTTGTCTTCTTATTTTTTGCATTGTAAAGTTTTCTATGTCCGGATTTCTTTGTCTGTATTTCTCTTCAAATATCTTTGGTGCTGCTCTTTTTATATTAGTTAGTTTTGCTTTCTCCATTGCATAAATATTACACCATATTAAATCTCATTTCTTTCCCATGTCCATATTTATTCTTCAGATGTTTTTGATCTTCCTGTTTCTCCCTGCTTTGGGGACTCACTCCATCCTGCTGTGATATAACCTGTGTTAGACCTTCTACATGAAATCCTTCACATCACAGACACTCCATAACTGCAACTTCTGTTTTTTAACTTCTACTTTACTGATCTTCTTTTCTACATTCCATCTTTGTGATATTATTTTTTTATTGTGAAATTTTCCATATACGGATGCCTTTGCCTGTATTTCTCTTCAAATATCTTTGGGATTTGGCTTTTTCCTTTGCATAAATATTGCACCATATCAGACCTCTCTTTCTTTCGCATGTCCATATTTCTTTTTATACTTTTCAAATATCTCTTGGTTTTGTTTATATTTTCGCACTTCCTCAGATGCTTCTTTTTCCATACAGATTAAGGTTTCTTGAGCTATCTACTGTTTTTCACAAATCTGTTGTATTAATGAACACAAATTTTCATTTGAAGTTTCTGACAGTTTTTCTTGCAGAAGTATTTTTCTTTCCTTTAATTTCTCTCTTAATTGTTTTGTATATCTTGTGTCTGGAAATTCTGTTTTTTTTTTTTTTTTTTGCATAATAGTAACAATACATAATTTCTTTCTTATCCTCAGTAGTCCACTTTATCATCTTTATGGCTCTTCTTTGGCCTATCAGTTTTTGTGATTTTTGTGGACTGCTACTTCCTTCTACAACAGGGGGGGGCATCCTCTCCCTGGGCCTGGCCTGGCCCCATTACAAGAATGTTTCTGTATTTTGCGCATTCTACACTGTCATCTTTTCCAGTCCTGGCACTAGTGCGCCTACCAGGACTGGGCACTTTTTTATCCTGGGTCTTGTACACCAAGTTATCTTTTTTTAGTTTTTGACCTACTTCTGTCCATGATGTATGCTATATAAATAGTCTATATATCAGTATCGCCTGTTAAGGTTTTGTGAAAAACAGGGTCACCTTGTAAAGGTAGTCACCAAGACTTGAGGATGAATTCAATTTCAGACTACTACTCTCTTTTGCTTGCTGGCTTTTCATCTCTCCATTTGGACCCCCCTGGCATTTTCACAGTGTGGGAATCATGATTACAATAGAGGACACGTTTATACAGTGTTTGCAGTGAGGAGAGAAGGCTGAAGCAGGAGGACAGTAGCTTTAAGTAAAGGTTGGTGTTAGCTTAGGGCGTGACATGAGCATAGCCAGGTTTAGCAGAGGTGTTCTTTAAGTAGTAGCTTAAACCTAGGTAGTTTACCAATATATTTTAAGTGAACAGGGATGGAGTTCCATAGCTTTGAAACACAGTAAGACTGTAATGATTCACCAGCTAAGTTCTTTGATTTGGTTGTCATAAGGAAAGATTGTGTGCTAGATCATAGTGTGTTGTAGGGGAATAGTTTTGTAGAGTATTTTGTAGGAATGAGCAATTTTCAGGTTGAGGGAATCAAGAACGAGTGGTGATTAATTGTGTATATATATCAGATGATTTTTTTAGCTCTAGCCATTTCATTTCTTTAAGGCAAGTCATGGTAGAAATAGGAAGGAAGGTCTGTTGTAAATTTTACAATTTTATTGTAATACAAATTTATTTTAGATTTTACGTTAGGTGTCAGGTTAGTTAGTATGGGATAAATGTAAAGGAGTGATGGAATAATTATGTGTAGCTGTTAAGGTAGTATTTATCTCTATGTAAGGTTTCAAGTTTTGTTTTTTATTACATGAGATGCATGATGGTCAAATTTCAGATTTTCATCAGTTATGACTCCAAACAGTTTTGTTTGAGATATTAGTTGTAGTGGTGTGTTATCATTAGAGGTATTGGAAAAAGATCTAGCCTTATTATATAACTGGGGTGAAAAGCATGAGTTTCATATTATTAGTGTTTAGAAGGAGCTGTGAGTTGAATAGCCAGGTTTTAATAGAAGAGAAAAGTCTTGTGTAATTTTTTGGCGTATAGTAATGGTTGTGGCTGAGCAAATGAAGATCGTCATCTGGATATTGAATTATGAGGCATCTTTAGAAGCCTTGTGGAATGAGTTAGTGTATATATTAATATGTAGACGACTATAGAGACAGGAAGGAAGAATAGGATTTTTGCCACCTGTCTGCCTGAAGCCTGCCAGAGACGTAGCTGTGGAACCAAGATGTTACAGACAGAGAGAGATTTATGGAGTAAAGTTCCTTCATAAATTTTTGATATAGGCCTGTGTCACATGCTTTAGATAAATCTATTGAAGGGACAAGGTAGCTTTTGTTCCTTTTATTGCTGATATTGTTTGTAAAGCTAAGAAGGATGGTTGTAGTGTTATGTTTGAGTCTGAAACCACCCTGTATTTTTGTAATGAGAATTTTTTATTTAGGTAATCCATTAGTTGGGTGTGAATATATTTTTCAGGGATCTTAGCCAATGGGGATAGTATAGCTATGGGTCTATAGTTAGAAAAGTTGGTGGATGTACCACCTTTATGTAGGGGTATTATATACAATGTTTGCCTGAGAGTGGAGATATTACTTTCATTTATGGAATGGTTAAGAAGAATTGATATGGGATATGCTACAGCTTCTGATGCAGTGGTAGGGTATTCTGAGGGTAGGTTGTCAACAGCTACTGGTGAAATTTTAGTTTTAATTTTAGCCAGGAAATTGTTATGGCTAGGCTTGTATAGGCCGTAGGGCTGATAGCCTAGTACCAACCTATGAAGCTATGAACCCATAAAATATGCTTTTTAATAGTAGATACAAGAGTGGTTTGGAAGCAGAATGAGACTTTTAATTTTCATGACTTCTTGGGAGAAAGACTATAAGTGTTGTTGTGAAGTAGTTTAAGGACAGTCTAGATAAAGCAAGAGTTAAATTGGTTAATGAATCTGAGCTTTTGCTATTTTTAGGAGTTGGTGTAGTAGACTGACATGGTTTACGTAGCTTGTTAACAGATTTCTAAAACCATTTGGGGTTGTTATAGTGTCTTTGCTGGAGGCTGAAGTAGTAAGCTTATTAGTTTTTATTTGATCCTTAGTGAGGTTTCTCATCAGCCTGAAATTTTCAAGAGCTGATTGGTTTTTATTTTGTATCCATGTCATCCAGGCCTTGTCTCTCTGTAGCACAAACTGTTTTGTTTTCTTTGGAAGCCATGGAGCAGAGTAAGATTTTGCAGTTTTAGCCCTAATACAGACTTGTTGATCTAATATGTTTAGTACAGTGGAATAAAAACATGTGCCTGCATCATTAAGTGGAAGAGTTTTTAGAGAGGTCCAGTTGCATTTTTAATGTTTCAATATATAGGTCTTTACTAAAAGAAAAACAAAAAAGTATACCAAGGATAAGCCCAGACAATATCACCTTAGCTCTTAGCTCTAGGAAAATGCTTCTAATCCCCTCCTAGCAGGAGGAATAAGATGCCTTGCAGAAGTTTTTGCATTTTTTTAAAGCTTATTCAAGCCAGTTAAGTGAGCTGAAGGGCAAACTTTCTTGTTCTGATCAGAGCAAAGATGACCGTTCTTTGGAAGCTGGGTAAGTTGTATCTGCCTGTATCCCTCTGTAAAGTGCAGTTTTGTCAAGTATCTGATCTTCCCTAGGTTCTCTGTCAACTCATCGGTTCTGGGTATTGAACAGTCATTAGCATTTGATATACAATTTAGTCTTCTAGATTAATTACAGAATCTAATACATCCATCAGGTTTAGGGGTTAACAAAAGTGAGCTGTTCCTTTCACTCCTGACTCTTCTGCCACACCTAGTTTTAACATTTTTTGAATTTTTTGTCTTACTATTTTTGTGTCTTTGACCCTTTATAAGGTCACAGACTAGCCTTCATTTCAGGGATAATCTCAAAATTATATTCTTTTAGTTTAGTTTTTCTAGGAATTTTTGAGAATACACTTTATTTATTAATAAATATTCTCTCACCTCCTGTTTTTGTTGTTTAGACAAAGGGCTCCTTTACATGCACTTCAAGAAGAGAAGCCCTGGTCTCTCCTGTAAGAACTTCAGCTTCCTAGCTCTCTGCAGAATTCTCTATATTTAGCAGCTTCAGTACATTAATGTAGTAAACTTTTCTACCTTACTATTTATTGGTTGTATAACCTTATACTTTACTGCATTTATTCATTCCATCATCTCCAATGGCCCCTTCCATTTAGCCAGATATTTGTTTTCAATAGAGGGCATAATACTAGTTCCTGATTTCTGGGTTACATTTCTCAAGTTGGACATCTTTGTTATAAATTTGTTGTTTCACTTTCTAGGCTGTCTGTATGTTCATAGGTAAATACTAGGCTGTTGATCCAGAGAACTGTTAGTAGCCTAGTCACCATATCCCAAACTGTAGCTACCCATTGGAATGACTAATTTAAACCTAGTATCAATCTGTTTCAATGAGGACTTGAGGGGCTAAACCCATCTATTCATTCAGGTTATACTTAAAGAGGGTCAGGGAGCTACTTCGTTTTATATCGAAATGAAGTCTATGCCATAGAGGGATTCCTTGGGATTTATATTGCCAGCAGGTCCTGTTTATATTTTGGTGGAAGTCAGGATATCCTGAGAGGGTGCTTAAAGTGCTATTAGATTTTGGGTGTGCAGGAGGTCACATCAGACTGGATCCTTCAAGGCTATGTAGGATAGAATGAGGTCACCTGTCAGGAGTCTGTAAGAAGAAGTAGAGAGCGAGGAGAGAGAAAGAAAGAGAGAGAGAGAGAGAGAGAGAGAGAGAGAGAGAGAGAGAGAGAGAGAGAGAGAGAGAGACAGAGAGAGAGACAGAGAGAGAGAGAGAGAGAGAAGGAGAGAGAGAGAGAGAGAGAGAGAGAGAGAGAGAGAGAGAGAGAGAGAGAGAGAGAGAGAGAGAGAGAGAGAGAGAGAGAGAGAGAGAGAGAGAGAGAGAGAGAGAGGAGAGAGAGAGAGAGAGAGAGAGAGAGAAGATAATGTCGTTAGATCTGGAAGAAATACCCTTGGTGATTAGTCTGGCTAGGTAAGAGGATTTCCTAACAGGATTATTTACATGGTGAGAAAAGAATAGTTCATTGTCAATGAAAGTGCTCAGGTCTTTAATGTCTGAGTCAACTTTCAAAGGCGTGCCACTAATGTGGGTAGGTGCATAGTTGCCCAGTTTTGCCAAAGGATACAATGTTGTATTTCTTGGCATTTTATTTTAGGGCATGGTCCAGATACCACTTCTTGAATTCATGACACCCAAAAAAATAAATAAATAAAAATAACGCAAACCAGTGTTGTCCACTATATTTTTATGTGATTTAAGCACTTTCATCCTAAATTATGCAGTTGGTGTGATTGGGAGGCCACGGTGGTGCAGCAGTTAGCATTGCTGCCTCACAGCAAAAGGTTCTTGGGTCTGATTCTTGGCTGGGGTGCCTTCTGTGCAGAGTCTGCATATCCTCCCTGCAGTCGCATGGGTTTCCTGTGGGTGCTCCGGTTTCCTCCCATATCCTAAAGACATGCTCTAGGTGGATTGGACACTCTAAATTGGCCCTAGGTTTGAGTGAGTGCCTTCTGTGGAAGGTTGGTCTCTGGGCTGGCAACTCAGCACCATAAAACTCCACTGCCAATAGTTTTGCAGACCATTGTTCTGCTGTGGTGACCCCTAACCGGGAAAAGCCAAAAGGAGAAGAAAACTGCATTTGGTGTGATTATTTGGTTTGGTCATATGAGAATATATGTTTTTAAAGTGATATGGCATTTTATGTAGAAGTTCTGATGAAATCCTTTGAGATGAACATCCTTAACTTAATTCATTCCAGCCGAGTGACTTCTCCAGGCTTTTCTGCAGTTAACTCCTACTGTGCCTCTAGGCATCAAATATTGCCTGTTCATATATTAATAATTCTAAAACCATGCCACATACGAGGTGTCAGAATATTTTATCTTAAAACATACATGATGACAAACACAACTGTATTGATATATGACCTCTGTCAATTAGTATTTGCTAGAACTGTAAGGTGGTAACTTCATTTTGTAAAGGCTGAAGCCACACCCACTGGGAGTTAAAGGTACACACTGAAAAGAGCTGTACTAGAGGGAATGAGTTAAATAAAAATAGTAGACAACATCATTTCATGTTTTTTTCTTTTTTTTTTTTTTTTTTTAATCAGTGGTATTTTTTAATGCTGAATGTGCCTCAGTTGAATGGGTTGTGTTTGGTTATTCATTAATGGCAGCTCCAAGTTTGCAGTCATCTAAAAACATGGTCAGTCACAAGCTCTTTATGTCAGCCTTGACATCAGAGATGTAAATACCAAAGAGAAGTAGTCCTAGGACTGC
Source organism: Protopterus annectens (assembly GCF_019279795.1). Taxonomy (NCBI): domain Eukaryota; kingdom Metazoa; phylum Chordata; order Ceratodontiformes; family Protopteridae; genus Protopterus; species Protopterus annectens. Next base: position 1,622,706,574 of record NC_056739.1, read on the forward strand.
TGTTTGGGGACATGGCTAGTAACTACTCTTTTTGAAGAGAGCACGCTTCCTACACTAATAGACTGGGTTCTGTCATTTAGCCAGTTTGATATCCAGCAGGTGATATACGGTTTACATTTAGTTTGATTAACTTACCAGCAATACTGGAATGTGTGATGGTAGTAAAGGTCTTGGCCAGGTCCTAGTAAGCAATGTGAATCGATTTGCCCAATTCTAATGCATTAGTGACATGCTCAAAGAAGCCCACCAGGTTCAGGATGCAGTATCTGCCTTTAACAAACCCAAACTGGCTTGGGTCCAGGACATTTAGACTGCCTATATCCTTATTAATGAGTTCAATAATGGTGTGTTCCATTGGTTTGCAGATAAGGCTTGTGAGGCTTATAAGACTATAGTTTCCTTGATCAGTAGTGGACCTCCCCTTTGTGGAACAGAATGACTACAGCAGTTCTCCATTCCCCTGGCAAGTCTAAAGATGAATAGGCTTAGCAGGGAGTCTACCAGACAATGTCTGGTGTTGACAAGAAGGCAGCCAGACAACTTGTCAGAACCCTGGTAGCAAATGTTTTTGGTCTTGGCGAGAGCATTCAGGATTTTTTCAGGGTTGATCAGAGGAGGGTAATGTGTGGGCGTACTTATACACTGAGAAAAGTTAGAGAGAGAGAGAGTTATAGAAGAGTAAAGTCAGAGCTGAATTTGTTAGCTCTTATTTTGGCTTTGTTGTCAGGGGGCAAGTATATGTTGCAATTTACTAGCGATGAGCATTGATGGGGATTATTATCTCTATGGTTTCTGATGTGGCTGAAGAAGGCTTTGTGGTTGTCCTTAGCAAAGGTACCAATTCTCAATTCATACTTACTTTTGGAGGATTTGATTTTGTTTCTGAGTTCTTCATTGATCTTTTGAGTTAGGCTCTAAATGATAAAGTATTAAGTTTGCTTAATATGGCCACAGTATGGCAGTATGCAAGATGGGGTCATCAAGGTGAAGAGGGTGCTTAAATTTCATAAGGTCATCAGTTAGCTGGATTAGGTTTGCCTTGCAATAGTCACTAAAGAAGGGGCATGTGGTAAGTTAGGTTTTACACTCATAGTTTGTTTTACCAAATGGTGGTCAGCATACCTCTTAACTGTATAAATTTTCGCAGAATGTCCAGATTTTTGGCTCATATTTTTGGTCTGTTCTACATAAAATTTGTAGTTTTCTGGCAAATCAGTGGGATGATCTGTGGATTGAAGTCACTAAATAACGGCATACATTTGAGTTTCAGACTTCAGCTCCTTCAGAAAATGTATGTTAAAACAAAACTTGATGTTGAGCGGTATGGTGGTCAGATTTGACCAGTGACATGCTAACTGTAGGTGATGAGTATAGGGTGGTAGTATTTGGGAGAACAAGGTCCAATATTTTTGAACCCCTAGATGGGACCTGAACCAGTTGGTCTCAGGATCTAGCATTAATGAATCCAGGAAACTGCACATTTGGTTGAGGCGGTATAGATTTCCCAAATAATAGAGGGAGATTTGTAGTTGTCCAATAGAATTGTATTAGGCAGGATAGGGAGGAATGTCACTTTGTTTAGAAACACTTTATGGGCAGAAGATGACATGTAGGGGATACAGTAGTTGACTGTGATATGGTATGGAGTTCTACTGACCATGAAAAGGATATAGAGAAATTCAAGGTCAATGTCCTGGCTTAATTGTCTGAAGGTGAGACAATTTCTTAGAAATGCAGATATGTCCCCTCCAATAACACTGTCATTGGGTCTGAAAGAGAGGTAAGCATTGAACCCTGCACTGTGGGGATTCTGTTGCTGTTCTGAAACCATCTATCAGTATATTTTCAAGAGTTAGGAATGTGTGAAAGAAGTGCAACTTTTTATTTAGGCTTCTAGTGTTGAGCAGTGCTACCTTTACATATTTTTGATTTTGACTGAATATGTAGCAAATTTGAGGAGACTGACCTTAGCCAAAAATTTGCAATATGGGAAAGGAAAAGATCCTGGCCAATACATAGAAGCCACAAGGAAAGAGCTGCAGGCCATCACTAGCAAAGCAGTGAGGGTTATCAATAATCTCCTCCCAGACTGATATAAATTGAATCCTCTTAGAATGACAGCAATAGCTAAGCCCATAATTCAAGTCAGTTATCTTTTGTTTGTATTGTGGTATTGTTCTTGGCAGTGGTAGAATACTGTTCAATAGTTTCGCACTCTAACATGCACGATGTCCATGTCATATCTTGCATAGCATGAGGGGGACTTGAGGATCATAATGATACTGCAGATCTTGGCATCTGAAAGACAGCTAACAATCATTCTGTCTTAGCTAAGCCAGATGAGTGCTGCAACTATGTCTCTGTCCCTAGTGTCACCTATGACCAAGACATTACCAGATGCACTGTCTTGACCTTAAGAGCTTCAGTCTACTCATTGAGTGAATACCTGTACCTCTCATACATGGAATTGCCTATAGGACGTTCAAGTAGTTGTCTGTGATCATGAGGCAGTTCTTGCATTACCTCAATGGTCTTATTGCCATCAGGCTGGCATCAGACTGTGAGGTAAACAGTAACGTCATGACATTTAGAGACTAGTGAAATAGGGAATACTAATGAGTGATAATAAAGTGAATTTGTAGGCAGAGTCTACATACTACAATGAACAATATCAACAATGGACATATAAATCAACAACTACCAGCTTGGCTCGGTGCCATAACAGCAGCCTAGTACACATGGTTTGGCTTGGGTGCCACCACATCAGCTTAGTACAGTGATGAGACAGTCATCTTCAGCTACAACTGGACTCGGGTTCAGAATGCCTGCAGCAGACAGCAAATGATGAATGCAAAAGGCAGTAAAGGCAACTACAATAAGTAATGGTTTCTTAAAGACATAGAACTATAAACTATTACAACCTCAGTTTTAGTACAAATTTTCAGATCAAAGTAAGGATTAGACTTAGGGTCAGAATGCCTGCTGCTGGCAAAACAAAGCAACAATAAACAACAGTGACAGAGAACTCATCTTCTAAGTGATATGGCTCTCTGCAAGTGTTCATAGGTGCATAAAGCTGTGCTCATGCATCCACAACTGTCCACAACTGCCCTTAGAAGTCCACAGGAGTCAACAGTATGAGCATCCCAGTTGGATACCTTTGCCCTTGTGGTATAGTACATACTATGTAAGTGTCAGAGGTGACACCACTTCATAGTTTTTTATTTATTTATTTGTTACAGAACCAGACAGGGTGAACACTTGGAACTATTGTAAATAATTCTTAACAGTGTGCAACTTTGCTGCACAATATGCAGCACTTCAAAGTACTATTGGGGTTTGGTTCTTAGACCATGAACGATTAGGTTACATCAGCCATCCTCATGTAGTCACAGCCCAGCAGAGTAGAGCAACAGCATCCACAGATACACTGTGTTTGAACAACAACCCAGAGTGCCCAGGCCAATCATAAGTACACTGCTTTGCAACCAGTTAAAAATTTCCCTCCATACAATAGCAGCATCCCTTTCTATCACCAGGAGATAATGTGCTAAACCAGCATTAAATGCAGAAATCCACAACAACACAAAAACAGGGTATTTAAAGTCAACACTAGCACATTCCATTTCAAGTGCAAAAACAGGAATCTGTACTTCCTGGTTGTGTTTTTGCTCAGGGTGAATCTTTATAGTGGTCTTGTCCCAGATGTTGCAGACTGCAGATCTAAAAAAATATAGAAGACAGTGTTAAACCTGCTAGATAGTGTACTATGCACTACGTAGACAGGAAGATAAGAAAAAATAGTTGTGTAAAATCTTATCATAACCATAGATGTCCTTCTCTTCTATATGCTGCAGTATTCATTACATGAGGGAGTTTGCCTCTGGATGACTGGTACGTCCGGCCAATATACCAACTACTGTACAGTGTACACGGGTCATAAAGCGACATTGGGTATAAAGCGGATTTCATCACTCACCAACCTCAGAACTGAATGCTGCCAAGCAACAGCCTGGCTAAGGTGAAAGAACATGCCACCAGGAAAACAGGCAAGTATCAGGGGGAAGGTGTGGGGGGGGGGGGGTAATACTGCAGCATATAGAAGAGAAGGACATATATGGTTATAGTATGATTTTACACAACTATTCTATGCCCTTGTATTCATATGCTTCAGTATTCATTACATGAGGGAGAATGCCAAAGCTCATGCATAGGAAAAATTGGGTGGAGGACCAGAGTAATTTTCTACAAAGCCATGCAGAATAGCTCTGGCAAATCCAGCCCTGGGCCTGGGGATGACATCCAATTTATAGTGTTTAGTGAAGGTATGTACTGAGAACCAGGTAGCTGCATCCAGGATGGAACTAGTATCCAAACCTTTAAAGAAGGCTCCCGATGATGACACAGCCCTTGAAAAGTGTGCCTTCACAGAGGAAGATAGGCTGTTTCCATTGGCAGAATAACAGAAAAAAATAGCTTTAGTGATCCAAACGTTTGTGGAAACAGGTTGACCCAGGACCATTGGGTGGTAAGAAACAAACAGGTGCTCAGATTTGCAGACAGACTTGGTTTTGTCTAGGTAGTATCTGAGTTGCCTGTGTGCATTCAAAGTGTGCAGAATCCTCTCACTGGAGGTTTGAGGAGAAAGAAAAAAGGTGGAGAAGGTTGCTAGACTGATTGAAAGGTAATTCATTAACTATCTTGGGCATAAAAAGGGATTAGTAGAGATACCCTGTCCCTGTGGAAGACTGTAAAGGGGGATTAGAAATCAAAGGCTGCAACTCAGAAACCTTTCTGGCAGAAGCAATGGCCACAAACAAGACAGTTTTCCAAGTGCAGTGTTGTAGGGAAGAAGAATTTGCCGGCTCAAATGGGGCCAGGTTAAGCTTCTCCAAAACAAAGTTAATATGCTGAGGAGGAGGAACTGGCTTCCTTGGTGGTCTAATGAGAAGAATGCTTTTAAGGAACAGTATGACTTCCAGCCTAGAAGCTAAAGGAGGAGACATAGGCAGACAAGCTGAAATAGCTGAGAGGTGGGCTTTCACAGAAGAATAAGACAGCCCACTTTTCATCAATTCCCACAGATAGGACAAAACCACCAGGGTATTCACTAACAGTGGCTGTAAATCCTTTTTAGACACCAGATGGAAAACCTCTTCCATTTTGAAATGTAGGATTTCCTAGTAGTTGGTTTTCTGGCCTACTGAAGAACTTATAGCACTTCCTCTGAGAAAAGGTGTCTGAAGGGAACTAGAACTCTATCACCCACAGGGTCAGGTTCAGAGTTGACAGCTGTGGATGCACTAGAGTCCCCTTGTCCTGTGTGAGCAGGTCCATCCTGTGGGGTAACTTGTGATTGCCCCTGGCTAAATGGCAGGAGGAAGGGGAACCATTGCTATGCTGGCCAAAAGGGGGTCACCAGCAAGATTTTTGGTTGGTTCCACTGAATCTTCAGTAGGACCTTTTGGAGAAGTGGGGAGGGGGGAATGCATAAAGAAACATCCCCTTCAAAGAGAAAGATAGACCATCCACCTTCCATGTCAGGGGATGTGGAACCCTGGCACAAATGTGGGAAGTTGTCTGTTCATGGGGGAGGCAAAGACATCTGCCTGAGGTGTACCTCATCAATGGACCAGGTCCAGAAACACATACCTGTATAACATCCATTCATGAGATTGCATCATGGACCTGCTTAAAGTGTCTGCCACCACATTCTGGGCTGAAGGAAGGTAAACATGCTGAAGAGAGATTTGGCTTTGTAAGGCTAACTCCCAGGCCTGATGGGCTAGTCTACATAGGAGATAAGACTTTGGCCCTCCTTGTTTGTTGATGTACCAGAGAACCATGGTGTTGTCTGTGAATCACCTTAGTACTCCTGGAGAAAGCATGGGTTTGAATATTTGAAGTGGAAAAATCAGAGCTTTCACCTATTTTATGGTGATGTGCTTCTTTGTCTGTGTTGTAGACAATACTTCCCTGACTTTCCAAGTTTGTAGAGTTGCACCCCATCCTGTGTCTGAAGCATCGGTGTACAACTCTTGGGTGGGAAGGGGAGCTGTAGATGTAGGTCTGGATTCCATGAAACCTGAAGAATACACCAGTCTAACTCCTTTTTTTAAACAAGGAATGAGTGGAATAACAAAGCCCTGAGGATGGGTGTGTTGCATCCAAACTGTCCTTAAAAACACTGATTTTTTCTCATGTGTAGCTTGGCTAAGGGGAGCATGGGAATAGTGGATGCCATGAATCCCAGAAGATGAGGGAATTCCCTGGCAGATAAGGACTGCAGGGATAATAAACCCTGGAGATAGGAAATAAGGAACAGAACCTTCTCTGTGGGCAGGGAGGCTAGCATCCTGTCTGTCTGAATCCTGCAGCTGAAAAAAATGTGGCCTTGAGAAGGGGTCAGAGAGGACTTCTGATAATTTATTGTGAAGCCCAAACTCTCTAGAAGAGAAGTTGTGAAGGTTAGATTATCTAGACTAAGGTCTGAGGACTGGACCTGGATGAGCAGATCATCTAGGTAAGGGAAAATCTGTATACCCTGAAGTCTGTAATAAGCTGTGACAGGAGCTAAACATTTTGTGAACACCCTTGGTGCCATACACAGACCAAAGGGCAAAGCACAGAACTGAAAATGTGAGGAACCAACAGAAAAATGAAGAAGTTTCCTGAATTGAGGGTGAATGGGGATATGAAGGTAGGCATCTTTTATGTCTAATGACACCACAAAGGCTTGGGGAACAATGAGTGGAAGAAGGGTGGGCAAAGTCAGCATTCGAATGGTGGGAACTTTCTGAAAGGTATTTAAATGGGAGAGGTCCAGAATGGGCCTCCAGGGGACATCCTTCCTGGGGACCAGAAAATCCTGGAGTAGAATCCCTTTTCCAGTTGAGTGGGGGGGATCATTTTGAATAGTCCCTTGAGAAAGAAGAGCAGATATGACCTGAGGAAAAAATCCAGCTGTTCTTTTGGTGGCTGTGGAATACCTCTGAAAGAGGGGAAAGTTTCCCAAACCATGAAATATCCTTTCGGAATGATGAAGAGGACCCAAGAGTCCTGAGTTATCAGTTTCCAAGCAGGAAGGGAGAGAGATAGGGGAGTGGATGGCCCTGGAGGCAGGTAGTCACAGCTTACTAGGCTTGGGCTAGGAATGAAAGGACTGTTTCTGAGAGGGTGTGGAAAGAAAGGTTTTAGAAGAGATTTGTTTCTTGGGACCCCTCTTTCCTTTGGAGGAAGAGGACAAAACAGGTTTCCTAACAAAGGTGGTCTTAGCAGGATAGTTCCTCTGGAACCTGAGGACAGGAGAAATGAGTATATGTTTAAGATCCTGGATCTCCTTGCCTTTCTCTTGTAGTGATTTAAAAAAGGTCTGCAGCCAAGCTACCAAATAAGGTTTTATTGTTGAGAGGGACGTCCATCAGTTTGGCCTTGAATTCATCAGGTAAGGGTTGTAAATGGAGCCAGGACTACCTCCTCAGAATTGACCCAGAAACCGCTGCCCTGGCTGAGGCATCTGCAGCATCATAACTGCACTTATTAGAGTGCCTTGTAATCTTGGCAGAAGAACTGAGGAGAGGGGACAACTTAGCCTTGGAAGGAGAGTCAGGGAGCTCTGAGATGAGCTCACCTACATCTGACAGAAGAGTCAGGGAATATTTGGCCATGTGGGTTTGATAATTAATGGCCCTGAAAGCCAAGGTAGCAGAGGTGTAAATATTTTTCCCAATCTCTCCATGACTTTACTCCTTTATCAGGGGGCAGTAAGGAGGAGGAAGGCAATAGTTTAAATGCCTTGTCAGCTGAGACTGAAATGGTAGCTGGATCTGCAGAAGGGTATTTGAAGAGGAATTTTGAATCCTCGGGCACCTTGTAAAATCTATCTGGGTGCTTTGGAGCTGGTGGCTGAGAGTCTGGACATTTAGATGCCGCTGTAAAGGCATCCAAAAATGCTGGAAGAACTGGGGGAATGGAAGAAGGAGATGGGGAATCTATCTGAAAGAGTTCATAATACCTCCTTTGTATGTCTGACGTTTGGCAACAGTCCCGTTTGAAAAACTCTTTCATTTTCAAAATAGTTTCCTCAAAAGTAATGTCCTCCCCAGGGGAATCTGTGCCATTAGAGTCCTTCTCTAGTGAATCATAACCCAGAGGGGAAGCAATTTGGGTGGAATAAGCTAAGAACTCTTTGCTTGATGAGTCCTCTTCATCTTAGGAAGTGTCTGCAGACATCCTCTTAAAGGGGGTGTGAAGATTGGAGGAAGATGGACGAAGGCTGCCAGCCTAGTCAAATAGAATTTGATACATAATTCTATCAACTGTATAAATAAATGTAAAATACAGGCTTGCGTTTTTAAATGAAAGAAAACACTGTAAAATGTGAACTTCAAGATTGTTACAACATTGCCATCTGCTGTAATGAAAACCAAGCCAAGCATTTCAAATGTGTCTTTTGAAGTTGGAAAGATCTTATGAATCTCTTTGATGTTTTACAAGTTGGCTCCAATGAGTCTGGATGAAGATTTTATGCCCATTGTTTTAAGGTTAAAGTTAAGGGCCAGAATTTACATGTGGAAGGTGCTTTATTGCTCTGGTTTCTGCTAGAGTGTATATGTGAAATGCCTTGTATTGTTGTAGTTTCCTGAGCAGGTGTTAGCTTGCTAAATAATGCAGTTTGTTGGCCTGGGAACTCCAGACTAAGTGTCAAGATGATGTAATGTGAATACTGAGGAAACCTAAGTGTCAAAATTATGTAATTTGGGAGGGCCTCAGCAGAGCTGTTAGTTAGTGTTTAAAAACTATTGTTCAGTGAGGGACTGTAAGCATTTTGATCTTGGACATCTAACCCAGCACTGCTTGCTTTTTATGTATGTAAGTAGGATTATAGCACTGTGTTTTCTCTTAAGATTAGCAAAAGATTAGAAAGTTAGATTAAGTGTTTTTCTTTGACATCAGACCTTTCCTACTGTATTGTTTTAAGTTTTTGTGTGATCTCTGAACTCTTAGATATCTCTGTGGTGTAGTAGTATTGTCTTGTGTTTTAATTATTTATTATTAAATATTTTAAAAACCTTTACCTGTGGCTCGTTTGTATAGAGAAGTAGGGTCTAGAGTACATTGCATATTTATAGAGTTCATTGTAATAGGCCACTCTAAAATAAGCCTTAGACTGTATAGTCACATTACCAATTGGATAATAATATTGCACAGTAATAATTGGACACCCTTTTAAGGGCCTTTGGGTAGCTGTTAAATTATTAAGCTTTTGGTGGCAGTAATTACTACCGTATAGTCTGGGTAAAGGGGCGCAGCTGGAGAATCTGTGTCGGCCTTTCCCAGGAGAGTCTGTGAAGTTGTATAAATACTTATCTCAAAGTGTGGGTGTGTGTCAGCTACCTGGGCAGGGACAAGAAGCACTGGTTGGACAGAGAGGGTACCAGAGGTTAGCTTGTCAGCTAGGCTGAGATCTGGACCCTATAGCTGTGCCATTGGGGAGTCTTATTGGGGATCTGGTGAGCAAGGGAGCAACCAGCCCCAGACTGACTGTGATCTCTGTATGCACTTAAGGGAAATTGTACTTTACTGTGTGTATTAGTTATCCTTTCCTCTTCTAGGAGATGACCTCCCTGGCGTTAGTGGTGAGGATTGAGGCTTCTTCATTGCTGGGCCAGGGCACGGTCGTCACAGGGGGTAGAGGGAGAAAAGACAGTCAGAGGAACAGAAGTAGCCAAAGGCTGATGCAGTGCCATGAAAGCATTGAACAAGCCTTGTGAAAAGGCCTGCCAATCCAGAGCTTGATCCTGGAAAACTGGAGCTAAATGTTTTGTTTTCATTTTCTTTTTCTTAGGAGCTTCCATATGATGGAAGGTAGATGGGCCCGATGTTAGCCTGCAGTCCACGATGTCCATATGCACATCCTCCTGCATGGCGATTTGGGTGATGCCATGCTGGCCTTCAGAAATAATGAGCCATGGTTCCCCCTTTTCACCCATATCAGATGCTGGTGATTCCCTTGTGGACATGCTGTTAGAATCCTTTGGGGCATCCAGTGTGGTACCCACTGAAGGAACTTCTACCATTTCCAGGATGGCCTCTGGGCCTATATCAGCCTTGGGAGGGATGCCAGGAAGAGAGGGAGCAGCTGGAATATCAGGCCAGGGTCTCTTAGCCTTTTTTGATAGTGGCTCATCTGAAGGGCCCGACATAACCTCCATTTCACGTGCTGACTGCTTAAGATGCTGATGTTCTAGACAAAGCTTAAAGGAAGCTAGTTGGCTCCTAAGGGTTTTGGGGACAAAGGACTTACAGATGGAGCAGGAGGTATGATCATGGTGTGGGCCTAGGCAGAACAAACACAAGTCATGGGAATCATTATGTGGAATCTGCCTTTCACAATGACACTTGCCTTTACTAGCTGACATGAAATCACCAAAAAATACAAACAGTAACCAAAATTTAATGAAAGAAAAACCCCAATGGGGTACGTATTTGAACCATGGTTCACAAGAAATCTGGCAAGCAAATGTCCTAAGCAAGTGATTGGACAGGCAGCAGAAAATTTCTGAGGTTGGTGTGTGCTGATATCTGCTTTATACCCAACATCGCTTTATGACCGATGTATGCTAGATGATGTTGGCATCATATGTACCTTACAGTAGCATTAAGACTTTGGTATACTGGCCGGACATATGAGTCAGCCGGAGGTGAAATCATTCATGTAATGAATACTGCAGCATATGTGTAGAAGGACATCAACTATAACTTGAGCTTTAGCAGTTTAAGGGGAGGAGCTTCAAAGTTTGACCTTTTAGTGCTTGTTCACTGGTATAAGCAGATTAGATGAGACTGGGAGGAGTTTCCAAAGACAATTTATAGTAAGGGCAGTCAACACAACAGCACCAGTGGGTTAGCACTCAGTATTCTGGATCCAGGAACTACAGTTGGAGGGTAAATGTTTTTAAAAAGCTTACTCAGTTGATTTTTGTGTTTACTGACAATAGCAATTAAAGAGGCATTCCCAGCTTTAATCAGTCTTGTAAATTAAAAGAGTGTTCTATCACACTTTTAGATGGATGACTGTCATACAGACGTTTTATATTGGGTACACCCAGATGAAGCTTGTGGCACTTCTGATTGCAAATAATAGGTAGGGTAACGACTGGTTCTAGTTTCTTCCATCTGCATTAGTGACTTTCCTTAGTATGAATTTTAGTATTTTATTAAACCTTTCTACTAGCCCATTAGTCTACATATGGTAGATGGATGTTTTTACATCTGTTTGACTTTAACACACTGACATAGCCAATGCAGTACCCTTGACATAAGGGAGTGCCCCATTCAGTAAGTATCTCTTAAAAGATGTCTACTCTGGAGAATAACAATACCGGTTCTCTGGCAATAGCCTTGTCATTAGTTTTGCCTAGTAATGCTGCTCCTTGAAATTTGGTAACATGGTCCATTATGTGTACTTTGTACTGATACCCCTTGCCAGATTTTACCAATATCTTTACAATGTCCATGGAAGTGCATTCAAATGGTACTTATGTGATATGCAGTGGCATCAAGAAACATTTATATCCAGGGTGGAGTATAGTTTTTTTTGTATTCTAGACTAAAACAACATAAGCCCCCTACTTTTTTATTACGCCTGTACAGTAAAATCTGGCTAATACCCTTCTCTTAAATTTGTCCAATCACATGTGGCCTCCTAGCATGTGATTACCGGATATCTTCATTAGTAGCATCTATAAAGTTTTGGTACAAGTAATTGATGCATAATCTTTATTTTCTCTATATAAGAAGCCATCTTTTTACTTAAAACAAGTGAAGAAAGCAATGAGGACACTATATTTCCCTACAATCCTGGTTATGTTGTATCATCTTCCCACAGTACCTTTCAAGTTTATGTGGCTTACTTATCTGTTCACTAACTCAGGATTGATTACTTCAGTAATCTGCTTCATGGTGGAAGTTGTAGCTTCTTTCACTTAAAAATACTGTCACTCCAGCTTCGTCTATGTATTCCTCTGCAAAAGGTAGTACTAAATAAAAATCAACTTCTTTATTTTCTTGGATATTAGCACAGGCCTCTTTTTTTTTCTTTTTTTTTTTTTGCTTTTAGGTTGCTCTTTCCACCTTAGTTTCACTTTATTTTCCTTCCCTATGTTATCTTTTTACTGCAAAGTGTATTTTAGAATAAAATTTATCATTGTTTTTGCTTCCTTCTTGTCTTACAGGTACCTGTTTCAAAGAGTTTCCTTTATTTGCAGTCTCTGTTTTGTACTATCAGATACAGGTTCGAACTCTAGATCCTCCTGTTCACTTCACTTTCTGTACTCATTTTTATTTTATTTATTTATTTGACATTTGTTGACCGGGTTAGTCCAACTGGGCAACAGCCCTTTTTCAGTAGTGTCCCAAGGAGAAAAGCTCCAGTTATACAGGTAAAAGATACATTTGCATAAATTATAGTTATAAAAAGATAGAAAATACAAATTAATTGCATTCAAGTAACTTACAAGACATAAGAGAGAAAATACAAATGAATTACATTCAAGATTACTTACAAGGCATAAACAAAGGATACCTTCCAGGTTATCAGAGACATTACATTAATACAGGGCAAAAATGTCAGTAATACTGCCTAAAGTTAGGACCTAATACAAGATGTAATATAGAAGGAAAAACGGGTCAGAGGGGGAGATTGGGTGCAGTGATGGGGAGGGTAGATTAAGTTGGGGTGGAGCATAAGCAGGTCCAAGAATTTAGCAGATTATCTTTTAGAGATTTTTTTGAAGTGGTTAGTGTTAGAGATGGTTCTTAAGCACAGGGGGAGTTTATTGCATGCTTTAGCAACTGAGTGATTGTAGAAGATTTTGCCTTTGTTTTTGTTAGGTTTGTAAATTTCCAAGAGGTGTTGGTCAGAGCTTCAGAGAGTACAATTGGGAGTGTAGAAAGAGATGAGGTCTGATGGAGCAGGACAGCTGGAGGGTTTGTTTAGGATGAGGTTAAGTAGGTGTAGCTGAGGTAGAAGGAGTTGTTGGTAGTGTTCAGGCCAGTGCAGGTTTTTCAATGCCAGGCAGTGGTATGAGCAGTAGGGTAGATTTGTAGCAAATCTAGCAATTTTATTATAAGTGATTTCTTGTTAAGACATAAGATTGGATTGTATGTTAGTGAGGAAAGGGGCAGCATCCAACAGGTGGGAATTAGGAAGGCCAGAGCAAGAGAAAGCTTAGAATCATTTGTGAGGCGTTTACTATGCCTATATAGCATACCCAGTTTTTGACGAGTCTTTTTGATTATCTGTTGAATCTGGAGATCGAATTTTAGTTGATCATCGATTGTTACTCCAAGTAATTTTGTGAATGGTTCTACTGAGATAGTTGTATTATTAGGGGAGGTGACAGTGAAAGTATTTTTGTGCTGTTGGAGAAATTTTGGGAGGAAGAAGAGAAGTTTTGTTTTCTTTGGGTTGTGTAGAAGGTGGTTATTAGTTAGCCATTATTCTACAGATTGGAGTGAATCCAAGTGATTCTTGGGTAAAGGAGAGTAGGTGTGAGAGATTATCAGAACAGGATATAATTGTCGAGTCATCAGCATACTGTATTAAAGAGGGGTGAGGGCAGGCTGTGTAGAAGTTGTTTGTAAAAACGTTGAATAATAGGGGTCCAAGAATGAACCTTGGAGAACTCTAGTTTGAACTGGGAGGAAGGAGGAAGATGCAAATAGTCATTTAATAGACTGGAATCTGTTGGAGAGGTAGCTAGAAAACCAACAAAGAGCAGAGTTGGAGAGATTAAGCCTAGTTAGTTTAGATAGAAGTAGCTTGTGGGAAACAGTGTCAAAGGCTTTAGAGAGATCAAGGAAAAGACAGGAGAATAACATATTGTTGTCACGAGCTTTTGCTATAGACTGAGTGAATAAGATTAGTGCAGTAGCTGCACTGTGATGGGGCAAAAGCCATGTTGGGGAAGAGTTAGGCGATTTTCCTGTAAATGATAATCTAGGAGCTGCCTATGAATACATTTTTCAAGTATGTTTGATAGGCGAGACAGAATGGTTATAGGTTTGAAATTAGAGGGGTCTGTAGAGTTTCTACCGTTGTGTAAGGGAATGACATAGAATTTCTTCCAGATTTCACAGACGTGCTTTGTTAGATTGATTTGTTAATTAATATGGAGACAGGATATGCAATAGAATTAGCAACAAGTTTAAGGAAAAGTGGAGTTAAGCTGTCAGCGGAAGGTCAGCATGCTTTAAGTCTGCTGAGAAGTGATTGAATACATGCTGTAGGGAAGGGCTTAAGAATGAATGGGGGAGTGTGAGTAGATGAAGCTGGAGAAGTAGTGGGGAGGGTATTATTATCTTTTTTTGTCAGTTGTTGGATAGAGTCAATGAAGAAGGAGTTAAGAAAGGTGGCAGTATCAATGGAAGAGCTGTTGGGATAAGGGTTGGGTGTAGAGGGATTACTTGGGTATAGTAGCATGTTGATAGAATGCCAACATTTTTTGGGATTGGTGTGGGAATTATTTAGAGGTTTTTGGAAGAAATGCTTTTTTATCAAAATTAACTTGCATTTGGTGAAATTACGGAATTCCTTATACATTTGGAGATGAGTAGGGGAATTGTTTTTTTTCCCAGTTATTCCAGGCTCTATCTCTCTTGAACATAAGGTTGTGAGTGGGTTGTGTTAGCCAGGGTGCATATTTGGATTTAATTCTAATTTTGCTAGTGGAAGCCAGGGAATTTAGAGTATTTAGAAAGATGTTAAATTGTAGGACAGCATAATTGAGGGGAAGGTCATGAAGGAAGGACCAGTTTATTGAGGAGAGCAAATTGTTAAAGGTAACTTAGTTGAAGTTAGATAGTTTGCAACAATCTTTATACTGGTGGGATTTGCATAATTGGAGGATGTGTCTTTGGACAGAGGTAGGAAGGTGATCTCTTAGGGCATCAGGCAGAGTGGTGGTGTTGTGGTAAAGGTTAGGGTTGGAGGTGATGATCCAATCAAGTGTAGTACCAATATTGGTGTGTTTATTCAGATGTGTGGGAGAAGAGATTAGCTGGGAGAAGCCATAGAGGTTAATGGTGGTGTTTGGGTGGTGTGGTTAGAGCATTCCAGTCTATGTTAACGTCTCCCAGGAGAGAAAGATTTCAAGAGTAGGGAAGTTGTTACTGGATGGTATGTAGATGGAAACTATGGCTATGTTTTTGTGGTTGT